>NC_134569.1:259714941-260019170 GCF_050947875.1 Dermacentor variabilis
ATCTCAAACGAGCTCGACACCACGGATGACTTGATTCTCGGGCGATCACTTTCCGGAAATACTTTCACTTTCGCGAGACTTGACTCATTTCGGCGCCGAATCTCTCAAATAAACAGCGCTCTTCTTGGGCTCGGTACAGTCCCAGAAACACTTGTCAGGGACGCTGTCGGCGCCGAGTCACACGAATTTTCGCGAATATAAAAGTATCTCTTAATGTAGTCGCCCGAGAATATCACCCGAAGAAATCTCCGTATCCTTGTCAGATGCCGATTACGAGTGAAGAGAACTCGTTTACGAATTGATTCCTTGAATAAAGGTACAATTTGCTTTTCTGTTCATCTCGCGTTGCAATAGCAGTTTTACTTTTTCTGTATTAAAGTGGAAAGTAGGGCGAGTTATTATGCATTCATAATGGCAACAGCGCAAGCAAAACGACGACGTTGTGAAAGGACACAGGACGATCGCTGTCCTGTGTCCTTTACTCTGTCGTCGTTTCGTTTGCGCTGTTACCATTATGATTACTTTTTCTATTTCGCGCACTGAAAAGTCGAGCCTCGCGTTACGATCGTGGTCTCGTTACGTTCTAGTAAATACGGTACTTGGACAATCATCGTTCATGTTTTCTGCACACTCCTTGATGCGAAGCATTCTTCGCCTAATTGTTGGCATTTTCCACCAGGTAGGTAGGTTCCTGTCTCGCCTCGCTTTAATAAAACGAAAATGTGAGACCGATGGTGGAATCGAACCACTGCCGCCAAGCACAGCAGCCCAGTGGTCTCAGCATTGTGCGATCATCTTTATTACGTTGTAATAAGAGGTGGAGCTCTAGGCTTACCGGCATTTCAGACAAACATCAAATAAAAAAATAAACTCTGGTGGCTGCTTCTGCGCCGCGTACGACACCAGATTCAAGGAAAAATGGCCTTTTAGATGCATCAGCCTCGGCGCGCCTGTCACACATCACACTTTGCCAAAGACTATAAGTAGTCACAACACAAGTCTTTATGTCATAAGAGGGGCCGCGAAGGTCATTAAATAATTTTTTTTCGCATATTAGAAGGGCTAAAATTGTGCCACGATCGCACGCTTACTTTTCTGTACCTACTATCAGCTAGCCCCTCGAAGCATTCAGCGCGTGCGCTCCGTGCGACTTCCCCGACTTTTTTTGTGAACGTCTGCGCTATGAGGCGCCGACTGTACTATCTCCGGGGCCGGTCCACTTAGTGTTTTCCTCGTAGCACGCTACGCAGAAATTTGCGCGATGTCCTACCGGCTTCATGTTCGCCCGAGTTAATAATGATTTAAGAATTCTTCGCAGGAGTGCAAATGTCATCGTCGTTTAACACACACCATATGACATATCCATGGATACATACGATTGCATAACACGTAGTCGCCGGTGACACCCCAAGCTGTGTTTCTCTCGTTTGTTCTCGCCCAGTACCTATGCGCAAACCAAAAATTGCCATGTTGTTAGCCGGCGCGCGATGGCAAGCGTACAAATCATGGCGTGGCGGCCACTCGATCGTCTTCAAGGTGGTCGTCACAGACACGTACGCTCGCGATCCATACAAACAACTTCCCAATTTACACAATCACGTTGGTCCACCTAGCATCGATGGCTTCGAGCAAACCAAAACAATGCTAGGTAGCCAGATATCTGCAATATGGTTTGTATGAAATGAATTCTCAAAGTGTGTGGGATCTCCACAACTTCCTCACAACAGCATAGAGCTCGTTTTGTTCGCTCCCCGTTGGCCTCTGCGATACTAGTGCTGGCTATGCGCTCAGCAATTGCTGACCCCGAAAGGGACGTTTTTTTCTTCTCTCGAAATTGAAAGCAACAACCGCCGATTTTTCTCCAAGCACAAACATTCGGAAAGGTGTGCTTTGGTGCCACGGGGCTAATGAAGGGGCCAACGTTTTAAAAATCAGCAACGCGCTTTACGCAGCTATACATCTAATATATTTCAGGTATCGATATTATCTTTTTCTTCTTTTTTCACGGCGCCAAGCGGGCAAACGCTCGGACTACCCGTCTACTTCACAGGTGAAGCCAGCTATTTTGCGAGGAGGTGGACACGGGAGCGGACGATGAGGGCAGAGTCGTGGAACATGTGGAGGCAGTCCAGATGGTCCCGGCAACCGCTGATTGTCGAGAGGGGCAGCAACCAATCCTTGTAGATCGTGCGTGCATTGAGGGCAAGTACATAGGGAACTCGCAGGGCACCCTGGTTGCGAGAAGGACACTTACGGAACAACGAAAATAGGTTGTTGTGCATGCGGCTGGCAATACCAAGTCCTTGAAAAGGAAAAATGTTCAATTATTGCATTTATAGCGGTGGTAACATGCGGGGCAGAAACGCGCAGGTTAACAAAGAAGCTAGAGAACATGTTAAGGACGGTACAAAGAGCGATGGAACCAAAACTGCTTGTCATAGCTGTAAGAGCGGTAGAGTGTGTACCAAGGGAAAGGAAGCGCAGTCGAGGACGGCGGAAAGTTAGGTGGCGTGACGGAATTTGAAAATTTGCAGGTGGAAGTTGGAATCAGCTAGCGCCAGACAACTGCAATTGCAGATCGCTGGGAGACGCCTTCGTCCTGCAGCAGACATAAAGATAGGCTGATGGTGATATCGCTGGACCAAATTTTCAGTGGTCTAGAAGCACGTGAGAAAAGAAGTAGTTCATGCTTAGTCACCCCGGTTCGTATAGGGGAACGACCTACGTGCGAGACGATCAGCTAAATGCTTTTTAAGGCTCCAAATTTAGTGTCTCCCTTTGTTCGAGAAGGGGGGGGGGCGGCGCGCTCACCAGTAAATTTTGGTACGGGGTCCAGTTAATCGCGCACCTGGTTCCCTTCAATTAGGGTTGGATGGGAAGCCCGGAGATCCGTGCTTCCCTTGTTCACCCAATCTCTTTAGGCTCCTTTGCGTTAGAATTTTTGACCTCTTGAGCCGCCTGTGGGCATGTCGACCTTGCATATGTCGAATACACATGCAAGAACAGCCAAGTGCATCTGTAAAAAGTGCTTTCTCTTTTTTTATGGCGTATCTCTCATTATCTGGCATCACTGTTAACGGGCTGCATTGCGCTCCGGGCAGCGGCGCACATTTTGCCGACCCCGCTGGCATCCTCGCATTTCATGCGCCACGGGCGCTTATGACTTAATAATCGAGCGAAAGTGAACTTAACACACTCGTTTGCATTTTCGTTGAACTTAGCGCCTGGGTTCTAACCCAGGCGCTAAGTTGAGTGATAGCTCAGATGGGACAGGACGGAAGGGGCCATGTGACCCGGCATGATGCCTTCAGCAAGTGCAGCTAAGATGATTGTCATTGTAGAGCCTTTCCGGACATAGGGAATTATATTCTATGTGTGATAATTTTTTTACTATACCATAAACCAGTATTCTTTCAAACTAAAGAATAGAACGACACAAAGCACTGCCCATTTCTTTCCGTTTGTTCAGTTTCTTAGCATATGCTGTTACTCAATTCAGCCGCATGTAGCAACCATTCCAAGTTAGCCATACTATGTAGACCAAGCTTGAGAACACTTGTCTAAACGTTGCAGCTGTCACGGAAGAGGGCTGTCCACAGGGCTTCACTAAGCCTGTGTTCTCAGACTTTTCGTGAGCATAACATTCAGGGATGCCGATCAATTCCTATAGCGCACCTTTCCTGTACGTATAGCTAACAAATCCGCTGCCTTTAAATCATGACGGCTACATCGAAGAATGCCCTTCCGATAAGCTGATTAAATGCGGCGGGGTTAATTTCTATGCACTTACCGGTAAGCACCGCCGAATGTGATACGGCCTATTTATAGCGACGGTTCAACTTTACGTACATCTCACAGCAAGCGAGCTTATTCACACACCATGTGAGAAATTAATATAAGAAACCCATTCAAAAAGCCGGCAAATGCGAACTAGGCGACATGCGAAGAAGTGCATTGTTACAGAAAAGCGCCAAGGGGCGAACACGATAGAAGAACGCGTGCGCTCACTATCCACTGAGAGAGTTTTGTTTGAGGTATATATTTATTTCGAAAGCGCAAATTTATGCGTATGCCAAAGACTAGCTTTCCCGCGGCGCGGACAAAAGGGAGATCACATGCCACCTTGCAGTTTGTCCTCGTGATTTTTTTTTCTCTGCGTGTGACAGTTTTACATGCATTCGTGCAGCTTTTGCAACATAATCCCCGTCCAGTGTCGCCCCGAATAGTGTTCTGCAGCGAAAGCGACGCGAACCCGGGAGCACGTGCCGTTGTGTCGGCCACCGCCGCACGTGCGCGAAACAGCAGACAGAGGACTCACCGGCGGAGCAGGCGAACAGCACGCCGACACACACGATGCTCGAAGCGCCGTGCGCCCACATGGCGACCGGATCGCGACTGAGCAGCTAATGGCCGGCCCGCCCTGCGCGCGCTTCCGAGAGCGCTCGCGACAGGGACGCGGGACGCGAAACCGGTTGGCCTCCTCGCCGACAGCGCCCCGCCGTTACACGCCGAGATGCGTGCGGGACAAGGCCCGTGTCACATTCGGGGGTCTGCGTGGAAGGGGGGCTGTCACCGAATACCGGGCCTCCATAAACGCCCTTGCAGTGTCCCGCACTGACGCCATCTGGGGCCGATCGTCTCGTAAGCGACCGTGTTCGTCAACTGTAATGGCTGAACCATGCACAAACGCCTCAAGCAATGGCAGTCTCCAGCACGTCGGGACAGCCAGGTCTCCACTGTAATCTAGCCTTGCAGTTAATAGGAGTCATCCTGGCGATTCATGGTGCTGTAACGACAAGATGGTATGGCTTGGGGCGCTCGGCATGAAGTTTTTCGCTTACGACAGCTTCAGAGAGTGACTAAATTAAGATGGCCGAATACAACTTGCTGCAGCACACGGCAACAAGTTTCGAGGAGAAGCGAGTGGGTCAGAAAGGTGTGGCTGTCCTGGAGACGGAACTTCTGTAGTGCCTTTTGTTGCCAGGGTTTGTGCGAGTCGCGATGAAGTCCTCTGCTTGTCGGTTGCCTCGGAAGCAACCTATTAAGCACTGGAACACGATGAACGACTGGCGTGCACATCGACAGAACGACTCAAACCTTGTAGGCACTCGACTCACTTGTAGGAACTGTGCTGTAGCTTGCAGGACCGTATACCAAGAAGGTTAAGAAGCGTTTCCAGACTCAGAAAACGTTGGAAGTCAGCAAGCAGTTATTGAACATAAGCTGTCTACAATGCACTGAAAATTGGGAAATGCAGAAGAAAAAAAAATTTGGGTGCCAAAAGTAACAGTTTAGACCAGGAGCAGCGGAAATTCTAATAAGAGCATCTTGCTCTTTATTTTGTTTCAGAGTAATATCTATTCCCATAAAGTGACGGAGGCATGACAACTCTGAGTCAAGTACACTGCATCACGCAACTCGCCTTTCGATGCCTCACCTCAGACACGTACGTACATTAGACCGTATGTGCACCCTCTCCATATCATCCGCACCTCATTAGTCCCACCTCTTCGACTACCTTCGCGCGTATCTTGCTCATACACCATCGACCTTGCGGAGTTTCGAGCGCTCGCAATAGCTGCGCGACGCCGTTGCGTCTCCGAGAGCTCCATGACCCTCGCCTCCCTGCCTGGACGGGATGGCAGCAGCAGGTCATAAAACAATGCCACTCTGCTTCCATCCCGCGCCCTGGGGAGGGGTGAGCGGGCTGCCCCATTGGCCGGGTTTCTGGCGCGATTCGGGCACTGCTGGCTTGTACGCCTGGGGAGACCACATCCAAGGCGCCGGAGGGTGCGTTTCTTTCTGCCGGCGGCGGCAGCCCCTATGTATGCCGGTGGTTGCTTCCGCTTGTCGGCGGGAGCGCGCACTCTTGTGTCGTGCCCCGAGGTGGCACCGCCCGATCGTGCCCCCGTCTGTCCCTCCGTTTGTTTCTCTTTCCTTTTTCTCTGCTACGGGGTGCGCAACGGGAGGCGTTAGCTAAGGATAGGCGGCCGCTCTAAAGTGGCTTCCTTTCTCAGTCGCGGTGCGGCGATAGCAGCCACGAGCGACCATTGGGCAATGCTTTTGCATAGCAGTCGCATTCCAACTAGGTTGTGTTAGGTTGGGTTGTGTCGAAATCCAGCTAAATAAATGTCGTGGTGTCCTTTCGGCAGAGTTTCTCCTAGGGTTTCCGTTGCTACGTGCGCGGGCATTTCCCTAGGTGGGGCCGGCTCGTCCTGCGCGCGAAACAGCGCGTCGACACGCCGAAGAGGCAGGACAGGCGCGCCGCCCGGTACGCACGGATGCTCGAACCCGCGTTGGTCGTTCGGGGACACGCAATACTGCAGCGCTAACACCGGCAGCGGTGTGTGAGAGACCACAAACTCTAGCACGCACATCGGGGAGCCTCGACAATGCTCTGTGCGATGGTTCCGTTAAGTCGGTTCCCTCGCAGCAACAAGCGTGCGCTGCCTTTTTCAGACGCGATGGTAAGATTTCGTACGCAGCGCTTGGAACGTGGCACTCAAGTTGGCAGTTTTTCCTGTAGCGCAAAAAGCACAAAGACCTAGAGGAGAAAACAGACACACAAGCGCTAACTTCCAACAATAATCTATTTCCGGGAGGGATGCCACTTATGTACCCTTACTTTTTTCTCTCGCGTTTTTTATAAGCACATGTCTACTGACATGGTAACAGAGGAAATGATAGTACCACGCACTTGCAGACTAGGGATAAACTACTATGTTCAACGCATGCGCAGCAATTTCAAATCCTTCTTTGACAATGACATGGACGATTGGCTAACACAAGCATTCCCAAAGTCTTCAATGCGAGCACTTTCAATGAGGAGACGAGTTCATTTGCATTTGCTTTTCCCAATAATAACTGTATCTTCAAATGGCGGAACATATTCGCACTTGTGACAATGAATTGCGAGGAAGCCATGCGGCGAAGGCCTGTTAACTTTATGGACGTACTCCCTAAGCCTATCCTCAACGAATCTGCCGCTGATACTACCTGGGGACCCCTAACAAAGAGCGATGTCGGTCTTTGTGTGCGGCTGTGGGAAGTCTCGTATCGCAGCCACATTTCGCTCAGAACGATGGCGACGGCCCTGTCCCATTACGTGACCTAGACCATTTCCGCTTGCGCTAGTTGGCATTTTGGCGCCTTGATGGTTAAGCCTGCTTCACGCAACCGGTCCAACAGTGCGCTCGAATGTTGCATATGCTCCGACCAGGATACAGAGTATATCGCGACTAAGTGAGGCATGGTGAACTCGTCTTGTCCTCGCAGCACCTTCTCCATAAGACTTGAAAAACGGTGCCCTGCATTTTTCAAACCGAAGGCTAGGAGCTTAAGGCGGACCGTTCCTAGCGGACGTATGAAGGCGGAATATCTGCTAGCCCGCTCTGTAAGCAGAACCTACCAGTAGCTTCGAAATAGATCCAAACTTACCGTGGCAACTTTTAACCCCCTAACTCTTTCGAGTGATGCTAGCTTAGCAGTACTCTTTCAGGAACTATCAGACGTTGCCTGTGATATCGCACTTAGTGAGATTAGAAGAACTGGTAAGATTTATACAACGCTGACCAAGGCGACATCCTCTCCGATAAAGGACTCCCAGATAAGCAGCAATACGGGGTAGGATTCCTAATTCATAAGAACATAGCGGGCAACCTTCACGAGTTCTACAGCATTAATCAGAGTGTACCAGTATTCGTAATAAAACTTCATAAAATGTATAGAATAAAGGTTGTACAAGCCTACGCTCCAACCTCCAGTCATGATGATGAAATATATCAGTATTATGAAGATGTTGAATTAGCGTCGAAAAATGTGCAAACTCAGTATACTGTATTAATGGTAGACTCGAGTGCAAAAGCGTGGAAAAAGGCAGGCTGGTGAACAAGCAATTGGCCACTAGAGGAACACTAGAGGGGAGAGGCTGATAGAATTTGCGCAAAGGAATAAACTGCGAATCATGATCACCTTCTGCAGGAAGCGTGGCAACAGAAAGTGGACCTGGAAATAGCCTAACTTTGAAACAAGAAATGAGATGGATTTGATAATTTCTGCTGATCCCAGCATATTGCAGAATATAGAAGTGTTAGGTAGGGTAAAGTGCAGTGATCATAGTTTAGTGAGGTCTAAGATTCACCTCAATTTGAAGAGAGAAAGAGTAAAATTAGTAAGAAAGAAGAAACAGTCCAAGCTAGAAGCAGTAAGGGTAAAAGCAGACCTTAGAACAGAGCGATGAAGATGACATAGAAGTAATGAATGAAACGTTAATTAGGCTGGCTTCAGAAGCAGCAATTGAAGTTGGAGGTAAATTACCAAGGCAACCCGTAGGTAACCTCGCCCAAGCAAAAAAGGAGCTAATAAAGAAGCGGCAAAGTATGACAGTGTCCAAATTAAGATATCTGATACAATTCGCAGAATTGTCAACATTGATCAACAAGGAGAAATAAGGTATATTCAGAATTATAACGGGCGAAAGTCTGAGGAAGCAGCAAAAAATGGACGCAACACAATAGCAGTGAGAAGAAAACTTTGCATAGGACAAAGCAAGATGTATGAACTAAAGATGAGCAGGGCAATATCACCAGCAATCTCGAATGTATAGTAAAAAGAGCGGAAGAATTCAGCTGACTTGTAGAGTACCCAGAGCAGCCATGATACCTCCATCTGAAGAGGTAATGAACAGGTTAGAGAGGCTCTTTATAACCAGCGATGAAGTTAGAGGGGCCATGCAAGACATGAAACGGGGAAAAGTAGCAGGAGAAGATGGAAGAACAGTTGGTTTAATCAAAGATGGAGGAGACATTATGCTTGTAAAACTAGCGGTACTTAATACGAACTATGGACTTCAAGGGTCCCGGAGAATTGGAGAATGCCAACATTATACTAATCTTCAAAAAGGGAGACATTATAGAAGTGAAAAATTAAAGGCCCATAAGCTTACTTCCAGTATTATATAAAACATTCACCACGATAATTACCAACAGAATGAGGGCAACACCGGACTTTAACCAACCAGGGGAACAGGCTCGCTTCACGAAGAGATACCCTACAATGGATCACATCCATGTCATCTATTAGGCAATCGAGAAATCCGCAGAGTAGAATGAGCCTCTCTATATAGCTTGCATAGATTATGAAAAGGCATTTGATTCAGTAGAGATACCAGCAGTCATAGAGACATTACGCGATTAAGTAGCATAGGATGCGTACGCAAATTTCTTGGAAATGTCTACGGAGATTTCACAGCTACATTAATTCCCAACAACAAGGTAGGGAGATACCAATAAGGAAAGGGGTCAGACAAGTAGACACAATCTCTCCTATGCTATTCACTGTGTGCTTGGAGGAAGTATTCAAGCTATTAAACTGGGAAGGCTTAGGAGCGAGGATTAATGGTGAATATGTCAGCAACCTTCGGTTTACAGATGACACTGTTCTGTTTATGAACACTAGGGACAAGTTACCACAAATGACTGAGAACTTTAACAGAGAGAATGTAAGACTGGGGTTAATATGCAGAAGGCAATGATGTATAGCCGGACAAAGGAACAAGCGTTCGAGGTCGCCAGTCAGCCTCAAGAGTCTGTGATGGAGTACGTTTAACTAGTCCAAATACTCACAGGGGACCGTGAACATGCGAAGAAAATTCACAGAAGAATAAAATAGGTCGGAGCGCATACGGCAGACATTATCAGCTCCTGACTGGAAGCTTAAGACTATCACTGAAAATAAACGTGCGCAATCAATGCATTTCACTGGTGCTCACAAGGGGCAGACACTTGAAGACTGACAAAGAAGCTTGAGAACAAGTTAAGAACCGCGCAAAGAGCGATGATAGAGCATAGGCACAGACTACAGGGGGGCTCTGGGGTCCGAGCCCCCTCCGGAGTTTCCGGGGGGGGGGGGGGCTTGATCCCCCCTCCCCCGGGCGTTACCGAAGCCCCTCCCCCCAAACACACACACACCTAAAGTGTCATTACAAGAGCTTTGTCACTGACATCATTTGAGCTTTATTTTGACTTTTCTCGACCTTTTCACTTTTAATTTTGCTGGGGCTAATAGCTTAGTGCATCTTTGTGGGCGCGGACGTGCACGGCTTTTATTTCACAATTTCGCTTTATTTCTGCAAATCTCGACAATAGGTGGACACGTAGCATTAGAAGCACTAGCGGCGGCTGCCTCATCCATAATTTCTCCCTTCGATATTCTTTTGAATTACCACTGTAAACGTCATGCAGATATAAAACATATCTAAATATACACATAGGACAATGTTCATTATATTTTTGAAAGAGATGGAAGTAGCCACAATGAAAAATTATTTCTAAAAGTGTGGCTAGCCTATGACTAGAGAATGAATATGCTGCTGTGTGTTCACGACACTTCGAATTGCTTTGAGTGCTTTTTTTTAACCATGAAAAAAAAACGTATACATTTCAGTGATCCTTTCGGCACAGTCTCATCAATGGCGTGTGATATGCACGTGAATGTTTTGTATCTCAGTATCGCTTCTCTTTCCAATAAGCAATTCTAAGGACTCATGAAAAACAAACATTTCTAATAGTTTACAACATTTATTAAGCCTGGAAACGTAGAGCCCTATATCGTAAAACTATTCCAAAATGTTTTTATTTCAATCTCGTCACGTCAAATTTGCATGAGCGCCTACGCAAACATAGGGCGGTCTTCCGCAGGGTTTTATGAAAAGACCAATCAAACGTGCTCCTGGTTCTTAGGCGATCACTTTTGTTTGCTTCAAAAACGAATAACATTGCCTACGTTGAGCGGCTTGTCTTATCTAATGGGCTGACAAGAGGCGAAGAGCACGCTCAAGTGCAGAGGGATTTTATGGGGCCGAGCCACTGCGCTGAAAATAGATAACCGGACGAAGAGGGTGGTGCCGGCGTCTGCGATTGGTCCGCTTTCCATCATTCAACGCGCGGTGGCTGGTCGAAAATCGTGGCGGCATGCAACGGAAGGTTAAGAATGCCGCTAGAATGGATCCTCAGCAAAGAAGAGTTGGCAGAACGATGTTGTAAGCGTGCCGAAAGTGCTCGAAAACGTTACGCGGCCAGGCAAAAAGCTTTATTACACGCAAATAAATTCATGCTTTCCGGTAGGTGCGAGTAGCCAGTGCCTGGGCGATCGGCGGCAGCCATCTTTTATACCTTTCGGAACGGGGTAGCTTGCGGCTATTGATAAGAAAACTTAGTTTTGTTCGTCATATTAATGCATCTTTAACGCGTACACGTCACTTTGACGCTGTACGTTTTGGGGGTTTTGTGACGTCGCGTGACAGGCAGGTGAAGTGGGTGCAGCCTGAAAGGCTTTGACCAATAGCCGAGGGCTAATGACGAAAAGGTGTCGAACCAGAAATAACAATTTTCTTTTGGTTGGTCAAATCATGCATAATCAGTGTGCACACGTCATATCAGATGGGGAGCTATCGCGGTTTTCGTGACGTGCCGTGACAGCCAGGCGAAGTGGGGGGATCGAAGGACGTTTCCAACCAATCGCGTAGGTCTGATTGTAGAATTGGAATAGAAAAGATTGGAATAGCTTTACGTTATAGCGCCCATAGTCACCTGCATGCAAGGGTAATAAATATATACAAGGTGTCCTAATTAACTGTCATGAACAAAGATAAAAAAAAGAGCAATGCATTACTCGAAGAAAAATCTAGTGCATATTGTTTACAGTATAGTGGAGTAGCTGTCAGCAGTTATTTGTTAGTCAGATTTAATTCGATAATGTAATTAATTATATAACTCGATACGTATTATCCTAATTATCAAAATGTCAATGAAGCTTTTGAAGGCACAGCCAAGGGAGATATAACTGCGGTATTTTCAGCGACGTACTATTCGTATACTAGCTATTTTCCGAAAGATAAATAAACCCAGCAAAATATGGAGCAAAGCACGTGACAGCAAGCCACGCCGGATCATATAGCTCAAATAGGCTCCCTTTGCGTTAGCTAGAAGGAAATGAAGCAAATCAAGAAAAAGATCGTGATTGAGCCTTATCTGCTGCGCCCCGGCCGAAGTAAATCGTCGCGTTTGGTGCTAGTTCAAAACAAGTTGTGATACCTGTTGTCTTAGCATAGCTAAAGTTCAAGAAGGTTTTTTTTTGCCACAAATCTTATCACCACAAAAGCGAATGGACCACGTCACTGCATATGTTTGAAAGCGCGTTTTGTTTCGTCTCAGTCGCAATGTCTTTCTCTAATGAGGAAAAGGTAAAGATGATCCTTGCCACGCGATCGGCAAATGGCAACAAGAGGAAGGTTGCAAATATATGTATCAGTCAAAGAAGCGTGGCGGTACACCAAATGCGTCGACTGCCATCAAAGATTATGAAAACCTGAGACAACTTCAAGAAACAGCGGCAGAGGACTCCATCTTTAAATCCTAGCCTACGCACGGTTGTTCTGGCATTTGTGGCGTCAAACACACAGGCTAGCCAGCGGGACGAGGCACCAATTTCCAGATCATCAGTTTGGAGGATTCAAACGAAGGCCTTTCACCCGCACCGCCATAACAAGCGCTAAGCACGGTAGATAGGGGCCTGCACAATCGTCTAGATTTCTCGAATTGGCTCCTCAGAAAAGCCGATGAGTCAGCGGACTTCGTGAGCAACATCATGTGCCCAGATGAAGCCAATTTGTGCAGAAACGACCAGGTAAATTTAAATAATGCATACTATTAGAGTGACACCAATCCAGGCTGGGTAAAGCGCACTCGGCACCATTGCCGGTGGTCTGTCAATGTGTGGTGCGGAAATTGCACCGGTGCTATAATCGGTCCCATCTTCTTCACTCACACACTGCAGTGGATACGCTTACAGGAACGAAATACTTTAGGCAGTGGTGGATTAGTTTCTCAGCTAAGTACCGCTGTGACATCATCAACTTCTGTGGTATCAGCAGGATGGGGCGCCAGTACACAGCATCTGCCGAGCACGATACTAGCTGGATGCGATATTTCATGCGCAACAGAGTGGAAGGGACGGGTCTTTAAATTTGCTAGCTAGGTCACCTGACCTCTCTCTACTCGATTTCTTCATTTGGGGTTAGGTGAAAGATGGTGCGTACATGATCGAGACGGACGTCAGGTTAGTTCAAGGCAATTATAACGGATGTCTGCCGCTGAATACTGGTGTCGGTCATCAAGAAAATAACTGAAGATGTGATAAAGCGGACACAGTATTGGCGTATCTGCAAAAGGAGACCTATTCGAACACGTCCTTTAGGCAGCAGCTGGGGTTCAACGGAGCTTACAAATTCATAGATAATGAGGGCATATTGAAACCTGATGTTCTTGTGCTCGTTTTGGCGCAGACATCCTGATTGCCAATTCGGCTCATTTAGAAGTGTTATGCTTACTTTCTTGAAGGCAGCAGTTTTGCTTTCTGTCTATACGTTGGTTGCTTCCCGGTCTGTGTATATCACTTTTATTTTTTCGACACTAACCTCTTTTTGCGGCACGTACACGTTTTCACGAAGAATAAAACGGTCACACTAATTTGGCTTTGGTCCGAAGCAAGTTTCTGGTGTAAAATATAGCTTCGCGCGCACTCTTTCGGTGCTGTGCGAGGAAAGCCACGATTTTGAAAGATATTTGTGCCTAGTAGGTTGCTTTTAGCATTTCGAGCGTGGTCAGAGCGGCGCTCTGCCCGCGTTATTAGGGGGCTTGCGTTATCAATGTGATCAGTGGCCTGAGAGACGGATAATAAGTGCGACGTAGAAATGAGAGGCAGGAATAGCTGCGAAGCCGCGAAACCTACTGTTTGTACTCCTTCCGTACTATTATCTTGTGACCGGCAATCTGACCGGTGACCGGCTTGTGACCGGCAATACAGCTGCTTTCAGTCAGCTTATTTGTGGGCGCTGCTTTATGATACGGGTGGCAGAGCACTCGCGTAGTGTTTTTCATACTTCCTGAGGTTTTTTGCCATTGGAAAAAATCGTACGCAATTAGTACGTCAGTGAAAACACCGCAGTCAGATGACATTTTGGGAGCCTACGAATGTCTCATTGACATTTTGAAAATTACGACAGTACTTCTCGAGTTAGCAATTAATTGCAATCACCGAATTAAATCTTAGTAACGAAAGAATTACTAGCGGCTCCTGCACTGTACTGGAAACAATATGCATTAGGTTTTGTTTGAATAACGCAACTGCTCTTTTCTTTGTCTTGTTGCATGATAGTTGGGGACACTGTATATGTCATTCAGTAACCGAAGTGAGGCCAGGCTGGATACCATCGAAATCAGAATGAACAGCCGTCATGCCACGCAGCGCTTATATTCGAAATCGCAGAAAAAAAAAAGGAAAGAGAGGCTGCAGTTTCGCCGGAAAGGGGAAGCAGTATTAGTGATAGCCAAGTATGCGACAATTACACGAAGGAAGATTACACCACCGAGAGGACTCAGGCTGTGAAGTTGATCTGTCTCCTACTATGAGGACTCGTATAACGCACCCACTTCAGCGCTCAATTCTTCGAGGTCGTACGAACTTTTTTCAAGTCATATGGTATATATATATATATATATATATATATATATATATATATATATATATATATATATATATATATATATATATATATATATATATTGTTACGTGTGGTACGGGGCCGGGGGTAGCACTCAAAACAACGGCACCGTCACGGCTGCAGCTTCGTCGAAGCCGTCGAGTTGCCGACCTCCCGCCATCCGCCGTGACCGTCTTCGACATGCCAGAAAAAGCCGCTCTGAGGGCAGCGCCTAGCAGTGCACCGCCATACTACCGAGTTCCACCCACCTGCGGACCCAAAACGGGGGAAGATCCCGACGAGTGGCTCTTCCACTACAAACGAGTGAGCAAGTACAATGGGTGGGATGCAACCACTGCAACCGAAAACCATGAGGACGCACTTACGACGTGGTAACTCTTTGTTGATGCGTTAAAGGTGTGTTTCGGGGACCCTGTTGCAACGGGCGAGGCTACCAGGTGAGACGCGCACCAGATATATCGAAGCAGTGTTAAAGCTGTGCAAGGTGGCCAGTGCTCTCATGCTGGAAGAAGATAAAGTTGGACATTTGCTGAAAGGTATGGCTGAGGATGTGTATAAATTTCTAATTGGAAAGGAAAGCATTAGTGCAGTGTCCGACGTCATTCGGCATCGCAGGACTTTTGAAACGCTCAAGATGCGTCGAATTACGCCAAAGTTTGGTCGGTTGGCAGACGCTGGCAAACGTGGACACGAGCCCTTGCCTCGACCTCCCTTCGTCTATCCGACGATTGTCCGTGAGGAACTTTCTCGCCGCGAGGAGATATTGGATTCAACTGCTGACCACCATGGCATGTACATGTCGCGTGAGGCTATGACTGGGCCACATTCGGCCGCTTGGCAACCGATGGTTAGCGCCGCGGCCATAGAGTACAGTGCAGCCCCACAGTCGAGCATGACAACACGGCCTCCGACTCCGCGCTATGACCAACGCGCTCAGCGTGCACCTTCTCGATGCCCGATGTATCGTCGTGACACACGCCATGAACCAACACACTACATGACAGAAAATGTAATATCAGGTTCATCGACTAAGAACCCATGTTTCGACCTCTCCCGGTGTGTTACTCCTGCGGTGTCCCAGGTCATATATCGCGGTTTTGCAACCAGCTTGTGACCACGTGTTATGGCTAGGCCTCCGAGTTTTCATAGCCCTCCGAAAGGCCTTACGGTGCCCCGTGGCCAGCACACGTATAATCTAGCGACGAGTATTGTCCGAATAGCTCCCGGAATCGCTCCCCGGCATCTGACAGGAGTTTGGCACCCTTGGCACCCCCACCGCAACGTCGGGCTCCCCATTCTCCCTCACCGCTGCGTCGCACAGCGTCCCCTTCGTCACCGGAAAATTAGCTAGCGCGGCTAATGGAGGTGAGGTCGCTGGAGACGTGCTACTGACAAATACCTCCTGTGTTGATGCTGAAAAACAAAGGGCATGTTCTTGTAGCTAGTGTGCCTGTGATCGCTCTGGTGTACAGAGGCGCAACAATTTCGGTCATGAATGTCTCTTTTAAAGACGTGTTAGGGCGAAAGGTTTTGTTTAAGTGGGACGAAGATTCAATGTTCTGTGGTGTGAGTGGCGAGCCCTTGCGACCTATTGGTGTGTGTACTGCTGACGTGTTTTTGGGAGGCTATGCTATTACGACAGAGTTTGTAATTATTGTCGGTCGACGCATGATGTTACTATCGGCATGGACTTCTTGCGGTAGCGTGGTGCTACTGTGGACTGCCGCACAGGGAAGGTATTCATAAGTGGTAGGATCCTGCCAGCACTCCTTGAGAACCCTGTAGATGGCGAAACTACACTGTGTGTTTGTGGTGATACGGTCGTACCTGCATCATGTACCGTTTCTGTTCCCGTTGTCTGTTGCGGCACCGATTGTGACAGCTTCGATGCTACGGTAGAACCGATGCACATTAACTGTGTAAAGAACAATGTGTTAGTGCCACATTGCGTGGTGTCGATCAAAGGCGGACGCACTGGCTTTTGGACCGTAAACTGTTCTAAAGAGACCGTTATACTACCAGAAGGCTCGAAATTAGCCTTCGCTAGCGACCACTCGTCCTTATCAGTGGCTGAACTTACAGATGTGCCGGAAGAACCTGGTGTCCATAGTTCGGAAACGGCCCTTTTGTCAATGGTAAATAAATCGCTCAGCTCGAGTGAACGGCGAATGTTAGTGGGTGTGCTTTCGAAGCACGTTTCGGTATTCGACTTTGCGCAGAAAGGCAAAATACCTGCAATCCCCGCGTCTCGAATACGCCATACCATCAACACAAGTTCGGCAAACCTGATTAGACAAAAGCCATATCGCGTTTCACAATCAAAGCGTCAGATTAGCAACGAACTAGTGCACGAAATGATGAGAAAGGGAGTCGTACAAGAGTCCGCTAGTCCGTGTGCCGCTCCAGTGATTCTTGCTGAAAAGAAAGACGGATCTGGGAGATTTTGCGTCGACTGTCGCCGTTTGAATACTGTAACAAAGAAGACGTGTACCCACTCCTACGTATTGATGACGCAATAGACTGCCTTCGTTCCGCTTCTTACTTTTCCTCAGTAGATTTGCGATCCGGCTATTGGCAAATTCCAATGCATCCTGAGCACAAGGAAAAGACTGCCTTTGTAACCTCTTACGAGCTCTTTGAATGTAATGTGATGTCATTTGGACTGTGCAATGCTCCGGCAACTTTTGAGAGATATATGGACACTATTCTGCGCGGCTTCAAGTGGAACATCTGCATGTGCTACTTCGATGACTTCGTCATCTGTGGCCGCACCTTCAGCGAACACAATTCGAGTCCGGATATTGTCCTGAACTGCATCGGAAACACTGGCCTAGTTTTAAACTCCAAAGAATGCAACTTTGGATACCGCCAAACCCTTGTGCCAGGGCACCTTGTCCATAAGGATGGCATCCGCCCTGACTCCCCAGAAAACAGCAGCCGTTGAAGCATTCAGTGCACCGCGCTCTATCAAGGAGCTCCGTAGTTTTCTGGGGTTTGTTTCTATTTCCACCGCTTTATTCCTGAATTCGCCGACGTCGCGTACCCGCTGACATGACTGCTACGAAAGGACATACAGTTTGAATGAATTCCGGAGTGCGACTCTTCTTTTCGTCAGTTGAAGTTTCTGCTGACGTCACGACCGCTTCTTCAACTCTTCAGCCCTTCAGCTTCGTCGGAACTCCATACGGATGTCAGTGGCACAGGTAATGGTGCTGTCCTAGTTGAACGCTACCGTGACCGCGAGCACGTGATCGCAAATGCAAGTCGCTCATTAGGTAGGCCCGAGCAGAATTACACTGTCACGGAACAAGTATGCCTCGGGGTCATATTTGCGGTTCAGCGGTTTCGTTCTTACTTGTATCGACGCGCTTTTACCGTTGCCACCGACCGCCACTCATTGTGGTGGCTTGTGAATCTTCGTCACCCTTGTGGCCGCCTTGCGCGCTGGGCGCTCCGACTGCAAGAATACAGCTTCGCCGTCCCTTAGAGCGGTCGACGACATGCTGATGCGGACTGCCTCTCGCGTATGCCACTTAGCCCTACGGATTGTGACGCCGACGTCTTAGATCACCTCGTGGCTTCTGAGTTGCCGCATTTTCCAGACTTCAACTGTTTCAAAGCCGAACAGCAAAACGACGCTAAATTAACACCGCTCATCACCGCTACGACCGCCTCGACGACAGCAAACCATTTCTGTGTACGTGACGGACTCCTTTATAACAAAAATTTTTCCAGCACTCGTGCACGTTTTCTTCTAGTGGTGCCGCAGAGTATGCGCACATCTATTATGAGTGCTATGCACTGTGACACGACGTCTGGCCATTTAGGTTTGGTGAGGACGGTCTACTGGATTCAGGAACGCCTTTATTGGCCTGGAATGCGACCGTCTGCTGAGAAGTATATGGCCAGCTGCATGCAGTGATAGTGCCGGAAACGGCCATCTACTCCTCCAGCTGGTCTCCTGCAGCCGATCCCACCTCCAAGCACGCCTTTCCAACAAGTGGGCATTGACCTCGTGGGCCCTTTTCCAAAATCAGCCAAGGGAATTCGTTAGATAGTTGTTTGCGTCGACTACCTCAAACGCTATTGCGAGACGGCGGCGGTGCAGTCCGCAACTGCCACTGACATTTCAACCTTCCTGCTGCAATATGTCATCCTGGACATGGTCCGCCTCGCGTGATCATCAGCGACCCTGGACGACAATTCACAGCAGATATAGAGGAGCTGCTTCGTTTGTGTGAAGGCCACTTGCGTTACTCGACACCGTACCATCCACAAACGAATGGAATTACGGGGCGCACGAACCGAGCAATTGTACAAACGCTATTCATGTATGTTTCATCGGACCACAAGAACAGGGATGACGTACTGCCTTTAATCACGTACGCGTTTAACACCGCCAAGCAGGAGACTTCCGGCTATTGCCGTTTCTTCCTGCTGTACGCGCGGCCACCGCGGCACAACATCGACACAGTGTTCCCTTTTTGTAGTCACGAAAATCCCACTGTCCCCGAGACTCTCTGCCTTGCCGAAGAAGCTCATGGTATCACTGGATAACGCACTTTGGCACCCTAGGACAGGTTAAAAGCACGCAACGATATTCGCCATAATTCGGTAACCTATCGCCCTGGTGATTTAGTGTTGCTGTGGACTCCAGTACGGAAATGCGGGTTATGCCAAAAACTTTTGGTCACCTACGATGGATCGCTTGTTATTATTAACAGACACACGGAAATCACCTATAACATCTCTCGCCTCACGGCGAGTGGTAGAAGAGCTGCCAAGACCCAAGTGGTCCAGAACGACGTAACCTCTCCCCTTCGCTGGGGGACCCTCCGTCGGTCTGGCAGCGGCGTGGCAAGCGGTTTTTGCAAGCACGTGTGCTCCTTTTTGCAGATAGTCGTAAGTGTCACAGGCAGCTGCTTCTTCGACCGTGATTCACAGGTGCACCGTCGACGGCCCCACCTTCTGTAAAGCTTGCTACTCGGCATGCGGGCAATGCGTCACAAGCTTCGAGTGACCCTGGATTTGCTTCACTGCACTGCGCATGGCACATCACCCGAACGAAATCTAAAAGGGCATGACAGGATATGAAGCCGTTGCTCCAGCCAATCGTCTTCAGTGTGTATGGCAATAGCATGGCAAGCGTTTTTACAAGCATGCATGCTTTATTTTGCAGATAGCCGCAAGCATCACAGGCACCTGCTTTCTTAACAGTGCTCCTTCGTCGACTGGGATTCACAACAGCACCGTCGATCCCGCTACTTTCTCAAAAGCCCGCTGCTTGGCATGTGGCAATGAGCCACAAGCTTCTAACGACCTGGAGTTGCTTTACTGCAGTGCGCATGACACTGAAACCGAACTACATCTACATCGGCATGGCAGGATATAAAGCCGTCGCTCCAGCAAATCGTCGTCAGTGGGTCTCGCAGGGTATGGCAAACGGTTTTTACAAGCATGTGTGTTTCTTTAAAAAAAAGCCGCATGGATCTTCGGCACCCGCTTCCAGAGCAGTGCTCCTTCGTCAACAGTGATTCACAACTGCACCGTCGATGGCTGTACCTTCTGCAAAGCCCACTGCACGGCAGGCGGCAATGCGTCACAAGCTTCGACTGACCCTCGATTTGCTTCACTGGACTGCACATGGCACAGCACCCAAACGACATCTACATAAACACGAAAGGATATGAAGCCACTGCTCCAGCCAATCTTTATCGGTGAGTCCGGCAGTGGCATGGCAAGCGGTTTTTACGAGCATTTGTGCTTCTTTTGTAGATATCCGCCAGTATCGCTGATACTAGCTTTCTGAACAGTACTCGTTCGTCGACCGTGATTCACAACTGCACCGTCGATGGCTGTACGTTCTGTAGTGCCCGCTTCTTGGCAGGCGGCAATGAGCCACAAGCTTCTACCGACCCTGAAGTTGCTTCACTGGAGTGCGCAGGACACTGACCCCGAGCGACCTCTACAGGGACATGGCAAGATATGAAGTCGTCACTCCAGCCAATCGTCTTCTTTGGGTCTGGCAGAGAAATGGCAAGCGGTTTGGAAGCACGTGTGCTTCTTCTTGCTGATAGCCACAAGTATCACTGGGCCTGTTTCCTGTAGAGTGCTCCTTCGTCAACCGTGATTCACAACTGTACCGCAGATGGCTGTACCTTGTTCGCTACACGGCAGCCGGCAAAGCGTCACAAACTTCCACCGACTCTGGATTTGTGTCACCGGACCGTCCATGGCACAGCGCCCGAACGACATCTAAATAGACACGAATGCATGTAAAACTTTAGCTCCAGGCAATCGTCTTGAGGAGGTGTCGCAGTGGCATCATCATCATCATCATCATCATCATCATCATCATCAGCCTGGTTACGCCCACTGCAGGGCAAAGGCCTCTCCCATATTTCTCCAAGAGCCCCGGTCATGTACTAATTGGGGCCATGCCGTCCCTGCAAACTTCTTATTCTCATCCGCCCACCTAACTTTCTGCCGCCCCCTGCTACGCTTCCCTTCCCTTGGAATCCAGTCCGTAACCCTTAATGACCAACGGTTATCTTCCCTCCTCATTACATGTCCTGCCCGTGCCCATTTCTTTTTCTTGATTTCAACTAAGATGTCATTAACTCGCGTTTGTTCCCTCACCCAATCTGCTCTTTTCTTATCCCTTAACGTTACACCTATCATTCGTCTTTCCATACCTCGTTGCGTCGTCCTCAATTTGAGTAGAACCCTTTTCGTAAGCCTCCAGGTTTCTGCCCCGTAGGTGAGTACCGGTAAGACACAGCTGTCATATACTTTTCTCTTGAGGGATAATGGCAACCTGCTGTTCATGATCTGAGAATGCCTGCCAAACGCAGCCCAGCCCATTCTTATTCTTCTGATTATTTCCGTCTCATGATCCGGATCCGCCGTCACTACCTGCCCTAAGTAGATGTATTCCCTTACGACTTCCAGTGCCTCACTGCCTATTGTAAATTGCTGTTCTCTTCCGAGACTGTCAAACATTACTTTAGTTTTCTGCAGATTAATTTTTAGACCCACTCTTCTGCTTTGCCTCTCCAGGTCAGTGAGCATGCATTGCAGTTGATCCCCTGAGTTACTAAGCAAGGCAATATCATCAGCGAATCGCAAGTTACTAAGGTATTCTCCATTAACTTTTATCCCCATTTCTCCCCAATCCAGGTCTCCGAATACCTCCTGTAAACACGCTGTCAACAGCATTGGAGAGATCGTATCTCCCTGCCTGACGCCTTTCTTTATTGGGATTTTGTTGCTTTCATTATGGAGGACTATGGTGGCTGTGGAGCCGCTATAGATATCTTTCAGTATTTTTACATAGGGCTCGTCTACACCCTGATTCCGTAATGCCTCCATGACTGCTGAGGTTTCGACAGAATCAAATGCTTTCTCGTAGTCAATGAAAGCTATATATAAGGGTTCGTTATATTCCGAACATTTCTCTATCACCTGATTGATAGTGTGAATATGATCTATTGTTGAGTAGCCTTTACGGAATCCTGGCTGGTCTTTTGTTTGGCAGAAGTCTAAGGTGTTCCTGATTCTATTTGCGATTACCTTAGCAAATAGTTTGTAGGCAACGCACAGTAAGCTGATCGGTCTATAATTTTTCAAGTCTTTGGCATCCCCTTTCTTATGGATTAGGATTATGTTAGCGTTTTTCGAAGATTCCGGTACGCTCGACGTCATGAGGCATTGCGTATACAGGGTGGCCAGTTTCTCTAGAACAATCTGCCCACCATCCTTCAACAAATCTGCTGTTACCTGATCCTCCCCAGCTGCCTTCCCTCTTTGCATATCTCCCAAGGCTTTCTTTACTTCTTCCGGCGTTACCTGTGGGATTTCGAATTCCTCTAGACTATTTCCTCTTCCATTATCGTCGTGTGTGCCACTGGTACTGTATAAATCTCTATAGAACTCCTCAGCCACTTGAACTGTCTCATCCATATTAGTAATGATATTGCCGGCTTTGTCTCTTAACGCATACATCTGATTCTTGCCAATTCCTAGTTTCTTCTTCACTGTTTTTAGGCTTCCTCCGTTCCTGAGAGCATGTTCGATTCTATACATATTATACTTCCTTATGTCTGCTGTCTTACGCTTGTTGATTAACTTCGAAAGTTCTGCCAGTTCTATTCTAGCTGTAGGGTTAGAGGCTTTCATACATTGGCGTTTCCTGATCAGATCTTTCGTCTCCTGCGATAGTTTACTGGTATCCTGCCTAACGGAGTTACCACCGACTTCTATTGCACACTCCTTAATGATGCCCACAAGATTGTCATTCATTGCTTCAACACTAAGGTCCTCTTCCTGAGTTAAGGCCGAATACCTGTTCTGTAGCTTGATCTGGAATTCCTCTATTTTCCCTCTTACCGCTAACTCATTGATCGGCTTCTTATGTACCAGTTTCTTCCGTTCCCTTCTCAGGTCTAGGTTAATTCGAGTTCTTACCATCCTGTGGTCACTGCAGCGCACCTTGCCGAGCACGTCCACATGTTGTATGATGCCAGGGTTAGCGCAGAGTATGAAATCTATTTCATTTTTAGTCTCGCCGTTCGGGCTCCTCCACGTCCACTTTCGGCTATCCCGCTTGCGGAAGAAGGTATTCATTATCCTCATATTATTCTGTTCCGCAAACTCTACTAATAACTCTCCCCTGTTATTCCTAGTGCCTATGCCATATTCCCCCACTGCCTTGTCTCCAGCCTGCTTCTTGCCTACCTTGGCATTAAAGTCCCCCATTAGTATAGTGTATTTAGTTTTCACTCTACCCATTGCCGATTCCACGTCTTCATAGAATCTTTCGACTTCCTGGTCATCATGACTGGATGTAGGGGCGTAGACCTGTACAATCTTCATTTTGTAACCTCTTATTAAGTTTAACAACAAGACCTGCCACCCTCTCGTTAATGCTATAGAATTCTTGTATGTTACCAGCTATGTTCTTATTAATCAGGAATCCGACGCCTAGTTCTCTTCTCTCCGCTAAGCCCCGGTAGCAAAGGACGTGCCCGCTTTTTAGCACTGTATATGCCTCTTTTGGCCTCCTAACTTCACTGAGCCCTATTATATCCCATTTACTGCCCTCTAATTCCTCTAATAGCACTGCTAGACTCGCCTCACTAGATAACGTTCTAGCGTTAAACGTTGCCAGGTTCATATTCCAATGGCGGCCTGTCTGAAGCCAGTGATTCTTAGCACCCTCTGCTGCGTTGCAGGCCTGACCACCGCCGTGGTCGGTTGCTTCACAACTGCTGGGGACTGAGGGCCGGGGTTTGATTGTGTTGTTCATATAGGAGGTTGTGGCCAAGTACTGCACCAGGGTGGCCAATCCTGCTCTGGTGAGGGAGTGCGTTACCGGTTGTGGTTACCGGGATTAGTCCACACTCCAGGCCTGTTTATGCAATTTTATGAAAACGCGGACTTTCTTTTCTTTTTTTAATTCCGGTGGAAAATTGCCGGCACCGGGATTCAAACCACGGACCTCTTGCACGCGAGGCGGGTGTTCTACCTCTACGCCACCGCTGCAGCCCGCAGTGGCACGGCGCGCTGTATTTACAAGCACGTGTGCTTCGTTTTGGAGATAGCCGCAAGTATAACTGGCACCTGATTCCTGAACAGTGCTGCTTCATCGACCGTGATTCAGAACTGCACCATCGATGGCTGTGCCTTCTGAAAAGCCCGCTACTCGGCAGGGGCAATACGTCTCAAGCTTGATGATGTATGGGGTTTTAAGGCGCAAGGGCCAGGAATGGCCAAAGAGCGCCATGTCTGTGGTAGTGGGTGTGCAGTGTAACTATGATTACTATGAAATTGGTGTGACGTGGCTGTAAAGGGGCCTTAAAATATACGCTCTACAGTGCGTAAAATCTTTCTAATAAAATTATGGCGATGACATATGACCTGTACTATGAACATTTCGATGCATTTAAAAAGAATGATACAATAGGAAAAATATATCAGATTATAATAAATGCTAGAGCACTACTGCCTCCTTAGAGCCCTTGAAACACAAGGGTCTGGAGGCATGTGCTATACCGTACAACTATCCCAGCGGCATCCTCTAAAGAGAAGAAGCGATAGGAATGCATGGGGCTAATAACATGTAGGACCACATCTCTCAGAAAACCTAGGACTGTGTCTGTGTTAAAAAGCGGTTCTGGGCCGAGGAACATTACTGGATGAAGAGGGATGTGCTGTCTGTAAGCTAAGGAAAAATGTTTCATTCTTTCAGATTCGGCTTCCCGACACTCCAGAAGGACGTGGAGCACGGTCAGCCTCTCCCCGTATCTACCACAGGTTGGAGGCTCACTTCCGGTTAGTAGAAAATTATGGGTGCCAAACGTGTGTCCTATTCTGAGCCGACAGAATAGGACATCTGTTCGGCGCGATTTTGTAGTAGAGGGCCAGAATCCTAACTGTGGTTTTATCAGGTGGAGCTTATTATTCGTTTCCGCGTTCCACATGCGTTGCCAGTGGTCCCGCAATCTCCTTCGCAAGAAAGGCCTCAGATCTGTGACAGGCACCGCAGCGGTAGGGTTAACAGTTTGCGATGCGATTGACGTGGCCATCTCGTCCGCCAGAACGTTACCCTCAATGCTCCTGTGGCCAGGCACCCAGCATATAATGATACGCTGGTTAGATATGTACGCTTTACACAAGACGGTGTAGAGTTCACTAAGTACAGGATTTTTGTGTGTATAGACTGACATCAAGGCCTTCACGACGCTTAGGGAGTCTGTATAGATCGCTGCTTTTGGAAGTTTTGATTTTCTTATATGCTTCACAGCAGAGAGTAATGCGTAGGCCTCAGCCGTAAATATGCTTGTTTCCGGATGCAGTACGTCGGATTCCGAGAAGGATGGGCCGACGGCTGCATAGGATACCCCGGCATTTGACTTCGAAGCGTCTGTGTAGAACTCTGCACAGGAATGCTTGTGCTGGAGTTCTAGGAAATGCATTCTGATTTCGGCCTCAGGAGCGTGCTTTGTAACTTTTATAAAGGATATGTCACATTGTATCACCTTCCACTCCCAAGGAGGTAAGAGCTTGATTGTGTGCATTAAGCGATGCTCGAGGAGTGGGACATGCATTTCATTGCTAAGCTCCTTCACACGCAGCGAAAAAGGCTGTCTTATGGAGGGACGGTTGCTGAAAAGTGTAGCGCACGTCATATCGGTAACGGTATCAAAACATCGATGTTCAGGATTGGAGCGTACTTTAAGGAAATATGTAACGCTGATGTATGATCTCTGTAGGTGGAGAGACCATTCATTCGATTCGGCATATACGCTTTCAATTGGGCTTGTTCTGAAAGCGCCCGTGGCTAAACGGATGCCTAGATGGTGAACCGGGTCTAGCATCTTTAGCGCGCTTGGGGCGGCAGAGTTATATACCACGGCACCATAATCTAATCGTGACCGGATGAGGCTCTTATACAGATTCATTAGGCACTTCCTGTCACTACCCCACGTAGTCTGGGATAGAAGTTTCATTAGGTTCATTGTTTTCAGACACTTTTCTTTGAGTTGTTTAATGTGTGGGACGAAAGTGAGTCTATTGTCGAGTATAATACCTAGAAATTTGTGCTCTTTGTTTACAGGAATCTGTTGTCCACACATTTGTAAGCAAGGATCCGGAACTAGGCCTCTCTTCCTTGTAAACAGCACACAAGAACTTTTTTGAGGATTGATTTTAAAACCATTTTTCTCTGCCCACCCTAACACCTTGTTCAAGCCATGCTGTACCTGTCTCTCGCATACTGCGAGGTTACAGGATTTGAAGCCTATTTGAATGTCGTCCACATAGACGGAATACAAGATGGCTGGTGGTAAGGACGCACGAAGCGTTGTCATTTTAACAATAAAAAGTGTGCAACTGAGCACGCCTCCCTGGGGTACACCAGTTTCTTGTGTAAAAGGACGTGACAGCACATTGCCGTCTTTCACCCGGAAGGTACGACTGGACAAGTAGCTTTTTATTACGTTTAGCATATTACCATGAATGCCCATTTCTGACAAATCTCTCCAGATTCCGTAGCGCCAGGTCGTATCATACGCCTTCTCCATATCGAGGAATATCGATACGAAGAACTGTTTGTGTACAAGCGCGTCACGAATATGTCCTTCAATACGTACAAGATGGTCGGTTGTGCAGCGCCCTTCTCGGAAGCCACACTGAAAGGGATCATGCATTTTGTTTTGTTCAAGAAAATGGATGAGTCGCCGATTTATCATTTTTTCAAATACCTTACACATGCAGCTTGTGAGGGCTATCGGGCGGTAACTTGCCACTGAAGAAGGGTCTTTCCCTTCTTTCAAAACAGGGACCACAATGGCTTCTTTCCATGCCGTTGGAAGGTACCCTGCGTCCCAGATAGTGTTGAAAAGTGTAAGTAGTGTTACTTGCGTGTCATTGTGTAAGTTTTTGAGCATTTCATACTTGATTTTATCGGATCCCGTTGCAGAGCTCTTGCATGCGCTCAAGGCAGCTTTCAACTCGGCAGCACTAAAAGGGCAATTGTACGGTTTATTCTGTCGGCATTTATTGACGAGTGGCTTGCATTCTTCTATTTGTTTATATTTTAGGAAGGATTGCGAATAATGTTTTGAGCTTGATACACTCTCAAAGTGCTCCCCAAGTGAGTCGGCCTGATCTTTCAGTGTACCGCCCTGTGTGTTTACTAGAGGGAGTGAATAAGTTTGTCGTCCTTTTATCCTGTTAACCCTGTTCCAGACTTTCCCCTCCTCAGTATAAGAGTTGATACCCGATAAAAACTTCTGCCAGCTCTCTCTTCTGGCCTGTCGGCGCGTTCTCCTTCCTTCAGATTTTGCTTTTTTAAAGTTAATAAGATTCTCCGCAGTGGGAGAGGCGCGTAGCAACGCCCACGCTTTGTTTTGTTTCTTACGGGCGGTCCTACACTCGTCGTTCCACCACGGGACGCGCCGTTTGCATGCGAAACCACTTACTTCAGATATGCATTTAGACGCGGCATCTATAATGAAGGCTGTAAAATACTGAACGGCAGCATCAATTTCTAAAGAGGACATCTCATCCCATGAGATGCTGGTGAGAGTTCGGAATTTCTCCCAGTCGGCTGTATCGATTTTCCACCTGGGAGCCTGTGGTAGACATTCGTGTTCTTTATATGTTCTTAGTAGTATAGGGAAGTGGTCGCTTCCGTAAGGATTGTCGTTTACTTCCCATTCAAGTTCAGACAGTAGTGACGGGGAGACTAGGCTAAGATCTATTGTAGAAAATGTTTTGTTTGCGAGAGAATAGTATGTCGCTTCCTTCTTATTCAGAAGACAAGCACCAGAAGAGAAAAGGAACTGTTCAACGAGACGACCTTGCGCGTCTGTACGAGAGTCGCCCCACAGGGAGCTGTGCGCATTGAAATCGCCGAGAACAACATAAGGTTCTGGCAATTGATCTATATAGGATTGAAATTCTTGTTTCGTTAATTTGTGATGTGGGGGTATGTAAAGAGAGCTAATGGTGATGAGTTTGTTTAGGAGAACAGCTCGAACCGCCACTGCTACGAGAGGCGTTTGTAGCGGGAAAAGTTGACAGGCAATGCTCTTATGGATAACAATGGCGACACCGCCCGATGATGCGACAGCATCATCGCGATCTTTACGACAAGTTATGTACTGTCGGAGAAAGTTTGTGTGTTTGGATTTTAAGTGTGTTTCCTGTAAACACAGCACTTTTGGATTGTGTTGGTAGATGAGTTCTTGTAGATCATCGAGATTCCTAAGAAGACCTCTGACATTCCATTGAATGATTTGTGTATCCATATTAAAGAAAAAATTGGTGCTGTGTTTACGGAAACGGTGGTGATGTCTTAGGTTACAGAGCTCTTTCGAGGCCCTGTAACGGGAGTTCTGCCCTTTTTGAAGCGTTCGAGGGAGCCTCGCCGCTCCTTAGGCGCTTGGTGCGCCTTGAGGATAGGTGTTGTGTCCATTGCCTCTTGTGAGGCGCCGGACACGTGCTCTTGCGAGCGAGAAGTTACAAGAGAGAGTCCTGCGTTGGAGGGCAAGACCCCTGCGCCCACCAGCCCAGAGGTCGATGGGGCACCCTGCGGGATTTGGCTGCGCCGGCTGTTGCCAGCGCTGGAAGGCGCCGGGGAGGTTGGGACAGCCTCGGCGGCGGCCACCTTCGGGGGCGATGGTCTCTCATTCTGGGTCGACGGAGCAGCGCTAGCTGCAACCGCCGCGGGGGCAGATGGCGTAACTGCCGACTCACTGCCTGTGGGTCGGACAGTTGCCGGAGGCCGTTGTGGCGCTGCCCCCTGACGCGCCACTTCGGCAAAGGTTTTCTTGGGCAGGTACGACACCCGCCTGCGTGCCTCCTTGAAACTTATATTTTCCTTTACTTTAACTGTTACAATTTCCTTTTCTTTTTTCCAGGACGGGCACGCACCCGAGTACGCGGCGTACTCCCCATCACAGTTTACACAGTGGAGAGCATTCTCACAAGCTTCAGATGTGTGTTCGTGGGCACTGCATTTTGCACATGTTTGGCGGCCGCGGCAGCTCTGCGAACTGTGGCCGAAGCGCTGGCATTTGAAACATCGCAGTGGATTTGGCACGTACGGCCTGACACGGAGCTTGATGTACCCGGCCTCGATTGACTCGGGTAGGACACTTGAATTGAAGGTGACTATTATGTGTTTGGTCGCAATCTCTTTACCGTCGCGCCTCATCTTTATTCTTTTCACATTGACAACATTTTGCTCACTAAAGCCCTCCAAGAGCTCTGCGTCTGTTAGCTGAAGCAAATCAACGTCTGAGACAACGCCGCGGGTAGTGTTCATAGTGCGGTGCGGAGTCACTGTCACTTGAACGTCCCCAAATGACACGAGGCTGGGTAGCTTTTCAAATTGTTTCAGATTCTGGAGCTCCAAGAGGAGATCTCCACTTGCCATCCTTGTTGCCTTGTAACCTTGACCAAGAACCTCAGTTAAAGACTTAGAAACTAGAAATGGGGAGATTGTGCGTACTTGTTTATCTGGCTTTTCTGAATGAACGACGTGAAATCGTGGGAAGTTGGGTCTTTCACGACCAAAGAACTTGAATACATCTTCGGTGCGCCCTCTTTTCTGAGGGCGATCAAGGAGGGGTGGGAAGGAATTTGCCATAGGAGACTTAATTTTCGGCAATAACGCCAGCCACCCACCGTGGAGCCCTACAGGGGGACGCTACAGGTACTGTAAAAACAGGTCCTGTAAACGCCAGCTGTACGTTATCACTATAACCAAATATGAGATAACCTAGGTTGGCTATTCACACAAGGTTAACCCTCGCTGCCTGGAAAAATTGGAAGTAAACGGAAGCTAGGAGAAGACAGGAAAGATGAAAAAGTAAGAGAAAGACGAAGGCCGGAGGGAGAGAGAGACAGGAAAAGGCAACTACCGATTTCCCCCGGGTGGGTCAGTCCGGGGGTGCCGTCTATATGAAGCAGAGGCCAAAGGGGTGTGTTGCCTCCGCCGGGGGGCCTTAAAGGTCCAAACACCCAGCATCAGCCCAACCCCCAGGATCCCCCTTTCCCCAGACACGGCTAAGCCGCGCACGGCTACACGCTGGAGGGTCCAACCCTCGTGTGCTCGGGTACGTGGTGTCGCAACACACCAAACGCCTGCTGACGCAGACGCCCCTGCGGGGCGTCTCAAGCTTCGACCGACCAAGGATTGGCTTCAATGGACCGCGCATGGCAAAGAATCCGAACGACATCTACATGGACACGGTAGGATATAAAGCCGTCGCTCCAGCCAGTATTCTTCGGTGGGTCTGACAGGGCGTGGCAAGCGGTTTTTACAAACGCATTGCTTTTTTTGACAAATTGCCGCAATTAGCCTGAACAGTGCTCATTCGTCGACCATAATTCACAACTGAACGTCGATGGCTGTTCTTTCTGTAAAGCCCGCTACTGAGCAGGTGGAAGGGGTCACCAGATTCTACCGACCCTGGATTTGCTTCAGTGGACTACGCACGGCACAGCACCCAAGCGACCTCTACAGGGAAATGACGAGATATAAAGCCGCAACTCTAGACCATCGTTTTCTGTTGGTCTGGCAGCGATATGGCATGCTGTTCTTACAAGTACGTTGTGATTGGTGGTGCGCGACATGGTGCGGTGGTGAGGACGCACAGGTGCAGACGACAAGGAACGCGCGCGCCGAGGCGAGTTCCGTGCTGGAAGGAGGAAAACGACGACACCGAAGAGCGTCGGGCACGTGAACGCGCGGCGCAAGAAAAACAACTGAAAGAAGAAAAGCCAACCAATTAGGAAAGACCACGGGGTGTCAGGCAGCCAATCGGAGAATGCCTAATCGGCCAGAGAGAAGAAAAAATTGGAGGCCGCTTAAGCTTCGCCTTCAAGACTGAAACGCGACAGCGTTCCCGTCGACCCACCAAGGCGACCCACCAAGGCGAATGTCTTCTGCGTCGACCCACCAAGGGGTGTAAGACAGTGGGCTACGGCGCAGCGATCACTTACGAGGTGCCCCGCATCGGACGCGGTGAGCATCGAGCAACGCAGCGTTCGGCGCGGCAACGAAACGTGCGCCTGAGCAAACGGAACGAACCAAAGAACTCGGTGTCTCGGAGGGGGAAACGATGCACGCCAGCCAAACGTCGTGATCGGCACGGGCAGAGAGATAGACAGATAGTGATCTAAAGAAAGGAAGGACGCTTGATTCTGCGACCCGTGAGGGAGCAAGGCGAAGCGTCGTCAGGGGTGAGCGAGTCCGGGCCGCGACGCGCCTCGCACCGGTCCCCGCACAGCCCCAATGCGCGCGTGGCGCGCCACCTGTCGGGGCAGCGCCGTACATTGAGAGGAGGGGGTCTTCTGTGCTTGTCGCAAGGTGGCTCTGCGTGTGCGGAAAGCGCAGAAGAAATGTAGCGGAAACGCACTTCGCTACTCGTCTAACTGCGACTTCTGTAAGTTACGTGTTCATGATTAATGTTATACACGGCAGTATAACTTTCTACGGCTCGTTTCTAAGGAAACATCGCATTCACTAGAGGCGCTTTTGTACCGCTTTCAAGCATCGAACTCGTGGCTGAGTGGTAGCGTCTCCGTCTCACACTCCGGAGACCCTGGTCTCCGGAGTGTGAGACGGAGACGCCCATCTTGCAAGTTGTTCTTTATTCATGAAGTGCCTTCCGGGATTTATCGCTCACGGCCAACGCCGACGACGCCGGCTTTTCTGCGACACTAGCTCTTTAACGCTGTCGCATTAAAAGCGTGGTGCGCTGGCAGAAGGGGGAGACCCCGGGAGAGTTTCAGGAAGCGACGCCAGGAGGAGGTCAACCACCGGGAGTTGAAGACGGGCCGTCGGGTTCCGGACCCGAGCCACCAGGACTTCACCCGACCGGGGCTTCCTGCCTGTGCGTCTACCCAAGCGTGCCGTCAGCTCCTCAAGGCCGGTGAGCTGCGCCCGTGGGCAGGACGAGAACAGTCGGGCTAGGGACCCGAGCTCTACACCAGCTGCCCGGCCAGAACGCCGCCGCCGTCTGCTCGTGCCACCAAGCCTCCGGCTTTACCTCTCCAAGCCAGAGCTGGTGCGCTCCGGTCGCCCGGTCAGTCAACACACACCACGACCTTTGGTGAGACCGGCGCAACTCCTGTCGCTAACTTGTCTCCGCATCGAGACTGTTATGCGTCCCTGCCGTCGTGGCAAGCCCGGACTCGCGCACTAGTTAGCTTCACACTAGCCCCAAATGTGTCTTACCGCTGTGATGTCTATTTGAGGGTTTATTTTATTCTTTCTATAATTTATTTTATGCTTCTAGTTTGATTAAAAGTATTTGTGTGTGTGTTCGAATCCAACGGCTTTGTCCTCAACTGGGCTCTTGGAGGATCCACCTAAGAGAACCGTTAAAACCTTTGAGTACACGAACCGTTCTCCATATTTGGACATCACATACGTGTGCTTCTTCTTGCTGATAGCACCAAGTATCTCTGGGGATTGCTTCCTGAAGAGTACTCCTTCGTCAACCGTGATTCACAACTGTACCGCAGATGGCTGTACCTTGTCAGCTACACGGCAGGCGGCAAAGCGTCACAAGCTCCGACCGACCCTGAATTTGCTTCACTGAACCGCGCAAGGTACAGCACCCGAACGACGTGCATATGGACACGACAGAATATAAAACCGTCGCTCCAGCCAATCGTGTTCAGTGGGTCTGGCAGCGGCATGGCAAGCGGTTTTTACAAGCACCGTTGCTTCGTTTAAAAAAAAAAAGCCGCAAGAATTTTTGGCACCTGCTTCCTCAGCACTGCTTCTTCGTCAACCGTGATTCAGAACTGCACCGTCGATGTCTGTTCCTTCTTTAAAGCCCGCTACACGGCAGGCGGCAGTGCGTCGCAAGCTTCGACTAACCCTAGATTTGCTTCACGGGACTGCACATGGCACAGCACCCAAACGATGGACACGACAGGAAACTATTGACACGACAGATATTGTCACGTGGTGGTGACGTTGAAGAACACAGTAGCAATACTCTGAAAGACAAAACTAACTTTTATTGGGCGAATCTGTGCCCACAAAAACAGGCTACACTTATAGCTCAACGATAATGGCGAACATGGTCGGCGATCGTCGAAAATCTGACCAGCGGGTCAAGTACGTTGGCTTTTATAAATCAGTCGTCGAATGTTCCAGAGTAATCGCTGGGACCCATGTGCCTTCCACAAAGTTCCAGATTATTCGTGTCGCGCACACATGCGATCAGATTAAACAAAGTTCGGTCACAGAGAGCGGGTGGAACCATCGATAACATTCCAGAAAATTCCGATACATGCAGGCGCGTCCTGCACTCTGCGATAACATTTGTTAGGCGGTAAAATGTGTCGCCTGATAAAGACAAACAAGTACACGTGTCAAAACCCGCCTCTTAAAAAGCATTGACCCGATGCTGCACACAAACGAAAGTGAAAAAGAAGCACTCGTAGCAAAGAAAACAACAAAATAAGGAAAATTCATCAGCGTCCGTAAAATGATTTAAGACGCGCCACGTGGACCACTTCAGATCGTGCGCGGCGCCGCTGTAAATGCGAAATGCCGTCTGGCACGACCTCACAGTCCAGAACGCCAATACGTTGGATAACCTTGTAGGGTCCGAAATAGCGTCTCAATAGTTTCACACTCAGTCCTCGTCGGCGCATCGGGGTCCATATCCAAACACGGTCGCCGGGCTGGTACTCGACGAAGCGTCGTCGGAGGCTGTGTCGACTGTTGGTACGCTGCTGGTTCTTGATCCGTAGGCGGGCGAGCTGTCGGGCTTCTTCGGCGCGCTGGAGATACGTAGCGACGTCAAGATTCGCCTCGTCAATGACGTGCGGCTGCATGGGGTCGAGCGTCGTCGTCGAGTTCCTGCCGTAAACCAACTTGAACGGCGTGATCTGTGTTTCTTGCACCACCGTGTTGTAAGCGAAGGTTTCATACGGCAGGACCGCGTCCCACGTCTTGTGCTCAACGTCGACGTACAGAGCTAGCATGTCGGCGAGGGTCTTGTTCAGGCGCTCCGTGAGACCATTCGTTTGCGGATGGTAGGCAGTTGTCCTCCTGTGGCCTGTCTGGCTATACTGCAGAATGGCTTTGGTGAGCTCTGCTGTAAAAGCCGTTCCTCTGTCGGTGATGAGGACTTCTGGGGCACCATGTCGCAGCAGGATGTTCTCGACGAAAAATTTCGCCACTTCGGCTGCGCTGCCTTTGGGTAGAGCTTTAGTTTCAGCGAATCGGGTGAGATAGTCCGTCGCCACGACGATCCACTTATTCGCGGATGTTGACGTCGGAAACGGCCCCAACAAATCCATCCCATTATTCTGAAATAGTCGACGATGAGGTTCGATCGGCTGTAGTAACTCTGCTGGCCTTGTCGGTGGTGTCTTGCGTCGTTGACAGTCCCGGCATGTCTTGACGTAACGGGGGACATCGGCGGTTAGGTGCGGCCAATAATACCTTTCTTTTATCCTCGATAGCGTCCAGGAAAATCCGAGGTGCCCAGCGGTTGGATCGTCGTGTAACGCATGCAGGACTACTCGACGCAGCGCTGACGGTACAACCAGAAGGTAGTTGGTGCGGACTGGTGGGAAGTTCTTCTTCACAAGCAGGTTGTTTTGTAGCGTGAATGAAGACAACCCGCGCTTAAATGCCCTAGGGACAACGTCAGTGTTCCCTTCCAAATACTTGACGAGGCCTTTTAGCTCCGGATCTGCTCGCTGCTGTTTATTGAAGTCTTCCGCGCTTATTATTCAAAGGAAGTCGTCGTCGTCCTCGTCGTCTTGCGGTGGTGGATGGAGGGGGGTGCGTGATAAGATGTCGGCGTCAGGGTGTTTTCTTCCGGACTTGTATATTACGGTGACGTCATATTCTTGCAGTGTGAGGCTCCACCGCGTCAGCCGTCCTGAAAGGTCCTTTAAGTTATCTAGCCAAGACAACGCGTGATGGTCGCTGACGACTTTGAATGGCCTGCCATAGAGGTAAGGGCGGAATTTCGCTGTAGCCCAAATGATGGCGAGGCATTCGTTTTCAGTCGCAGAGTAATTGCCTTCCGCTTTTGACAGCGACCGGCAAGCATAAAATATAACCCGTTCAAGCCCGTCTTTCCTCTGGACTAGGACGGCACCGAGGCCTAGGCTACTGGCGTCAGTGTGGATTTCGGTATCGGCGTCTTCGTCGAAGTGTGCGAGTACCGACGGCGACGGCATGCGTCGTTTGAGTTCTTGAAATGCGTCGGCCTGCGGCGTTTTGCACTTGAACTCGACATCACATTTCGTTAGATGTGTTAGCGGCTCCGCGATGCGTGGAAAGTCCTTGACAAAGCGCCTATAGTAGGCACACATGCCAAGGAACCTGCGCACTGCCTTCTTGTCGATTGGCTGCGGGAACATTGCGATGGCAGCTGTCTTCTGCGGGTCGGGGCGTACCCCAGATTTGCTGATGACGTGGCCTAGGAATAGAAGCTCATCGTAAGCGAAGCGACACTGTTCCGGCTTCAGAGTGAGCCCTGATGACTTGATGTCCTCTAATACTGTCGCAAGCCGCTTAAGGTGATCGTAGAAATTTCCGGCGAAGACGAGGACGTCATCCAAGTAAACACAACAGGTCTGCCACTTCAATCCTGCTAAAACCGTGTCCATCACGCACGGGAATGTTGCAGACGCCGAGCACAGTCCAAATGGCATAACCTTGAACTCATAGAGGCCGTCTTGCATGATGAAGGCGGTCTTTTCGCGATCCCTTTCGTCGACTTCTATTTGCCAGTAGAGAGACTTGAGGTCAATCCATGAGAAGCATTTAGCATTGCAGAGCCGATCCAATGCGTCGTCTATCCGTGGGAGTTGGTATACGTGTTTCTTCGTGATTTTGTTCAGTCGACGATAATCGACGCAGAAACGTAGGGTGCCGTCCTTTTTCTTCACTAAAACAACTGGAGACGCCCACGGGCTTTTCGACAGCTGGATGATGTCGTCGCGCAGCATTTCGTCGACTTGTCGTTATATAGCTTCGCGTTCTCGCGTCGAAACTCGGTAAGGGTTTTGGCGGAGTGGTCGAGCGCACTCTTCGATTATTATGCGATGCTTTGCGACTGGTGTTTGTCGAATCCTCGATGACGTCAAAAAGCAGTGTTTTTATCGTCGAAGCAGGCTTCTGAGCTGTTGCCGCTTAATCACGGGGAGACTTGGATTTATGTCGAAGCCTGGCTCGGGAACTACGGTCGTCGGTGTCGACGCGACAGAATCCGAGAGCACAAACGCATTGCTGGTTTCCAGAATTTCCTCGATGTATGCGACCATCGTGGCCTTGTTGATGTGCTTGAACTCCTGGCTGAAGTTTGTCAGTAACACTTTCGCGTTTCCACCGTGCAGTCGAGCGATCCCTCTTGCTACGCAAATTTCACGGTCGAGCAGTAGACGTTGGTCGCCTTCGATGACGCCTTCTACGCCAGCGGGCGTTTCGGTGTCGACCGAGATAACAATGCTGGAGCGAGGAGGGATGCTCACTTGATCTTCGAGCACACTCAAGGCGTGGTGACTACGAGGGCTCTCCGGCGTTATCGCTTGATCTTCCGACAGCGTTATTGACTTCGACTTCAGGTTGATGATTGCGCCGTGTTGGTTCACGAAGTTCATGCCGAGAATGACGTCTCGTGAACACTGTTGTAGGATAACGAAGGTGGCAGGGTAAGTCCGGTCATGAATGATAATTCTTGCCGTGCAGATTCCAGTCGGTGTTATGAGGTGTCCTTCAGCGGTCCGAATTAACGGGCCTTCCCATGCAGTCTTAACTTTCTTCAACTGGGGTGCGACGGGTACACTCATGACGGAGTAATCGGCTCCTGTGTCTACTAAGACGGTGACTGCATGGCCATCGAGAAGCACGTCGAGGTCGGTGGTTCTTTGTCTTGCGTTACAGTTAGGCTTTGGGGTCGGATCACGGCTGCGTCGCGTTGACCTGCGGCCGATACGTGGCGTCGTCAGGTGGCCTTTCGTCGGCGTATTCTTTGCTTCCAGTCTTTGTCGGGACGGCGGCGTGTCATTGTTATGTCGTCGAGGCAGTCTCTTCGTAGTCTTCGTAGGCGGCGGAGGATCTTCGTCACTTCGACGAACAGCAACCGCACCTCCATAGGTTGCGGCTCTTAGTTTTCCGGATATGGACTCACGGATCGGCCCCGGGCTGGGCCAGTGTATGGACGGCGCTGCGGCGACAGGTACCGGCCTGGTAACGGCGAACGGGACGGTCGTCGAGGGCTCCACTGAGTAGCGGCGAAGTAGTCGGCGATGTCACGAGGGCGTTGACGTTCTCTCAAGGGTTGTGCGTTGATGGCGAATCCTCGCAATCCCAGATCGCGGTATGGGCATCGGCGGTACACATGGCCGGCTTAGCCGCAGTGGTAGCAGAACGGGCGGTGGTCGGGGGCGCGCCAAATGTCCGTCTTCCTCGCGTACGTGCGCTGGGCGGTGGGTGGTCTTGCTGGCGGTGGCGTCGGCGAACGACCTAACTGCGGCGTGACAGGGCCCTGGTGCGGCCGCGGAGGGGGACCTTGACGGCGTGCGACGGCGGCGTAGGTCATCGCTTCTGACTGGGGCTGCGGTAATTGAGGTTGCACCTCAGGAGTTCCCAGCGATCGCTGAACCTCATCTATCACGATGTCAGCGATCGAGGCTAGTTGAGGCTGCGTCGAAGGCAAGACCTTGCGCAGTTCTTCGCGCACAATGGCCCTTATGGTCTCTTCGAGATCAACGGAGCCCAGCGCTTGGATGGCGCTCTGAGCCGGGAGCACTTGGCGGTTATATTGCCTAGTGCGCAATTCTAACATTTTCCCAATCGTCGTAGCCTCTGTAAGGAACTCAGCTACGGCCTTTGGTGGGTTTCGGATTAGTCCGGCGAAAAGTTCTTGCTTTACGCCTCGCACCAAGAAACGCACTCTTTTCTCTTCGGACATTTCCAGGTCGGCGTGCCGGAAAAGCCAGGTCATCTCTTCTGTGAAGATGACGATGGTCTCATTGGGTAGTTGGCGTTGGGTTTCCAGCAGAACTTCGACCCTCTTTTTTGGGACAACGCTCGTGAACGTCCTCAGGAAGTCACTGCGGAACAGGTCCCATGTTGCTAGGGTGGACTCCCGGTTCTCGAACCAAGTCGTCGCGGCATCTTCCAAGGAGAAGTACACGTGTCGTAGCTTATCCTCAGGGGTCCAGTTATTGAAGGTCGTGATCCTTTCGAAGGTTTCGAGCCAGGTTTCAGGATCGTCCGACGTAACTCCACGGAAGGTAGGGGGCTCTCTGGATTGTTGAAGTACGATGGGTGACACTGGGGCAGCCACTGTGGTTGTCTTGGCCACAATCTTCTTGGTATTGTCAGGTAGAAGTACGTGCAGCGGGGGCAACTGTTGTAGACGACGACTTGCTCGAGGGTTCATGACAACGTTGGTGCTCTCTTTACGCTCCCGGCTTGGATCACGGCTTGTCGGGGGCGTCCGGTACATGGACGAAAAGCACCTCCAACAGATGTCACGTGGTGGTGACGTTGAAGAACACAGTAGCAATACTGTGAAAGACAAAACTAACTTTTATTGGGTGAACCTGTGCCCACAAAAACAGGCTACACTTATAGCTCAATGATAGCGGCGAACACGGTCGGCGATCGTTGAAAATCTGACCAGCGGGTCAAGCGCGTCGGCTTTTATACATCAGTCGTCGAATGTTCCAGAGTAATCACAGGGACCCACAGGCCTTCTACAAAGTTCTACATTATTCGCATCGCGCACACATGCGATCAGATTACACAAAGTTCGGTCACAGAGAGCGGATGGAACCACCGATAACATTCCAGAAACTTCCGATACATGCAGGCGCGTCCTGCGTTTTGCGATAACAATTGTTGGCGGTAAAACGTGTCGCCCGATAAAAACAAACAAGTAGACGTGTCAATATGAACTCGTTGCTCCAGCCAATCTTCATCAGTGAGTCCGACACTGGCATGGCAAGCGCTTTTTACAAGCATACGTGCTTTTTTTTCAGACAGCCGCAAGTTTAACTGGTACCTGCTTTCTGAACAGTACTCGTTCGTCGATCGTGATTCACAACTGCACTGTCGGTAGCTCTACCTTCTGTAAAGCCCGCTTCTCGGCAGGCGGCAATAAGCCACAAGCTTCTACCGACCTTGGAGTTGCTTCACAGGAATGCACAGGACAATGAAGCCGAACTACATATACATGGACACGACCCGATATAAAGCCATAGCTCCAGTCAGTCGTCTTCAATACGTCTCGCAGCGACATGGCAAGCGGTTTTTACAAGCACGCATCCTTATTTTTGCAGATAGCTGCAAGTATCGCTGGCACCTGCTTCCTGAACACTGCTCCTTTGTCGACCGTGATTCATAGCTGCACCGTCGATGGCTGTACCTTCTGTAAAGCCCGCTTCTCGGCAGGCGGCAATAAGCCACAAGCTTCTACCGACCTTGGAGTTGCTTCACAGGAATGCACAGGACAATGAAGCCGAACTACATATACATGGACACGACCCGATATAAAGCCATAGCTCCAGTCAGTCGTCTTCAATACGTCTCGCAGCAACATGGCAAGCGGTTTTTACAAGCACGCATCCTTATTTTTGCAGATAGCTGCAAGTATCACTGGGACCTGCTTCCTGAACACTGCTCCTTCGTCGACCGTGATTCATAGCTGCACCGTCGATGGCTGTACCTTCTGTAAAGCCCGCTACACGGTAGGCGGCAATACGTCACAAGCTTCAACCGACCCTGGATTTTCTTCTTTGGACTACGCATGGCACACCACCCGAACGACCTCTACAGGAACCTGGCAAGATATAAAGCCGTCGCTCCAGCCAATCGTCTTCTGTGGGTCTGGCAGCGATATAGCAAGCGGTTTTTCAAAGCACATGCGCTTTTTCTTGCTGATAGCCACAAGTATCACTGGGGCCTGCTTCCTGAAGAGTGCTCCTTCGTCAACCGTGATTCACAACTGTACCGCAGATGGCTGTGCGTTGTTCGCTACACGGCAGCCGGCAAAGCGTCACAAACTTCCACCGACTCTGGATTTGCGTCACCAGACCGTCCATGGCACAGCCCCCGAACGACATCTACATGGACACGAATGGATGTAAAACCTTAGCTCTAGGCAATCGTCTTGAGTAGGTGTCGCAGCGGCATGGCGCGCTGTATTTACAAGCACGTGTGCTTCGTTTTGGAGATAGCCGCAAGTGTAACTGGCACCTGATTCCTGAACTGTGCTGCTTCGTCGACCGTGATTCAGAACTGTACCATCGATGGCCGTGCCTTCTGAAAAGCCCGCTACTCGGCAGGGGGATATACGTCTCAAGCCTCGACCGACCCAGGATTTGCTTCAATGGACCGCGAATGGCAAAGCACCCGAACGACATCTACATCAACATGGCAGGATAAAAAGCCGCCGCTCCAGCAAATAGCCCTTAGTGGGTCTGGAAGCGGCGTGGCAAGCGGTTTTTACAAGCACGTGTGGTTCTTATTGCAGATAGCTAGATGTATCACTTTTACCTGCATCCTGAACAGTGCTCCTTCGTCGACCGTGATTCACAACTGAACCGTCGATGGCTGTACCTTCTGTAAAGCCCGCTACTTTGCAGGTCGCAATAGGTCACAAAGTTTGACCGACCATAGATTTGCTTCACTGGACTACGCATGGCACAGCACCAAAACGACATCCACATGGACACGGCAGGATATAAAAGCGTCGCTCCAGTAAATCATCTTCAGTGAGTCTCGCAGCGGCATCGCAAGCGGTTTTTACAAGCACGTGTGCTCGCTTTTACAGATAGCTGCAAGTATCACTGGCACCTGCTTCCTGAACATTGCTCCTTCGTCGACCGTGATTCACAACTGCACCGCCAATGGCTGTACCTTCTGTAAAGCCCGCTACTCGGCAGGCGGCACTGCGTCCAAAGCTTTGACCGACCCTGGATTTGTTTCACAGGACTGTTGATAGGACAGCACCCGGACGACATCTACGTGCAGACGGCGCGACAAAAAGCCGTCGCTTCAGCCAATCATATTCAGTGGATGTGCCAGCGACATGACACGAAGTTTTTTAGAAGCATGTGTGCGTCTTTTTGTAGATATACGCAAGTTCAGTGGCAGTGTTTCGTGAACAGTGCTCCTTCGGGGACCGTAATTCACAAGTGCACCTTCGGTGGGTATACCTTCTTTAAAGCCCGCTACTCGGCAGGCGGTAATACGTCACAAGCTGCGACTGACCCTGGATTTGGTTGGCTGGACTGCGCATGGCACAGCACCCGAACCACATCAGCTTGGACAAGGAAGGATATAAAGGCGTCGCACTAGCGAAACCTCTTAAGTGGGTCTGTCAACTGCATGGCAAGTGGTTTTAGAAGCACGTGTGCTTCTTTTTGCAGATAGCCGAAAGTATCACTGGCACTGCTTCCAGAACAGTTCCTTCGTCGAACGTGATTCACAAATGCACCGTCGTTGGCTGTACCTTCGGTGAAGCCCGCTACTCGGCAGCCGGCAATACGTCACAAACTTCGACCGTCCTTGAATTTGCTTCGCTGGACTGCCCATGGCACAGCACCCAACGAAATCTGCTTGAACAAGGAAGAGTATAAAGCTTTCGCTCCAGCCAAACGTCTACAGTGGGTGTATCAGCGACGTAGCATGCGTTTTTTACAAGCACGTGTCCTTCTTTTTGAAGATTGCCGCAACTATCACTGGCACTTGCTTCCTCTACAGTGCTCCTTCTTCGACCGTAATTCTGAACTGAACGTCCATGGGTGGACGTTCTGTAAAACCCGCTGCATGGCAGGCGGTTATGCGTCACAAGCTTCGACCGACCCTGGATTTGGTTCACAAGACTCTGGATAACACAGCACCTGAGCGGCGTCTACATGGGTACAACATGATTTAAGCCGTCGCTCCAGCCAATCTTTTTCGGTGGGTCTGGCAGCGGTAGGGCCAGCATTTTTTTACAATCACGTGTTCTTTTTGCAGATTGCCGCAAGTGTCAGTGGCACTTGATTCCTGAACAGTGCTCCTTCGTCGACCGTGATTCAGAACTGAACGTCTATGGCTGTACCTTCTGTAAAGCCTACTACTCGGCCGGCGGCAACGCGTCACTAGCTTTGACCGACCCTGAATTTGCTTCACAGGACTGTGGATAACACAGAACCTGACCAACGTCTCCATGGGACGACAGGATATACATCCGTCGCTCCAGCCAAACGTGTTCAGTGGGTCTGGCAACGGCATGGCAAGCGGTTTTTACAAGCACGTGTACTTCTTTTTCAAAGGTAGCCACAAGTGTCGTTGGCAATTGTTTTCTAAACAGCGCTCCTTCGTCTACCGTAATTTAGAACTGAAGGTCGATATTTGTCGCTTCTACTAAGCCCGCTACTCTGCACGTGGCAATGCCTCAAGCTTCGACCGACCATGGGTTTCCTTCACTCGACGGCACATGGCACAGCACCCGAATGATATCGACATGAACACGACAGGATATAAAGCCTTAGCTCAAGGCAATCTTTTCAGTGGGTCAGCGGCATGGCAAGAGGTCGTTAGAAGCGTGTGTGCTTCTTTCTTTAGATAGCCGCATGTATCACTGGCAGTGCTTCCTGAACAGTGCTCCTTCGTCGATCGTGATTCACAACTGCACCGTCAGGTGGCTATACCTTCTGTAAAGCCCCCTACTCGGCAGGCGGCAATGCATCACGAGCTTCGACCGGCCCTGGATTTGGTTCACTAAACTGCTAATGGCAGAGCACGGGAACGACATCTACATGGACAGGACAGGATATAAAACCGTCGACCCAGCCAAACGTCTTGAGTGGTTCTGGAAGCGGCAAGGCAAGCGGTTTTTAGAAACACGCTTGCTTCTTTTTGCAGATAGCCGCAAGTATCACTTGCACCCGGTTCCTGAACAGTGCTCTCTTTTCAACCGTGATTGAAAACTGCAACGTCGATGGCTGTACCTTCTGTAAAACCCTGCACTCGGCAGGCGGCAATACGTCGCAAGCTTCGACAGACCCTTAATTTGCTTCACTGCAGTGCGCTTGGCACAGAACCCTAACGGCATCTGCATGGACAAGGAAGGATACAAAGCCGTCGCTCCATCCAAACGTATGTCCAATTAAAACAAAGCGTTGCGGGGGCCGTTACCATGCTGACGCAATGTGATTTCAGCCCAGTGTTCTAAATGTCAACCTGAAGAAATGCAACAAGGAGTCGGTAAACGACGGGAGTAATTATGACTCCCTTGCAGTGCGGCTAGAGCAATGTGGCTCTTGCGCTGTCTGGTGCGCTCCAACTGCCATGGTACAGGGGAATCCGACTGTGCAATTAAAACAGCATCGCGAGGGCCGTTGCCCTTGCTCACGCTATGGCATTTCTGCCCAGTGCTCTAAATGTCGACGCGAAGAAATGAAAAACGGCGTGCTTAAACGACAGGAATAACAATGACTCCCTTACAGTGCGGCTAGAACTGTGCGGTTTAGCGCTGTCCGGTGTGCTTCAACTGGCATGGACCGGGGGAATCCGGCTGTGCAATGAAAAGCAAGCATTGTGATGGGCATTGACCATGCTGACGGAATGTGATTTCTGCCCAGTGCTCTAAATGTCAACGTGAAGAAATGCAAGAAGGCGTGGGTAAACGACGGGATTACCAATGACTGCCCTAGGGAGTCATTGTTATTAACTACGGCGCGCCCGCCGCCCTCTGCCGGGAGGGATTCGCTGAAGCTCAGTAGACTTAGGCCCCGGCGAACGACGCCCGCCTCACCAGATCCCCAAATCCACTCTATGGGGGGAGGTGTTTTTGTGGCACCTGACGAGGTGGCTGGCTTCTACGAGAAGCTCAAGAATCACATGAACAGAAAGGCAGAGAGGGAACAGTTGAGAGCCTGCCGCATCACTACGATATTGTTTGCACGCCACAGCTTACTTTTGTGGCTCGAGTTGATCCAGAAGCGTTGCCTGAGGATGTCCGCGTCAGTAATGGCGCTGAAGATTCCTCCGATGGGTCTGAGGTTTCAGTTGGCGCCTATCCCGAGGGCGCCTGTCCCAGTGATCTGGTGGAACCGATAAGAAGGTTGAGATCTTGTGCGGTTCCTACTGCCAGCGCCTACCAGCCTTGGACAGAGCAACAGATTTGTATTCTGGCCCAGGTCGAGGCCAGGTTGCCGCCCAGCGAGCGCCTAGTTAACACGGCTTTGGCCGCAGTCTATACAACTCGTTCTCTTGATGCCATGAAGTGCCTGCGGAGGCAAACAAAGTATAGGGAGATCCTGGCCGAGGATTCGGCACGACCTGTCACCCCAGCCTCGTTGGGGTCACCTGTGCACGATGTCGGTCAGAATGGCACTAGCTCTGATAGTGGCGAGAATCTGTCGTTCAAGGAGGTCCATGACTTACTCTCGTCCTGTGGTGTCGATGACCGAGGCTTGACCGTGAATCTGGTTAATTCCCCCCTAACGGCGACTCTATGCCGAACATCAGTGCCTCTATGACCAGGGCTCAAAGGTGCTTATGGAAGTGTTAATCTCTTGCTCTGGCACTTTGCAACCTGTATCTCTGAAGGATATTCACGATACATTTGATGATACCTTCTCATGTGAGTCTCCTGTCGTTAAGGAAGCTGAAGTGAAGGGCGGATTACCCCGGAACTCTCCAAGATCCACGGCGGAGGAGGTGATTCTAGCTATTAAAGGGATGGCTGCATCGTCGGCCCCTGGTCCCGACAGAATTACGGTGCCCGAACTACGAAAGATCCCTTCGGAAGTTTTAGCTCTAATAATGTCCAACTAGCTTACTCACCATAACATTCCCGATGAGCTCAGGATCTCACGTTTGGTTTTTATACCGAAATCACCTGATGTGTCCTCCGCGTCTGAACTTACGCCGATTACAATCTCATCCACCTTGTTACGCGTGTATTCCCGTTTGCTTATGGTCAGACTAGAAAAAACTTACAAATTTCACCCACTGCAGAATGACTTCTCAAGCGATCGGTAGGCACAGTCAAACCTGCTACTATTACAAGGACTCATGGGGCACGCTAAAGGCTTCAACCTTCATTATTATGCTACCTAACTCGACCTACGTAAGGCTTTTGACTCCGTCAGTCATCGTGCGCTTCTCTCTTCACTGCGGGAGGGAGGGGAGCATGATGACTACGTCTTGTCGATTGCTGAACAATATTACGGTCGATCGACTACCTTTTCTTATCGAGGCAGGTCCGATGGAATTAGAGTCTTTGTGCAGAGGGGGATCAAACAGGGGGATCCCCTGTCTCTATTTTTGTTCAATATGGCTCTTGATCCCCTTCTGCACGACCTCAACTCCCACGAATACGGTTATAAAGTGGAACGTGCGACTATGTCGGACCTTGCATTCGCCGACGACCTCATGTTAACCGCTTCCAGTTGTGAACAACTGGTGAGGAACCTGGACGTGGCTCAACAACATTTCAAAAAGATTGGATTGGCTTTAAACCCCAAGAAAACCCAGTATTTTGGGTGAACGTACGAGGCCCATCGGCTCAAGTGGTTCGACTGCGACATTCCCCAGCTTCGGCTGGGGGATGCCGTGGTCAGCCCCAAGAGCCGAAACGAACCTATCAGGTATCTGGGTCTCGATCTCTTTTTTAATAAACCCCTGAAGGCTTCAATTACATTAATCCAGAAAGAATTGGCATTCATCAATTCGGCCAAATTGAAGCCTTTAAAGAAACTAAATTTCATTTCGACCTTATTGGTCCCGAAATTGTTCTATGCCACGTTCATCTCCCTCACAGTTCTACATATCTCTGCAAATATTGATAGGTCTGTGCGGCAGGCAATTAAGCGAATTTGGCACCTTCCGGCATCATTTCCTGATTTCATGGTTCATGCCCCACATCGAGCAGGTGGCCTGCGCGTCTTGGAGCTCTCTCGCGTATCGGCCGAATCACAATTTAAGTCCTTCGTCAGGCTCCAGCGTCTAAGCTCTCCGATGGTGGAGTCCGTTCTGGATGGCGCGTTTGACGGCTTCTGGAGGCAGCTGGAACACATGGGCGTGCCGTCGGGGATCGTTGAGTCTCCGTCTCTGTATTGCGCACTACGTACAGACCGAAAATCACACTTGGAGGAGGTGAAGACAAAATATACCAACAAAAGCCTTTTTGCGTTTGAGAGCGATCCAACTGGGAATAGGTGGCTCAGTCCGGATACCAAGTTTATGAGTGATGGGGACCGCATTAAGGCCCTTCGACTGCGGTCTAACCTATTCCCTACGCGCACACTCTCTATTCAGCATAGTAGTGATGATTCGGCAAAGCTATGCAGAGGATGCCACAAGGCTCAAGAAACCACCTATCATATCCTCCAGGTGTGTGAGGCCGTCCACGAGCCGCGCTGCTCACGGCATAACTTCATTGCGAAAGCCATAGTTAATAAATTTCAGGCACCTCACCCAGATACTAACGTCTCAAGTGAACACCTCCCTGTGGCCGATGACGGTGTCAGGCTTTGGCCCGACATCGTGGTTGACTTCAAGGATAAACCATTCATATAGGATGTGGCGGTTGCTTGGAATGCCAGGACTGACACACTTGAGGCCATGTGCACCCACAAGAGGCGCAAGTATTTGACCCTTGTGTCACTTTTTCGAGAGCGTGAGCCTCAGAAGGAGGTGAAGGCCCTAGGCCTGGCGTTCGGTGCACGTGGTCTAATTTGTCCAAGCTCCAAACGGGCTGCCAATGTAATTGGACTTCGGGAAGGGGAACTGTCTTGGTTATCAGCCAGAACTGCCTTAACCAATTTTCAAAACAAGTCGTCGCTTGATGACCAGGGAATTGGCAGCCCGTTTACATGCCTGCATCTGATCATCCATAATCGCGCATCACCATTCCATGTTTTTCATGTCATTCCATTTTCACGCAATAATTTTATGTTTTATCTTTATACATGTACTCTATAGTCTTCTTAACGCTTATATCTTTCTTTCTTTATTGCTTTTTATCTTTACCCTCCTTTTTTATGGCTTTTATCTTTATTATTTTAGAAGTACAATGCTGCATATATTTTCTGGCCATTTTTTTGTGGCCCAAGTGGGGAAATATCTTGTATACATACATGTTTACAGAGGCTTCCAGCAAATATAGCGTGGAAGTCGACCCCAGCCCCCTAAGCCGCTTGAGCGTTGTCTACGTACTTAATTCTTTTTGAATGCTTTTCTTTTTATGTGCCTTTTGACTTTTCGCTTTACCTTTTTGTTTCTTCTAGAGAAGGTCCTGTTATAGCGGCTGCTTCTGCCGTTCATCTGGTATACAGGCCCCCCTCACCACGTCCTCAAGAAACAAGAAAAACATGGAGGCTTCAGGATTCCTGCAGCCCCAATGGCGCTCTCCTCCTGCCACGTATTTGCCTACCGACGGACGGATGCTACCCTTTCACCACCTTAAAGGGGAAGATGAATAAATGACTAAACGCGGTTACAGAAGTGCGGCTCTTGCGCTGTCTGGTGCGTACCAACTGGCATGGACCGGGGGAATCCGACTGTCCAATTAAAACAAAGCATGTTGAGGGCCGTTGACCATGCTGATGCCATGTGATTGCTGCCCACTGCTCTAAATGTCAACGTGAAGAAATGAAGAAAGGCGTGGTTGAATGACAGGAGTAACAATTACTCCCTTGCAGTGCGGCTAGAGCAGTGCGAATTTGCGCCATCCAGTGTCCTTCAACTGGCATGGACCAGAGGAATCAGAGGGTCTATATGAAACAAAGCTGGTAACAATAAATAACAATAAATAACAATAAAACAAAACATTGCGGGAGCCGTTGACCAAGCTGACGCAATGGGATTTCTGCCCAGTGCTCTAAATGTCAACGGGATGAAATGCAACAAGACGTGGGTAAACGTCGGAAGTAACAATGACTCCCTTGCATTGCTGCTAGAGCAGTGCGGCTTTTGCGCTGTCTGGTGCGCTCCAAGTGCCTTGGACCAGGGGAATCCGATGATGATGATGATGATGATGATGATGATGATGATGTATGGGGTTTTATGGCGCAAGGGCCAGGTATGGCCAAAGAGCGCCATGTCTGTGCTAATGTGTTTGCAGTGTAATTATGATTACTATGAAGTTGGTATGACATGGCTGTAAAGGGGCATTAAAATATACGCTCTAAAGAGCGTAAAATCTGTATAATAACATTATGGCGATGACGTATGACTTGTACTATGAACATTTAGATGCGTTTAAAAAATGATACGATAGGTAAAATATATCAGATTATAAGAAATGCTAGAGCACTACTGCCTCCTTAGAGCCCTTGAAACATAAGGGCCTGGAGGCATGTGCTATGCAAAACAATTATCGCAGTGGCATCCTCTGGAGAGAGGAGGCGCTACGAATGCATGGGACTAATAACATGTAAGACGACATCTCTGAGGAAACCTAGGACTGCGTCTGTATTAAAAAGCGGTTCTGGACCAAGAAGCATTGCAGGATGAAGAGTATTGTGCTGTCGGTATGCTAATGAAAAATGTCTCTTTCTCTCAGATTTGGCTTCCCGACACTCCAGGAGGACGTGGAGTACGGTCAGCCTCTCCCCGCATCTACCGCAGGTTGGAGGCTCACTTCCGGTGAGTAGAAAATTATGGGTGCCAGACGTGTGTCCTATTCTGAGATGACAGAATAGGACATCTCTTCAGCGCGATTTTGTAGTAGAGGGCCAGAATCCTAACTGTGGTTTTATCAGGTGGAGCTTACCATCCGTTTCCGCGTCCCACATGCGTTGCCAGTGGTCTCGCAATCTCCTTCGCAAGAAAGGCCTCAGATCTGTGACAGGGACCGCAGCAGTACGGTTAAAAGCTTGCGATGCGATTGACGTGGCCATCTCGTCCCCCAGAACGTTACCCTCGATGCTCCTATGGCCAGGCACCCTGCATACAATGATATGCTGGTTAGATCTGTACGCTTTACACAAGACTGAATACAGTTCAATAAGTACTGGATTTTTGTGTGTATAGAGTGACATCAGGGCCTTCACGACACTTAGGGAGTCTGTACATATCGCTGAATTTTGAAGTTTTGATTTTCTTATATGCATCACAGCAGACAGTAATGCGTAGGGCTCGGCTGTATATATACTTGTTTCCGGATGCAGTACATCAGATTCTGAGAAGGATGGGCCGACGGCAGCATACGACACGCCGGCATTAGACTTCGAAGCGTCTGTGTAGAACTCTGCACCGGAGTGCTTGTGCTGGAGTTCTAGGAAATGAGTTCGTATTTCGATCTCTGATGCGTGTTTTGTTACTTCTAAAAAGGATATGTCACATTCTATGACCTGCCACTCCCAAGGCGGTAACAACTTGGTTGGATGCATTAGGCGAAGCTCGAGGAGTGGGACATGTATCTTATCACTAAGCTCCCTCACTCGAAGCGAGAAAGAGGGACGATATACAGAGGGATGATTATGAAAAAGTGTAGTGCAGTTCATATCGCTAACAGTGTTAAAACATGGCTGTTGATGATTGGAGTGTATTTTTAGGAAATATCTAAGGCTGATGTCAGTTCTCTGTAGATGGAGGGACCATTCATTTGATTCCGCGTATAAGCTTTCAATAAGGCTTGTTCTGAAAGCGCCAGTGGCTAAACGGATACCTAGATGGTGGACAGGATCTAGGATTTTTAGTGCACTCGGAGCGGCAGAGTTATATACGACGGCACCATAATCCAGTCGAGACCGAAATAGGCTCTTATAAACAATCATCAGACACTTCCTGTCCCTACCCCATGTTGAGTGGGATAGAATTTTAAGCAAGTTCATTGTCCTTAGACATTTCCCTTTAAGATATTTAATGTGCTGTATAAAAGTAAGCTTGGAGTCAAGCATAATACCTAAAAATGTGTGTTCTTTGTTGATAGGCATTTGATGTCCACACAGGTGAACACAAGGATCTGGAACCAGGCCTCCCTTTCTAGGAAAAAGAACACAAGAACTATTGCGGGGGTTAACTTTAAGCCCGTTTTCGTCTGCCCACTTAGATATCTTGTTCAATCCCTGCTGTACTTGTCTTTCGCACACTGCGAGGTTACAGGATTTAAAACCTGTTTGTATGTCATCTACGTAGACGAAATAAAAAATAGCTGGTGGTAATGAAGCGCGCAGTGTGTTCATCTTAACTATAAAGAGGGTGCAGCTGAGAACACCCCTTTGGGGTACACCAGTTTCCTGTATAAATGGACGTGAAAGTACACTCCCGACTTTCACGCGGAATGTATGGTTGGACAAATAGCTTTCTATTAGGGCGAGCATATTGCCACGGATGCCCATTCCCGACAAGTCTCTCAAGATTCCGTAGAGCCACGTTGTGTCGTATGCCTTCTCAATATCGAGGAATACGGATAGGAAATATTGTTTATGTAGAAAGGCGTCGCGAATGTTTCCCTCAATGCGCAGAAGGTGATCGATTGTGGACCGCCCTTCTCTGAAGCCACACTGAAAGGGATCAGACATTTGGTTTAATTCCAGGAAATGTATGAGTCGCCGATTATTCATTTTCTCAAACAGCTTACAAATGCAACTTGTGAGGGCTATCGGGTGGTAACTTGACGCCAACGAAGGACCTTTACCTTGCTTCAGAATGGGAATCACAATCGCTTCTCTCCATGCAAGGGGAAGATATCCAGCAGCCCAAATAGTGTTGAAAACTGCAAGTAAAGTCAGTTCTGTATCAGTGTGTACGTTCTTAATTATGTCGTACATAATTCTATCAGGTCCTGGTGCAGAGCTCTTGCATGTGATCAAGGCAGCTCTCAGCTCGGCAATACTAAAGGGACGGTTGTAAGGCTCATTCTCTCGACTTTTTCTTGTTAATGGCTTACGTTCTTCTATTTCTTTGTATTTGAGAAAGGATTGTGAATAATTTGTTGGACGTGACATGCTCTCAAAATACTCCCCAAGTGTCTGCCTGATCTTGCAGTGTATCGCCCTGTGTGTTTACCAGAGGGAGTGAATATGTTTGCCACCCTATAATCCTATTAACGCTGTTCCAGGCTTTGGCCTCATCTCTAAACGAGTTAATACTCGATAGAAACTTGTGCCAACTTTCTCTTCTGGCCTGTCGGCGGGTTCGCCTGCCTTGGGACATTATTTTTTAAAGTTGACAAGATTCTCAGGAGTGGGAGAAGCGCGTAGCAACCCCCACGCCTTGTTCTGATTCTTACGGGCGATCCTACATTTGCTGTTCCACCACGGTACACGTCGTTTGCATGCCAAACCACTCACTTCAGATATGCATTCTGATGCGGCATCTATTATGAATGTTGTAAGATACTCCACCGCAGCATCAATTTCTAAAGAAGACATGTCAGCCCATGAGATGCTAGTGAGAATAAAGGGAAAATCAGACTTCCACCTGTTCGTAGCAATTGCTACAAAGGAAACCCACATGGGTTCCTCGAAAGGAAAGCCTCATAGTTGAAGAAAAATTCGTCCTGGTCCGGGACTCGAACCCGGGACCACCGCCTTTCCGGGGCAGCCGCTCTACCATCTGAGCTAACCAGGCGGCTAGCAGATGGCAGGGCGAAGTCGAATTTGTCGACAACACGAAGCAAAGGCCAGAGTTTGACGTAGTAGTTCTGAGGAAACCCGCAAGGTGGAGAGAAGTAATGAATAAAGGGAAAATCAGACATCCACCCGTTCGTAGCGATTGCTACAAAGGAAACCCACACGGGTTCCTCGAATGGAAAGCCTCATATTCTGATGGTCTTATTTTCCCTTTATTCATCACTTCTCTCCGCCTTGCGGGTTTGCGCAGAACTACTACGTCAAACTCTTGCCTTTGCTTCGTGTTCTCGACAAATTCGACTTCGCCCTGCCATCTGCTAGCCACCTGGTTAGCTCAGATGGTAGAGCGGCTGCCCCGCAAAGGCGGTGGTCCCGGGTTCGAGTCCCGGACCAGGACGAATTTTTCTTCAACTATGAGGCTTTCCTCTCGAGGAACCCGTGTGGGTTTCCTTTGTAGCAATTGCTACGAACGGGTGGATGTCTGATTTTCCCTTTATTCATTACTTCTCTCCACCTTGCGGGTTTCCGCAGAACTACTACGTCAGATGCTAGTGAGAGTTCGAAATTTCTTCCAGTCGGCTGTGTCTATCTTTCACATAGGAGCTTGTGGAGGATATTCGTTTTCTTTAGATGTTCTTATCAGTATGGGGAAGTGGTCGCTCCCGTAAGAATTGTTCGTAACTTCCCATACATGTTCGGGCAGTATAGACGGGAAAACTATACTAAGATATATTGAAGAATAGGCTCTGTTTGCAAGAGAGTAATATGTGTGTTCCTTCTTATTCAGCAGGCACACAAAGAAAAAAGGAACTGTTCAACAAGACGCCCTCGCGCATCTATACGAGGGTCGCCCCACAGGTAGTTATGTGCATTGAAATCGCCATGAACAACATAGGGTTCTGGCAATTCATCTATAAAGGACTGAAATTCATGTTTGCTTAGTTTGTAATGGGGGGGGGGTATATAAAGCGAGCAAATAGTGATGAGTTTGTTTAGCAGAACAACTGGAACCGCCACTGCCTCAAGGGCCGTTCGTAGCTGCAAACGTTGACACGCTATGCTTTTTTGAATTACAATTGCAACACCGCCCGATGATGCGATAGCATCATCGCGATCTTTGCGAAAAGTTATATACTGTTGGAGAAGGTTTGTGTGTTTGCATTTTAAGTGTGTTTCTTGTAAACACAGCACTTTTGGATTGTGTTTTTGGATGAGTTCCTGCACGTCATCAAGGTTTCTAAGGTCTCTGAAGGTCCATTGAATTATTTGTGTACCCATATTGGAAGTCAATAGGTGCTGTGTGTACAGAAACAGAAGTGTTAATTGGAGGTTTCAGAGATTAGATTCCAGAGCTCTTTTGAGGCTATGTAATCGGGGTTTTGCCCTTTCTGGAGCGTTCGAGGGAGCCTCGCCGCTCCTTAGGCGCTTGGCGCGCCGTGGAGATAGGTGTAGTGTCCATTGCCTCTTGTGAGGCGCCGGACACGTGCTCTTGCGAGCGAGAAGTTACCAGGGAGGGTCCCGCCTTGGAGGGCAAGACCCCTGCGCCCACCAACCCGGAGGTCGATGGGGCTCCCTGAGGGATTTGGTTGCGCCGGCAGTTGCCAGCGCTGGAAGGGGCCGGGGAGGTTGGGGCAGCCTCGGCTGCGCCCACCTTCGGGGTCGATCCTTCGGGGTCGAGCCCACCTTCGGGGTCGTCTGCTGTGTTGGCGCAACAGCATTAGCTGCAGCCGCCGCGGGGGCCGATGGCGTCACTGCGGCCTCACTGGGTGTGGGACGGACAGCCGCCGGAGACCGTTGTGGCGCTTCCCCTTACGCGTCACATCGGCAAAACTTTTCTTGGGCAGGTATGAAACCCGCCTGCGGGCCTCCTTGAATGAGATATTCTCTTGCACTTAGATAGTTACGATTTCTTTTCCTTTCTTCGAGGATGGACACGACCGCGAGTACGCGGCGTGCTCCCCATCACAATTTACAGTGGAGAGAATTCTCACAAGCTTCAGAGGAGTGCTCATGCGCGCTGCATTTCGCACAAGTTTGGCGGCCTCGGCAGCTCTGCGAACTGTGGCCAAAACGCTGGCACTTGAAGCATCGGAGGGGATTTGGCACGTACGGTCTTACACGGAGCTTGATGTACCCGGCCTCGATTGACTCGGGCAGGACACTTCAATTAAAGGTGAGTATTAGGTGTTTGGTCGCGATTTCTTTACCATCTCGCCTCATCTTAATTCTTTGGACATTTATAACATTCTGTTCGCTGAAGCCCTCCAAGAGCTCAGCCTCAGTGAGCTCCAGCAAATCATCGTCCGAGACAACGCCGCGGGAGGTATTCATCGTGCGGTGCGGGGTTACTACTTCTTGGGTCTCCCCAAATGATACTAGCTTAGGCAGTTTCTCAAATTGCTTCTGATCGCGGAGCTCCAAGAGAAGGTCACCGCTAGCCATCCTCGACACCTTATATCCTGGACCAAAAACTTCGGTAAGAGACTTCGACACAAGGAATGATGAGATTGTTCGCACTTGTTTCGCTGGTTTTTCTGAGTGGATCACGTGAAAAGGAGGAAAATTGTGGAGTTGGCGTCCGAAAAACTGAAAGACCTCTTCGATGCGTCCTCGTTTCTGAGGGCGATCAGGGAGTTTAGGAAAAGCGTTTTCCATAAGCACATTTGGGTTTTCGGCCGCGATGCCGACCACCCCCATGGAGCCCAGCAGGGGGACGTCACAGAAGTTCCTCCTAGAGAAACCCTGCCAACGCCAGCTGCATATCGCTGCTATAACCAAATACAGCATAAACAAGGCTGGCTAGCCACACAAGGTTAACCCTCGCCGCCAGGAAACTAGGAAGTGAGGAGAAGTGATGAGAAGACAGGAAAGATGAAAAAGGCGAGCGAGAAAGACGAAGATTGGAGAGGAGGACAGGAAAAGGCGACTGACGATTTCCCCCGGGTGGGTCGGTCCGGGGGTGCCGTCAACGTGTAGCAGAGGCCAAAGAGACATGTTGCCTCCTCCAGGGGTCTTAAAGATCCGAACACCGGGCATCAGCTCAACCCCAAGGATCCCCCTTTCCCCAGACACTGCTAAGCCGCGCACGGCTACACGCGGGAGGGTCCAACCCTCGTGTGCTCGGGTACGTGGTGTCTCAACACACCAAACGCCTGCTGACGCAGACGCCCCTGCGGGGGGGGGGGCGGGAATCCGAATGTCGAATTAAAGCAGCATTGCGAGAGCCGTTGCCCCTGCTGACGCAATGGCATTGCTGCGGTGCTCTAAATTTCGACGTGAAGAAATAAAAAAACGGCGTGGTCAAATGACAGGAGTAACAATGACTCCCTTCTAGTACGGATAGAGCAGTGCCGCTTGGTGCTGTCCGGTGTGCTTCAATTTGCATGGACCAGGGGAATTCAACTCTCTAATGAAAACAAAGCCTTGCGGGGGCCGTTGACCATGCTGACGGAATGAGATTTCTGCCCAGTTCTCTAAATGTTAACGTGAAGAAATGCAACAAGGCGAGGGTAAACGACGGAAGTAACAACGACACCCTTGCATTTAGATAGAACACTGCGGCACTTGCACTATCCAGTTTGCCTCAACTGGGATGGACCGGGAGAATCCTACTGTTCAATAAAAACAAACGATTGCGAGAATATTTCACTGTATTGAACCAGTGTGATTTCTGCCCAGCGCTGTAAATGTCGACGTGAAGAAATGAAAAACGGCGTGGCTAAACGACATGAATAACAATGACTACCTTGTACTGCGGCTAGAGCAGTGCGACTCTTGCTCTGTCCGTTGGGCTTCAACTGGTATGGACCGTTAGAATGCGACTGTCCAATTAAAACAAAGCATTGCGACGGCCGTTTACCATGCTGAGGCAATGTGATTTCTGCCCAGTGCTCTAATGTCAACGTGAACAAATGAAAAAAAGGCGAGGGTAAACGACGGAAGTACCGATGACTCCCTTGCATTCAGCTAGAACTCTGCGGCACTTGCACTATCCGGTGAGCTTCAATTGGGATGGACCGGGGGAATCCTACTGTCCAACTAAAACAAACCATTGCGCAGGCCGTTGACCTTGCTGACGCAAAGTGCTTTCTGCCCTGTGCTCTAAATGTCAACGTTAATAAAGGCAACCAGGCGTTGGTAAGCGACAAGAGCAAGAATGACTCCCTTGCAGTGTGGCTAGACCAGTGCGGCTTTGCGCTGTCCGGTGTGCTTCAAATGGCAGGGACCGGGGGAATCCTACTGTCCAAATAAAAGAAAGCATTGCGAGGGCCTTTGACTGTACTGATGCAATGTGATTTCTGCCCAGGGCTCTAAATTTCGACGTGAAGGAATTAGAAACGGCGTGGATAAACGACAGGAATACCAACGACTTCCTTGCAGTGCGGTTAGAACAGTGCGGCTCTTGCGTTGTCCGGTGGGCTTCAAATGGTATCGACCGGGGGAATCCGACTGTCTACTTAAAAAAAAGCATTGCAGGTGCCGTTGACCACGCTGACGCAATGTGATTTCTGCCCAGTGCTCTAAATGTCAACGTGAAGAAATGCAACAAGGCGTGGGAAACGACGGGAGCAACAATGACTCCCTTGCAGTGTGGCTAGAGCTGTGCGGTTAAGCGCTTTCCGGTGTGCTTAAACTGGCATGGACTGGCGGAATCCGACTGTCGAATTAAAACAAAGCATTGCGAGGACCGCTGACCATGCTGACTCAATATGATTTCTATGCAGTGCTTAAGTGTCAACGTGAAGAAATAAAAAAAGGGCCTGGGTAAACTGCGGCATTAACAATGACTCCCTTACAGTGCGGCTAGAGCAGTGGGGCTTTGCGGTGTCCGGTCTGCTTAAAGTGGTATGAACCGGGGGAATCCGACTGTCTAATTAAAGCAAAGCATTGCGCAGGCCGTTGACCTTGCTGACGCTTGTGATTTCGGCCCCGTGCTCTAAACGTCAGCGTGAATAATGGCAACCAGGCGTGGGTAAACAAATGTAGTAACAATGACTCCCTTGCAGTGCGTGTAGAGCCGTGCCGCTTTGCGCTGTCCGGTGTGCTTCAACTGGAATATACAGGGGGGAATCCGACTGTCCAATCAAAACAAAGCATTGCATAGGCCGTTGACCATGCTGAGGCAATATGATTTCTGCCCAGTGCTGTGAATTTCAGCGTGAAGAAATGAAAAGGAAAGTGCGGCTAAATGACGGGAGTAACAATGGCTCCCTTGCAGTGCGGCTCTTGCGCTGTTTGGTGCGCTCCAACTGGCATGGACCAGGGGAATCCAACTGTCGTATAAAAAGGAAGCTTTGTGTACGCCGTTGCCCTTGCTGAGGCAAGGTAATTTCTGCCCTGTGCTCTAAATTTCAACGTGAAGAAATGAAAAAAAACGTGTTGGATAACGAGAGGAGTAACAATGACTCCCTTGAGGTACGCCTAGAAGAGTGCGGCTTTGTGCTGTTCGGCATGCTTCAAATCGCATGGAGCGGGGGAATACAACTCTCTAATTAAAACAAAGCCTTGCGAGGGTCGTTGACCATGCTGACGCAATGTGGTTTCTACCCTGTGTTCTAAACGTGAACGTGAAGAAATGAAACAAGGCGAGGGTAAACGACGGAAGTAACAATGACGCCCTTGCATTCAGATAGAACACTGCGACACTTGCACTATCCTGTTTGCCTCAACTGATGTACCGGGAGAATCTTACTGTCCAATAAAAATAAACCATTGCGAGAACCTTTCACTATATTGAACCAGTGTGATTTCTGCCCAGTGCTGTAGATGTCGACGTGAAGAAATAAAAAACGGTGTGGCTAAACGACATGAATAACAATGACTCCTTTGCAGTGCGGCTACTGCAGTGAGGCTTTGCGCTGTCCGGTGTGCTTCAACTGGCATGGACCGGTGGAATCCGACTGTATAATTAAAACAAAACGTTGCGAGTGCCGTTGACCATGCTGAGGCAATGCGATTTCTGTGCGCTGCCTAATTGTCAAGTTGAAGAAATGAAAAAAAGGCGTGGTTAAATATAAGGAGTCAGAATGACTCGCTTGCAGTGTGGCTAGAGCAGTGCGGCATTGCGCTGTCTGTTGTGCTTCAACTGGAATGCACCGGCGGAATCCGACTGTCTCTTTAAAACAAAGCATTGCAGGTGCCATTGAACATGCTGACGCAATGTGATTTCGGCGCTGCGCTCTAAATGTTAACGTGAAGAAGTGCAACAAGGTCTGGGTAAACGAAGGGAGCAACAATGACTCCCTTGCAGTTTGGCTAGAGCAGTGCGGCTTCGCCCTGCCCGGTGCGCTTAAACTGGCATGGACCCGCGGAATCCGACTGTCCAATTAAAACAAAGGATTGCGAGGGCCGTTCACCATGCTGAGTCAATGTGATTTCTGCGCAGCGTTTTAATGTCAACGGGAAGAAATGAAAAGAAGGCCTGGGTAAACGGCGGGGGTAACAATGACTCCCTTGAATTCAGGAAAGAGCAGTGCGGCTTTGCGCTGTCCGGTGTGCCTAAACTGGTATGGACGGGGGGAATCCGACTGTCTAATTAAAACAAAGCATTCCGTAGGCAGTTGACCTTGCTGATGCAATGTGATTTCTGCCCTGTGCTCTAAATGTCAACGTGAATAAAGGCAACGAGGTGTGGGTAAACGAATGTAGCAAAAATGACTCCCTTGGAGTGCGTTTAGAGCAGTGCCGCTTTGCGCTGTCCGGTGTGCTTCAAATGGAATGTACCGGGGAAATCCGACTGTCTAATCAAAACAGAGCATTGCATAGGCCATTGACCATGCGGAGGGAATATGATTTCTGCCGAGTGCTCTAAATTTCAACGTGAAGGAATGAAAACAAAAGTGTGGTGAAATGACGGGAGTAACAATGGCTCCCTTGCAGTGCAGCTCTTGCGCTGTTTGGTGCGCTCCAAGTGACATGGACCAGGGGAATCCGACTGTCATATAAAAAGGAAGCTTTGTGTAGGCCGTTGACCTCGCTGAGGCAATGTTATTCCTGCCCTGTGCCCTAATTTACAGCGTGAAGAAATGAAAAAAAAAACGCGTGGTTAATCGAGAGGCGTAACAATGACTCCCTTGAGGTACGGGTAGAACAGTGCGGCTTTGTGGTGTCCGGCGTGCTTCAACTCGCATGGACCGGGGGAATACAACTCTCAAATTAAAACAAAGACTTGCGAGGGCCGTTGACCATGCTGACGCAGTGTGATTTCTGCCCAGTGCTCTAAATGTCAATATGAAGAAATGCAACAAGGCGTGGGTAGAAGATGAGAGTAAGAATGACTCCCTTGAGGTACGGCTAGAGCAGTGCGCATTTCTACTGTCTGGTTTGCTTCAAATGGCATGGACCGGGGGAATACAACTCTCTAATTAAAACCATAGCATTGCGGTGGCCGTTGACCATGCTGACGATATGTGATTTCTGCCAGTGCTCTAAATGTCAATGTGAACAAATGCAACAAGGCGTATGTAAACGACGGGAGTAACTATGACTCCCTTTAGTGTGGCTAGAACGGTGCGGCTTTGCGCTTTCCGGTGTGCTTAAACTGGCATAGACCGGGGGAATCCAAGAGTCCAATTAAAGCAAATGATGGCAAGCCCCGTTGACTATTGTGATGCAATGTATTTATGCCCAGTGGTTTAATGTCAATGTGAAAAAATGAAAAGAAGGCGTGGTTGAACGACAGGAGTAACAATGACTCCCTTGCAGGGCGGCTGGGGCAGTGCGGCTTTGCTTTGTCTGGCGTGTTTCAACTGGAATGAACCGGTGAAATCCGGCTGTTCAATGATAACAAAGGATTGCGTAGGCCGTTGACCATGCTGAGGCAACGTGATTTCTGCCCAGTGCTCTAAATTTCAACGTGAAGAAATGAAAAAAAAAGCATGGTTAGATGACCTGAGGAACAGTCACTCCCTTGCAGTGCGGCTCTTGCACTGTACGGCGTGCTTCAACCAGCATGGACCGGGGAATCGACTGTCTAATTTAAACAAAGCATAGCGGTGGCCGTTGACCATGCTGATGCATTGTGATTTCTGCCCATTGCTCTAAATGTCAACGTGAAGAGATGCAACAAGGAGTGCCTAAATGACGGGAGTAACAGTGACTCCCTTGCAGTGAAGCTAGAGCTGTGCAGCTTTGTGCTGTCTGCTGTGCTTCAACTGGGATGGACAAGGGGAATCCAACTCTCTAATTAAAACAAAGCATTACGGTGGCCGTTGATCATGCTTACGCAATGTAATTGGTACCCATAGCTCTAAATGTCAACGTGAAGAAATGCAACGAGGCATGGGTAAATGAGGGGAGTAACAATGACTCCCTTGCGGTGCAGCTAGAGCAGGGCGGCTTTGCGCTGTCCGTTGTGCTTCGTCTGCCATGTACTGAGGGAATCCGACTGTCGTAGTAAAACAAAGCATTGCGTAGGCCGTTGACCATGCTAAGGAAATGCGATTTCTGCCGAGTGCTCTAAATTTCAACGTGAAGAAATGAGAAAAAAAATGCGTGGTTAAACGACCGGTGTAACAATGACTCCCTTGTAGTACGGCTAGTGCAGTGCCGCTTTGTAGGCTGCTGGAATCCGACTGTCTAACTAAAACAAAGCATTGCGCAGGCCGTTGACCTTGCTGATGCATTGTGATTTCGGCCCCGTGCTCTATATGTCAACGTGAATAAAGGCAACCAGGCGTGGGTAAACGAATGTAGTAACAATGACTCCCTTGTAGTGCGTCTGGAGCAGTTCCGCTTAGCGCTGTCCGGTGTGCTTCAACTGCAATGGACCGGGGGAATCCCACTGTCCAATTAAAACAAACCATTGCGAGAACCGTTCATTATATTGAACCAATATGATTTCTGCCCAGTGCTCTAAATGTCGACGTGAAGAAACGAAAAAACGGCGTGGCGAAACGACAGGAATAACAATGAATCCCTTGCAGTGCGGCTACAGCAGTGTGGCTTTGTGCTGTCCGGTGTGCTTTAACTGGCATGGACCGGTGAAATCCTACTGTATAATTAAAAGAAAGCATTGCGAGGGCCTTTGACCTTGCTGACGCGATGTGATTTCTGCTCCGGGCTCTAAATGTCAACGTGAACAAAGGCAACAACGCAAGGTAATCGAAGGGAGTAACGATGACTACATTCCGGTGCGTCTACAGCAGTGCGGCTCTAGCGCTTTCTGGTGCACTCTTACTGCCTCGGATCGAGGGAATCCGACTGTCCAAGTAAAACAGCGTTGCGTGGGCCGTTCATTTTACTGACGCAATGTGATTTCTGCGCAGTGCTCTAGATGTCGATGTGAAGAAATGAAAAACGGCGTGCGTAAATGACAGGAATAACAACGACTCCCTTGCAGTGCAGCTCTTGCACTGTCTGTCGTGCATCAACCTGCATGGACCGAGGAATCCGACTGTCTAATTAAAACGAAGCATAGCGGTGGCCGTTGACCATGCTGACGCAATGTCATTTCTGCCCATTGGCCTAATGTCAACGTGAAGAAATGCAAGGAGGTGTGGGTAAACGACGGGAGTTACAGTGATTCCTTTGCATTGCCGCTAGAGCACTGCGGTTCTTGAACTATGCGGCGTGCTTCAACTGGGATGGACCAGTGGAATCCGGGTGTCCAATTGAAACAAAGCATTGTGAGGGGCTTTACAATGCTGACGCAATGTGATTGGTGCCCATTGCTATAAATATCAACGTGAAGAAATGCAATGAGGCATGGATAAAGGAGGAGAGTAACAATGACTCCCTTGCGGTGCAGCAAGAGCAGTGCGGCGTTGCGCTGTCCGGTTTGCTTCAAGTGGAATGGGCCGGGGGAGTACGATTGTCATAATAAAACAAAGGTATGTGTAGGCCGGTGACCATGCTTAGGAAACGTGATTTCTGCCGAGTGTTCTAAATTTCAACGTGAAGAAATGAAAGGACGCGTGGCTAAACGACGGGAGTAACAATGACTCCCTTGCAGTGCGGCAAGAGCAGTGCACCTCTTGCGGTGTCCGGTGGGCTTCAGCTGGTATGCACCTGTGGAATCCCACTGTCCAATTAAAACAAAGCATTGCGGGGGGCGTTGACCACGCTGACGCAATATGATTTCAGTCCTGTGCTCTAAATATCATCGTGAAGAAATTCAACAATGCGTGGGTACACGATGGGAGCAACAATGGCTCCCTGACAGTGTGGTTAGCGCAGTCCGGCTTTGCGCTGTCTGGTGTGCTTAAACTGGCATAGACCGAGGGAATCTGTTGGTCCAATAAAACAAAGGATGGTGAGGGCCGCTGACCATGCTGATGCAATATGATTTCTGCCCAGTGCTTTATGTCAACGTGAAGAAATAAAAAAACATGGTAAAACGACAGGAGTAACAGTGACTTCCTCGCAGTGCGGCTAGAGCAGTGCGGCTTAGCGCCGTCCGGTGTGCTTCAAGTGTAATGGACTGGGGGAATCCGACTGTCCAATCAAAACAAAGTACTGCTTAGGCCCTTGACCATGCTGGGGCAATGTTTTTTTCTGCGCAGTGCTCTAAATTTTTACGTGAAGAAATGAAAAAAAAAAACGCGTGGGAACGACAGGAGTAACAATGACTCCCTTGTTGCACAGTTAGAACCGTGCGGCTTGGTGTTTTCCGGTGTGCTTCAAATCGCACGGACCGTGGGAATCCGACTGTCCAATTAAAACAAAGCATTGCAGGTGCCGTTGACCATGCTGACGCAATTTGATTTCAGCCCTGTGCTGAAATCAAATTGATTGAAGCCCTAAGTGTGGAACGTGAGGGCCCCAATCTGGTCACCCCATCATAGCAACCTTATCAGCTTATTAGAATCAATTCAATATAGACCCGCCAGGATTATCTCGCGTAACTACACTTACAATTCACGCATCTCACAAATAAAACTTGATATTTCACTTCAGCCACTAAGCACTCGACGCGATTTTGCACTCATATCATTATTTCACAAGTATGCTCATTCGGATAGGAAATCTTCTTCACGGCTTGAAGTCGCACCTGTTACATCACGCAGATTGCATAATCACCTCAGCTTTACACGCATCTACGGTAACACACATGCATTCAACTGGTCGGCGCTTCCTCGTGCCATTCGATTGTGGAACACTCTTCCTGATTTCATCGTCTCCGAACATAATTCCGATAAATTCCGCCAGCTCATCATTTCATATTCCACCGCGTAACTTCAATAAAGTGCACGATGCTTTCTTCTTTTCTTTTAAGTTATGTGCTCTCTTGTTCGTGACCTCATTTCGCTTATTATTCTTGTATTCTTTAGAAATGTTTAGTATTCGTACTGGAGTGGCCACATTATTTTTCACGGTTTATTAAAGAAACTGTATCGTTTGCTTTTTCTAATATCTACATTCCAGACCTTGTTATGTTGTACAATGCTTTTGATACTTGTATAAGAGGCATTTATTTTTTCACTGTCGATTAATAATGTATGTCTATTATGTTTTCTATATGTTCAATATACTCTGTTAATCTTACTTTAACGCCCCCCTTACCCAATGCCTCATACGAGGCCTGTAAGGATATTGTTAAATAAATAAATGTCAACGTGAAGAAATGCAACAAGGCGTGGGTAAACGACGGGAGCAACAATGACTCCCTTGCAGTGTGGCTAGCACAGTGCAGCTTTGCGCCGTCCGGTGTGCTTAAACTGGCATGGACCGGGAGAATTGGACTGTCTAATTAAATCAAAGCATTACGAGGGCCGTTGACCATGCTGACGCAATGTGATTTCTACCCTCTGCTCTAAATGTCACAGTGAAGAAATGCAAGCAGGCGGTGGTAAGCGATGGGAGTAACAATGACTCCCTTGCAGAGCAGTTAGAGCACTGCGGCTATTGAACTATGCCGTGCGCCTTAACTGGGATGGACCAGGGGAATCCGAGTGTCCAATTAAAACAAAGCATTGTGAGGGCCTTTAGCATGCTGACGCAATGTGGTTTCTGCCTAGTGCTCTAAATGTCAACGTGAAAAACTGCAAAAGGCCGTGGGTTAACGACGGGAGTAACATTGACTCCCTTGCAGTGCGCCGAGATTTGTGCGGATTGCGCTGTCCGGTGTGCTTCTACTGGCATGGACCGGGGCAATCGGACAGTCATATTAAAGGAAAGCATTGCGTAAGTCATTGACCATTCTGAGCAAATGCGATATCTGCCCAGTGCTCTCAACGTGAAGAAATGAAAAAAATAACGCGTGGTTAAACGACAGGAGTAACAATGACTCCCATGCATTGCAGCTAGAGCGCAGCGGTTCTTCCACTACCCGGTGTGCTTCAACTCTGATGGACCGGGGGAATCCGAATGTCATATTAAAACAAGCATTGTTGGGGGCCATTGACCATGCTGACGCAACGTGATTTCTGCCCAGTGCTCTAAATGTCAACGTGAAGAAATGCAACAAGGCGTGGGTAAACGACGGGAGTAAGAATGACTTCCTTCCATTCAGCTAGAGCACTGCTGCTCTTGCACTATCCGGTGTGCTTCAAATGAGATATACCGGGGGAATCCTACTGTCCAATTAAAACAAACCATTGCGAGGGCCGTTTACTATACTGACGCAATGTGATTTCTGCCCAGTGCTCTAGATGTCAACGTGAAGAAATGCAACAAGGCGTGGGTAAACGACGGGAGTAGGAATGACTCCCTTGCAGAGCGGCTAGAGCAGTGCGGGTTTGCGCCGTCCGGTGTGCTTCAACTGGAATGGACCGGGGGAATCCGACTGTCCAATTAAAACAAAACATTGCGAGGGCCGTTCACTATACTGACTCAATCTGATTTCTGCCCAGTGCTCTAGATGTCGACGTGAAGAAATGAAATACGGCGTGATTAAACGACAGGAATAACAATGACTCTTTTGGAGTGCGTCTACAGCAGTGCGGCTCTTGCGCTGTCCGGTGTGCTTCAACTGTCATGGACCGGGGTTATCCGACTGTCCAATTAAAACAAAGCATTGTGAGGGCAGTTTGCCATGCTGAGGCAATGTGATTTCTGCGCAGTGCTTTATTGTCAACGTGAAAAAATGAAAAAAAGGCGTGGTTAAACGACGACAGCAACAATGACTCCCTTGCATTGCAGCTAGAGCACTGCGGCTCTTGCACTATCGGGTGTGCTTCAACTGGGATGGTCCGGGGGAATCCAACTGTCATATTAAAATAAAGAATTATGGGGGCCGTCGACAATGCCCACGCAATGTAATTTCATTTCATTTCATGTATTCTTTCTTTCTTTCTTTCTTTCTTTCTTTCTTTCCTTCTTTCTTTCTTTCTTTCTTTATTTCCCAATTGTTTCCTCAGACACAGTCTAAGAGGGTGCCGAGGCTAAAGGCGACAGAGCGCCTGACAAGGGCCCCGGCCCCCTTGCACAATATACACAGACAAAATACATCAAGAAAGTTCAGTCAGACGGACATCATCGTTTCAGAGAGTGGGCAATATTGAAAACGGAGACTAGTCACTGCTTGAATATGAAGTCAGCAAATAAGTGGTACAAAATATTTACATACGCAACATAATGTCTGCAATGTAAATACCGAACACAGCAATTCAGTTATCAGTCAGCACGTTCAACAACATCATTCATAGCCATGGCGCTCATCACAAAAACCAAGACACAGAAACCAAGCATAATTTCACAGCCGTGTATCAAAATTTCAGTAGCTGAGAGGAGCATGGCAAGGGAGAACAAAGCGCACTTTTTGAGGTAATTTACAATAATGAAAACATAATGTCATGTTTACAAGAAACTTTCTACAGTATTTCTTAAATGTATGTACACCGTTATTCAAGTGGACTTGCTTTAGAGCATTGGTTATTTGAAAAGATAATGCTTGCCTTCCATAGTTGCTTCTAACTTGCCGCATTTCTCGTTTTGTGTTTCGGGTACTGTATGAACTTGAGCTGGGTACTGCGGAAATATGTAACTTGTATTCATTGATCCATTGCAATAGCTTAAATTCGTACACCTGGTCAGCCTTCAACATGTTATATTTGCTAAATAACGGCTGTGTTCTCAATAACTGCTTGTTGCCTTTAAAATTTTCCAGTATGCGCAAAATTTTCTTTTGTAATACATTAAGTTTGTAGTAGTTAGTAGCTGTTGTTGATCCCCAAGTCAAGATTCCATAGCTCATTCTAGAGTAAACCAGTGAATAGTATAGTGCCTGCTTTAAACGTTTGGGTATTAGATGTACTTTGTAAATGCACCCAAGGGTGCGAGAAAGGCTTGATTTCAGTTTAATAACGTGAGTATTCCATGAGAGGGTGTGGTTAAACCAGACACCCAAAAACATTTGTTCAGTATCCTGTTCCAGCAAGCGTCCTTCAAATTTAATGTTAACCGGGTAGCAGTCATGTTTATTAATTGGCTCAAAATGACGTACTTTGTTTTATTTATATTTAGACTCAAGCGATTTCTTTGAAGCCATGCAGATAACTGTAATAAGTAGTCATTAACAGACGTATCTAAACATTGCATGGTTTCTCCGGTGAAAAAAACATTAGTATCGTCTGCATACATTATTAATTGCGGGGATCCATGTATTGCTATAATATTATTTATATAGATAAGAAAAAGTAGGGGTCCCGGAATAGAGCCCTGGACGTTTGAATTGCTGGAGGACCAAGTGTTAACACGTACATATTGATAACGTTTCTCTAGATAACTCTGGAATAGTTTTATTGATACTCCTCTAATACCATATTTTTCTAATTTTCTTAACAATATATTATGTTGAACAGTATCGAAGGCTTTGCTGAAATCTATAAATAAGCCAAGAGTGAGCAATTTTCTTTCTATATTTTCAATTATCGTATCCTTTATGTCAACGAGAGCAATCTCTGCTGATTTGTTTGCTTGAAAGCCGTAATTACTCGGTGTTTATTAAAGAAATCGCTTAGCCATTGATTGATGACGTAGTCAAATACTTTTGAAAACACTGTCAGAACTGAAATGGGCCTATAATTATTCATGTTGGTCTCACCACCGCCTTTGTAGACAGGTATAACTTTTGCGATCTTTAAATCGTCTGGAAAATCTCCGCTAAGAAGCATCTAATTTATTATATGCGATAATATGGGGCTTATCAAGCATACCACATGCTTAATAGGCAAAACTTTTATCCCGTCGTCTCCACAAGCGACTTGGTTTTTTAGACTTCTTATTATTGGTTCAATTTCATGAGACGTTGTAGGGGCAAGCATGGTTGACTCCATCAAGCTATCTATATGTACGCTGTCACTGGAAGTGCCATGCCGTCCTGAATAAACACCTACTTTGACGAAATGCCGATTCATTGCTTCTACTAAATTGTGCCCAGTTAGAAACACGTTGTCAATGCAGATTTCCTTCACACCACAGTAAGCTTCATTTCTTGCTAATATGTTGTTTAGTAGCTCCCATGTCTTTTTGCTGTCATTTTGAACGTCCTGGAATTTAGTTTGGAAATAATTGGACTTTGCGTATTTTAGATCCAAGTTCAATTTGTTTCTGAGTTGTTTGAATTCATTCAGTACGCATGGATCTTGGGTTTTAAGAAACTGTTGAAATTTTTGGGTTTTCTCTTTTATTCTTCTGTACACCTCCCTAGTAACGCGTGGCTTTCTAATCCGTTTACTTTTCTGAACACTTTCTCGGAGTGGAAAGGCCAAATCGTAACAATGCTGAAATTTCATCAAAAAGACCTGGTAAACCAGTGTGGCGTTGCGTTGCTTGAACACATCATCCCAGTTCTCTTCTGCTATATTGTTATGAAACGTTACCAAGGTTTCATTAGTTATTGCTCGATACAAAATTTTTTCTTGAGGAAAAACATAATTTTTATCGGAAGGAAAGCCCAAGCAGAACACTGGCAAATGATCGCTGATGTCATATCTGAGAACACCAGCATTTGCACACCATTTGCATCATCTATGTTGGTAATACACACATCAAGACACGTGGCAGTATATACTGTTACCATGGTTGGTAGTGATATCAGATTAGAACAGGCATAGGAATTTAGTATGTCATGAAAGTCTCTTGCTCATGGACTATCTGATATGGTGTCTATATTGACGTCACCAAGAAGCATAAATGATTTTGTTATAGTCTGTAAAGTGCGAAGAGCATTGTCGATGAAGTCGATAAATTCCATCAATTTGTCTGCTGGCGGTCTGTAGATCGCTCCAACAGTGACGTTCGAAAATTTGACAAACAGGCTTTCAATAACTTGATCGCATCTAGTCAGGTCGCTCAGCACTTCATACTGTACACTCTCCTTTCTAAAGATTTCTATACCACCGCCCCTTTTTATATCCCTATTAAGGCTTAGGCACTTGTAACCAGGAAGGTGCGGTGCCATGTCTGTGTGTGTTAGCCAAGTTTCTGTTAATACTACTGAAGAAAACCTAATTGGGGGGCGTGTGTGTAGGGACTGAAGAAGTAGTTCAAGACTATCCAATTTGTTTTTATACTTCGCGTGTTTATATGTATAAGTGAAAATTGTCTTTTCTTTGACCTGTGCTTTTGATTAAAAGTTTGGCAATCGTTGTACTGGCAATCATTTTGTCCTGCCATCATTTTTCTGAAGTGTGTCGAACAGGTGGGTGCACCATTATCGTTAGTTTATGTTCTCCAGATCAGACTGTTTACCAATTCCGATAGAAGCCGAGCCCTCGTCTTTACGAGCAAGAATTTCCCTCCAGAGCACCACACGAACTTCCATCCTGCGGACTTTTTCTTGGCGATCGCAGCCTCCAGAAGCCTTTTGTTTAAGACGGTCAAATGTTCATTCACATATACCGGAGAAGCTTCTCCTCCGTAGTCAAGGTCTTTCGTAGTTATCTTTTGTTTTTTGCAGGATTACATTTCGCTTGGCACGCTGTACAAAACGAACCACCATGTTTTTCTCCTCCGAGTTGTGTACAGGGACGCGATGACAAGCGTCAGTATCTGTGTCAACGATTGGCTCGCCCAAGAAGACGCCCATTTTCTTAACGACCTCTGTAACATCTCCTTCTGTTGGCACACCCTTGATTTCCAGATTGTTAGATCTCTGATGCTGTTGCAGCTCTCGACTCTGTTGCTCAATTAGCGGTTCTCGGCTGCAAGTTCTTCATTTCTTTTCACTAACCCTTGAAATTCTTTTCGAAATTCCTTCAACTCTTACTTAATATCATTTACACCATCACATGTGTCGCTGGAGAATTTCACACTTTCTTTCAAAGCCCTTAGGTCAGCCTGAAGTTCGCGCTTCAAGTCATCAAGGGCCTTAAAAAAACCTTTGGCGTCCTTAGTCATAACTAGGTCGAAAGCGGGCAGCTAAGAGAAGTAGGGTAAGGATACAAGGACAGTGCACAGTAGGCTCTCGATCAACGAGAAACAATACGACACTCGTGGCGCACGTTGTGTTCGGCAACAGTGCAAGGATAGTAAGGATTTGTTTGAGGATAACAAGTAGCCTCAGCTGCAGTGTAACAGGAAACAATTAAGTCCGTGTTCCCTGTGCACTGTCGCCGAACTGTAGTCGCAGCTGGCTGTCGTCCTCCTTAAGTACGCTGGTGTGGCGCCGCCGTCGTAGCCAACTTCTCTATGGAGCACGCATGCGCCAGGTAGCCACCCGAACGACGACCGAAGATGATGAGATAGCAGCCGTCTTTGCTGGACGAATCGGCCCTTCACAGCAGTTGATCCATGGCAGGGACTGCAGTGTAACAGGAAAAAATTAAGTCCGTGTTCCCTGAGCACTGTCGCCGAACTGTAGTCGCAGCTGGCTGTCATCCTCCTTAATTACGCTGGTGTGGCGCCGCCGTCGTAGCCAACTTCTCTATGGAGCACGCATGCGCCATGTAGCCACCCGAACGACGACCGAAGATGATGAGGTAGCCGCCGTCTTTGCTGGACGAATCGGCCCTTCACAGCAGTTGATCCGTGGCAGGGACTGCAGTGTAACAGGAAAAAATTAAGTCCGTGTTCCCTGAGCACTGTCGCCGAACTGTAACCTTAACCTCAACCTTAACGGCCCGAAGGCATTACATAACGGGGGGGCATGCATCAAAGTCGAACAGCTTCATAAGAATGTTACATAATAAAGTACACATTGGTTGTAATAGGTACAAAAAAAGAAAATTTCAAAAAAGAAGAAAACGGTACATATACACTGTACCAACAAGGCGATAAATGAATGGATGTGATATTCACGTGGTTATGTTGGCATTATCAAAATCGTTTAGTTTTTCGGGAAATATTTTGCCGTAGCTGCACGAAACAATGTCATCCGGGAGTGCGTTCCAAAGTGTTATGGCATGGGGGAAGAATGAGCTGCTCATCGCCGTCGTCCGGCACTTTATCGCCACCAAGGGACGAGTATGAGATAAACAGGATGATGTTCTGAACGGGCGTTTTAAGAGGGCGTATCCTGAATGGGTGAAGTAAAAGAAAGTGTGAAGAAGGCAAAGACGAGAAGTTACGCGCCGTGAAGCAAGCAATGGGAGAGACAAAGTTTGTTTTAAGGTGGGCACGCTGATATGTCTTGAATATTGTGACGTAATGAAGCGAGCAGCGCGGTTTTGTATGGCTTCTAAGTCATCGACGAAATAAGTTCGTGAGGCATGCCAGATGGATGATGCGTACTCAAGTTTGGGTCGCACATACGTTAAGTATTCTAGTTTTTTTTATTTCAGACGATGCGGATATTAGGTTACGTCGTGAATACCCTAGTGTGCGTGAAGCTTCGCAGCGAATTGTTTGAATATGTTTCACCCATGAAAGTAATGTCGTCATATGAACTCTTAGATATCTGTATGTACACGTGTGGTCAATAGGAACAGAGTTAATGCGATAAGTGTGGTGTACGGTGGTGTGTTTGCGCGTGAAGGATATTACCTTGCATTTAGTGAGGTTAAGAGGCATGTGCCATTTTTCGCACCAAGAAGCGATAGTGTCAAGGTCGTGTTGTAGGGCCATTGTGTCGTTAGATGTATGAAGGGGGTTATAAAGAACGCAATCGTCTGCAGTAAGCCGCACCTTCGTTGATATGTTAGTGGGAAGGTCATTTATGTGAATGAAAAACAACAGAGGAGATAAACCTGCGCCTTGGGGAACCCCGGAAGTTACACTGGTAAGGGTTGACTGAAAATTGGTAGCATACGTAAACTGAACGCGTCCTGTTAAAAAAATTTCGATCCATTTGATAATCTCGGTGCGGATACTGAGGGAGGATAATTTTGCAAGGAGATGGTTCTGAGACATGCCGTCAAAGACCTTAGAAAAATCTAGAAAAATTGCATCTATTTGAAGGTGATCGTCCATGTGTAGTAGTAGGTCATGGGTAAATTCGGCAAGTTGAGTTTCGCAAGACAAACATTTACGAAAACCGTGTTGTAAAGGGTAAAAACAATTGATTGATTCTAGGTAATCCATTAGGTTAGATGCTATAAAGTGCTCAAGGAGCTTAGATGGGACACTGGTTAGAGAGATCGGACGGTAATTAGTAGGGTTATCGCGCCTTCCTGCTATAAAAATGGGAATTACCTTCGATTTTTTCCAATCATCGGGAACGTTTCTTGTGTTTAAAGATTGATTAAGTATAAGGTAAAAAAAAATTGTAGAAAGAGTTATAGTACTTTTAAGTAATTTGGTGTTTATGGTCTTTGCAGCCAGCCGAGCATGATATTTTAAGAGAGTGAATTAGATTACATATGCCATCCGGGTTTATTTGCGCTTTAGGCATTGTTTTTGCCGAGAAGCTAGGTGAAGGTTTCATAGTGCAGGGATTAGGGACGTGAAATACCGACGTGAAGAATTCATTTTGGGCTGCCGCGGAATTATCATGGCTTATTAATTCATCATCTGAGTCAACGAGATTTATTTCATAATTTTTGTTGTTTCGTGGAGATGACACGCCAGAAGTTTTTTGGGTTTGAGCGAAGCATTGTAATCAGGTCAACAGAGAAGAATTTGTCCTTGGCCTCATTTATTGTTTTAATATATTCAGTCTCACACAGGTGGTGTCGCTTCCATGCTTCTGGACTATTTTATCTTTTGGCAGTTCTGTAGAGGCGTTTTTTCCGGTTAAGTAGTGATTTTAAGTGTTTGTTAAACCATGGGTTATTTGAGTCGGATTTAATAATGATTGTAGGGATATATTTGTTTTTAAAGCTGAGCAACGTATTTTGATATAGTTCCCAATTACCATTCACAGAACGGGTTGCGTAGGACTTTTCGAAGTGTTCATAAGCGCGAGTGAGGTCATGATTGATTAGTTGAACGATTACTCTATAATAGTCGGTGATTATATTTCTTCGTAGGTGATCTTATTTTTAGTGGTATAGAAAGGGATACATGAAGAAGGTTGTGGTCGCTAATTCCGGGCAGTATTGTCTCTCTTGATATGTATTCAGGGCAGCTGGTGAGTAAAAGATCAATTTTGTTATCGCCTCTAGTGGGGCTGGTTATTGTTTGATGGAGGTTGAATTCAAGCGCCTAATCTAGGAATTGTTCGGATTCATTCAATGGCAAATGATTAGTTACTGAAAGGAGGGCGCAATTGATATGAGGGTAGTTAAAATCACCGAAAAAAATAGGCGCCTCGGAGAATTTATCTTTTATGTTTGTAAGGGAACTGCGAAGGTGATAGAAAAAAGCGGATGACTGTCTCGGGAGCAAATGCCGTATACTGATTTAACCGAGGAATTATGTACACATACCCATGTTAGTTGTAAATTGGAATCATGGCAGATGAGTGATGACGATAAGTTGTTGTTCACTGTTATAAAGACGCCGCCTCCTCTCCTTTCCTTGCGGTCATGACGGTATAGCGTGAAATTCTGATTTAAGGGGAGAACTTCACAATCTTTGATGTTGTCAGTAAGCCATGTCTCGGTGAGAAGAATTAGGTCTGCGTCGATGTCTGTGATAAAACCGTGTAGCTGCTCACGTTTGGGAATTACACTTCTGATGTTCGTGAAACCAATGTTTACATTTAGTGACAAAGATGAACGGTTGCTTGAACGACCTTTGTTGTTTAGTCTGTGTCATTCGGTGTACGTACCAGCCTTGTCACGCGACTGATGTGCGGAAGGTACTAATGCAGAGTGTTTTGCGCATTCTAGGGCAGCATCGGTTGCAGTGTCACAAAAACATGACTTATTGCCTACGTGAAGTTTGTCAACGGAAAGCTTAAACGCACATTTTTGAGGACGTATGAACTGGATTAATTTGGAGCGCGCGTGGAGAGTAGAGGGAGCGAAATATTCTCTGGTAGCGTAGTCAGTTCCTTTCAGTTGCCGGCCGCAAGCAAGAATGTTTTCTTTAGTCTTGTAGTGATTTAGCTTTAGAATAATTGGTCTCTTCTGTTCGTTACCATATTTGCCTAAGCGGTGCGCACGTTCAATGGCGTTTCCGTCCAATTGCAGTTTCAAAGTGTCAGCGCAAAGTTTTAGGATCTTTTTTTCAGACTCTTGCCTAGTTTCTTTTACTGTGTCATCGAAACCAAGAAACAGAAGATTATTCCTGCACATTCGATTGTTACTGTCGTTGCTAGCCGTTTTCAGAACCGCGATGTCACGCCTGATTTGAATTGCCTTGTGGGCAGCTGGGTCGGGATTGGTTTTTGGGTGTGCGATTTCCAGTGCGGCTAGCCGGTTGCTAATTTCTGTGAGCATTTTGTCCTGTGCTAACTGAGCAGTTTCCAGGTCAATATGTTGCGTCCGCATAGTATCTTGGCATTCTTTGAATTTAGTTATGACAGCCAGAATTTCTTTGGTAGGACCGGGGTTCAGCTCAACATCACCGGAAAGAATCAATAGCAGGCGGTATAGCAAATTGAAGGCAACAGCATCCGTACACAAGCGAATAACACGGCCCCAATCAGGATCGTAGGGGCACGACACCACAAGAAGATAACGCTTGTCACTCCGGTACTCGGCTGAGTAGCGGAGGTAACTAACCTGCAGAAATAGACATGGGGTGAGCATGATGTTGCAGGCGGTGTCGTGCCCCAAGTGGTCGATTCGTTGCTGCGCCTTAAGTAGCCTGTGCTCGTAATGCGTGATCAGTGACGTAATCGATGGTAGGGGTTGCCAGACCAGGAGAAGAATCCGGGCTTGGTCTGGGATTTCCGGGGGTGTCGGCGGGTCCGTGGGCCATCCAACGATGCAGTCGCCTGCCTCCTGAAGGCACAGGGTGCTGAGCTGTGGCAGAAGCTCAAGGGAAGAGCACGAATCAGCCGATAGGCAGCACATGAACATCTGCAGAAATAGACGTGGGGTGAGCATGGTGTGGCATGTGGTGTCGTGCCCAGTGCTCAAAATGTCAACGTGAGGAAATGCAACAAGGCGCGGGTAAACGACGGGAGTAAGAATGACTTCCTTGCAGTGCAGCTAGAGCAGTGCGGCTTTGCACTATCTGGTGTGCTTCAACTGGCATAGACCGGGCGAATCTGACTGTCCACTTAACACAAAGAATGGCGAGGGCCGTTGACCATGATGATGCACTGTGATTTTTGCCCTGTGCTTTACTGTCAACGTGAAGAAATGAAAAAAAAGGCGTGGTTAAACTTCAGCAGTAACAATGACTTCCTCGCAGTGCGGCTAGAGCAGTGCGGCTTCGCACTATCCGTTGTGCTTCAACTGGAATGGACCGGGGGAATCCGACTGTCCAATCAAAACAAAGTATTGCGTACGCCGTCGACCATGCTGAGGAAATGCAATTTCTGCCCAGTGCTCTAAATTTTAACGTGAAGAAATTAAAAAACAAACGCGTGTTTAAACGACAGGGGTAACAATGAGACCCTTGTAGTACAAGTAGAACAGTGCGGCTTGGTGTTCTCCGGTGGGCTTCAGATGGCATGTACTCAAGGAATCCGACTGTCTAATTAAAACAAAGCATTGCAGGTGCCGTTGACCACGCTTACGCAATGTGATTTCAGCCCTGAGCTCGAAATGTCAACGTGAAGAAATGCAACAAGCCGCGAGTAAACGAGGGTAGCAACAATGACTCCCTTGCAGTGTGGCTAGCACAATGCGACTTTGCGCTGTGCGGTGGGCTTCAACTGGAATGGTGCGGGAGAGTCAGACTGACCCATCAAAACATAGTATTGCGTAGGCCGTTGACCATGCTGGGGCAATGTGATCTCTGCCCAGTGCTCTAAATCTCAATGTGAAGAAATGAGAAAAAAGAACGCCTGGTTAAACGACAGGAGTAACAATGAATCCCTTGTTGTACAGCTAGAACGGTGCAGCTTGGTGTTGTCCGGTGTGCTTCACATGGCATGGACCGGGGGAATCGGGCTGTCCAATTAAAACAAAGCATTGCAGGTGCCGTTGACCATGCTGACGCAATGTGATTAGGGCCCTGTGCTCTATATGTCAGCGTGAAGAAATGCAACAAGGCGTGGGTAAACGACGGGAGCAACAATGACGCCCTTGCAGTGTGGCTAGCGCAGTGCGGCTTTGCGTTGTCCGGTGCGCTTAAACTAGCATGGACCGGGGGAATCCGACTGTCAAAATAAAACAAACCATTGCGTAGGCCGTTGACCATGCTGAGGAAATTTTATTTCTGCCCAGTGCTCTAACTTTCAACGTGAAGAAATGAAAATACGCGTGGTAAAACGACAGGTGTAACAATGACTCCCTTGCATTCCAGCTAGAACGCTGCAGCTCTTGCACTACCCGGTGTGCTCAACTGGGATGAACCGGGGGTCGGACTGTCTGATTGAAACAAAGCATTGCCGGGGCCGTTGACTTTTCAGACAAAATGTGCTTCCTACAGGGTGCTGAAAATGTCAACGTGAAGAAATGAAAGGACGCGTGGATAAACGACGGGAGTAACAATGACTCCCTTGCAGTGAAGCTGGAGCAGTCGGGTTTCGCGCTATCTGGCGCGCTCCAACTGCCATGGACAGGGGGAATTCGACTGTCGAATTAAAACAGCATTGCGAGGGCCATTGCCCTTGCTGACGCAAGGGAATTTCTGCCCAGTGCTCTAAATGTCGACGTGAAGAAATAAAAAAACGGCGTAGCTAAACGACGGGAGTAACAATGACTCCCTTGCAATGCGGCTAGAGCAGTGCGGCTTTGCGCTGTCCGGTGCGCTCAAACTGGCATGAACCACGGGAATCCAACTGTCACATAAAAAGAAAGCATTGCGTAGGCCGTTGACCATGCTGAGGAAATGTGATTTCTGCCTAGTGCTCGAAATTTCATTGTGAAGAAATGAAAAAAAGCGGGTTAAACGAGAGGACTAAAATGACTCCTGGCTAGAACAGTGTGGCTTTGTGCTGTCCGGTGTGCTTCAACTAGCATGGACCGGGGGAATACAAATCTCTAATTAAAACAAAGCCTTGCGGGGGCCGTTGACCATGCTGACGCAATGTGATTTCTGCCCTATGCTCTAAATGTCAACGTGAAGAAATGCAACAAGGCGAGGGTAAACGACAGAAGTAACAATGACTCCGTTGCACTCAGCTAGAGCACTGTGGCTCTTGCACTATCCGGTGTGCTTCATCTGGGATGGACCGGCGGAATCCTACTGTCCAATTAAAACAAACAATTGCGAGGGCCATTCACTATACTGACGCAATGTGATTTTTGCACAGTGCTCTAAATGTCGACGTGAAGAAATGAAAAACGGCGTAGATAAACGAGAGGAATAACAATGACTCCCTCAATAACAATAGAACAGTGCAGATTAGCGCTGTCTGGTGTCTTTCAACTCGAAAGGACCCGGGAAATCCGACTCTCCAATCAAAACAAAGCATTGCGTGGGCCGTTGATCCTGCTGACGCAATGTGATTTCTGCCCGGTGCTTTATAGTCAACGTGAGGAAATGAAAAAAGGCGTGGTTAAACGAAAGAAGTAACAATGACTCCCTTGCAGTGTGGCTATTGCTACTTTAACTGTGCTTTAACTGGAATGGACCGGGGGAAGCGGACTTTCTCATTAAAACTAAGCATTACGGGGGCCGTTGACCATGCTGACGCAATGTGATTTCTACCCTCTGGTCTAAATGTCAAAGTGTCAAAATGTCAAAATGTGAAAGTTTCATACTGACCTGCCGAAGATCCCAAGCAATAATCCCAGAAAGTTCTGGCAAGTTCTAAACCCTAATTATGCGCCTATCATCACAATTACTGTCACGCATGGCGAGGAAGTGAGCGACGTTGAGTGTTCAAATATATTTAACACTGCATTTTCATCTGTCTTCGCAAACGAAACTGATATGCCAACATTTGTCCCAAATTCCCAACCAAGATCGCTCATGCCACCAGTCACATTCGCTGCACACGGCATCACCGGTATCATTGCAAATATTAAGACGTCATCTTCTGCAGGTACTGACGAAATCACCAGCAAACTCTTAAAAAACATTCGTCATGCTTCTCCAGTGTAGTTATCATTACTGTTCACACAATCACTCTCCACAGGTAGCATACCCAGCGATTGGAAGGTGGGGAAGGTCGTTCCGGTCTTCAAATCAGGTAACAAAGAATCGCCCCTTAATTATGGCCCCATCTCTTTAACAAGTGTGCCATGCAAAATCATGGAACATGTAATCTATTCTTGCATAATGAACTTTCTTGACTCTATTATTTCTTTCATCCTTCTCAACACGGCTTCCGTAAAAACCTATCTTGTGAAACGCAATTAGCTATTTTTGTCCACGACCTGCACATGGCCCTTGATTGTGACCTACAAACTGACTCAATCTTCCTAGATTTCGTGAAAGCCTTCGACAAGGTTCCTCACGAGCGCTTGCTACTAAAACTTTCTTGGTTAAATTTGCATCATAACATAGTGCAGTGGATAAAAGAATTTCTGGCAAACAGTACCCAATTTGTTCACGTTAATAATCAAACCTCTAAGTCTCTTGCAGTAACATAAGGCGTCCCGCAAGGATCAGTCCTTGGTCCCCCTCTATATTTAATATATATTAACGACCTACCAACACAGGTCTCCTGTAACGTTCGCATCTTTGCCGATGACTGTGTTATATATCGCACAATCAGTAACCCCTCTGATCAGCTAACTCTTCAAAAAGATTTAACTTGCGTCCAGGACTGGTGTAACCAATGGCTCATGGAACTAATCCCCGATAAATGCAAACTCATGTCATTTCATCGAAAACGTAATCCTCTCCTGTTCCCTTATACAATTTCGCACGTCACGATAGCATTAACACAGTCTTACAAATACCTAGGTGTAACGTTGTCTAACGATCTAACCTGGAACGCGCATGTCATTAGAGTGATATCATCTGCTAACAGAAGCCTTGGTTTCCTAAAACGTAATCAACGTCTAGCGCCACCAAACCTAAAATTGCTTGCATACAAGTCACTCGTACGCTCTAAGCTGGAATATACATCTGACATCTGGAGCCCTAACCAGAAATATCTAACAAACTGTCTAGAATCAGTGCAGAATCAAGCCACAAGATTAATCCATTCATGCTATTCATATAATGTCAGTATATCATCGTTAAAAGCAGAATCCTGCTTAACAAGCCTGACTTGTCGGCGTCGTATCGTTACTATGTACTTATTTCATAGGTTTTCTTACAGCTCACTTCATTATCCACCCCACATCAGTCCTCCTGCACGCATTTCACTCCGCATTGGTCATCCCGTTCAAATCGCCCGTCCACGTGCGCACACTACCACTTTTGCCACATCATTCCTCCCACGTTCAGCCTCGGACTGGAACGGCCTTCCACACGACATCGCCGCAATCACCTGCCCATCCACGTTTTTGAACTGTATAATTAACATATTTACCAGCGAGCAAACTTGTACCTAAATATCTTTCCCCTTTGTATATAATTTATTTTAATTGCTACCCACCACTTATGTAATACCCCCAATCCTGGAGGCCTTTAAGGTAATAAAGTGAAGTGAAAGTGAAGTGAAGTGAAGTGAGGAAATGCAAACAAGGGTGGGTATACGATGGGAGTAACAATGACTCCATTGGATTGCGGCTAGAGCAGTGCGGCTTTGCGCTGTCCGGTGCGCTCAAACTGGCATGGACCGAGGGCATCCGACTGTCACATAAAAGAGAAATCATTGCGTAGGCAGCTGACCATGCTGAGGAAATGTGATTTCTACCTAGTGCTCTCAATTTCAATGTGAAGAAATGAAAAAAAAAAACGCGTGGTCAAACGAGAGGACTAAAATGACTCCCTTGTAGTACGGCTAGAACAGTGCGGCTTTGTGCTATCCGGTGTGCTTCAACTGGCATGGGCCAGGGGAATACAAATCTCTAATTAAAACAAAGCCTTGCGGGGGCCGTTGACCATGCGTACACAATGTGATTCCTGCCCTGTGCTCTAAATGTCAACGTGAAGAAATGCAACAAGGCGAGGGTTAACGACGGAAGTAACAATGACTCCCTTGAATTTAGGTTGCACTATCTCTTGCACTATCTGGTATGCTCCAACAGTGATGGACCGGGAGAATCCTACTGTCCGAATAAAACAAACCATTGCGACGGCCGTTCACTACACTGACGCAATGTGATTTCTGCCAGGTGCTGTAGATGTCGACGTGAAGAAATGAAAAACGGCGTTGTTATAATACGGAATAACAATGACTCTCTTGCAGTGCGGCTAGAGCAGTGTGGATCTTGCAGTGTCCGGTGTGCTTCAACTGGGATGATCCGGGGGAATGCGACTGTCATATTAAAATAAACAATTCTGGGGGCTGTTGACCATGCCGACGCAATGTAATTGCTGCCCAGTGCTTAATATGTCGACGTGAAGAAATGCAACAAGGCGTGGGTAAACGACGCGAGTAAGAATGACTTCCTTGCAGTGCGGCTTTGCGCTGACTGTTGTGTTTCAACTGGAATGGACCGGGAGAATCCGACTGTCTAATTAAAACAAAGCAATGCGCAGGCTGTTGACCTTGCTGACGCAATGTGATTTCTGCCCTGTGCTCTTAATGTCAACGTTAATAAAGGCAACCAGGCGTGGGTAAACAGCGGGAGCAACAATGACTCCCTTGCAGTGTGACTAGAGCAGTGCGGCTTTGCGCTGTGAGTTGTGCTTAAACTGGCATGAACCGAGGGAATCCGACTGTCCAATTAAAGCAAAACATTGCGAGAGCCGTTCGCCACACTGACGCAATGTGATTTCAGCCCAGTGCTTTAATGTCAACGTGAGGAAATGAAAAAAGGCGTGGGTGGACGGAAGGAGTAACAATGACTCCCTTGCAGTGTGGCTAAAGCTGTGCGGCTTTGCGCTGTCTGGTGTGCTTCAACTGGAATGGACCGGGGGAATCGGACTGTCTCATTAAAACGAAGCATTACGGGGGCCGTTGACCATGCTGGCGCAATGTGATTTCTACCCTCTGGTCTAAATGTCAAAGTGAGGAAATGCAAACAAGGGTGGGTATACGATTGGAGTAACAATGACTCCCTTGCAATGCGGCTAGAGCAGTGCGGCTTTGCGCTGTCCGGTGAACTCTAACTGGCATGGACCACGGGAATCCGACTGTCACATAAAAAGACTGCATTGCGTAGGCCGTTGACTATGCATAGGAAATGTGATTTCTGCCTAGTGCTCTAAATTTCAATGTGAAGAAATGAAAAAAAAATACGCGTGTTAAACGACAGGACTAAAATTACTCCCTTGTAGTACGGCTAGAACAGTGCGGCTTTGTGCTGTCCGGTGTGCTTCAACTGGCATGGGCCGGGGGAATACAAATCTCTAATTAAAACAAAGCCTTGCGGGGGCCGTCGACCATGCTGACGCAATGTGATTTCTGCCCTGTCCTCTAAATGTCAACGTGAAGAAATGCAGCAAGGCGAGGGTAAACGAAAGAAGTAACGATGACTCCGTTGCACTCAGCTAGAGCACTGTGGGTCTTGCACTATCGGGTGTGCTTCAACTGGGATGGACCGGCGGAATCCTACTGTCCAATTAAAACAAACAATTGCGAGGGCCATTCACTATACTGACGCAATGTGATTTTTGCACTGTGCTCTAAATGTCCACGTGAAGAAATGAAAAACGGCGTGGATAAACGAGAGGAATAAGAATGACTCCCTCGCACTGCTGATAGAACAGTGCAGGTTTGCGCTGTCTGGTTTGTTTCAACTGGAATGGACCGGGGCAATCCGACTGTCCAATCAAAACAAAGCATTGCATAGGCCGTTGATCATGCTGAGGCAATGTCATTTCTGCGTGGTGCTATAAATTTCAACTTGAAGAAATGAAATAAAAACACGTGGTTGAGCGACAGGAGTAACAATGACTCCCTTGCAGTGTAGCTAGAACAGTGCGGCTTGGTGCTGTCCAGTGTGCTTCAGATGGCATGAACCGCGGAATCCGACTGTCTAATTAAAACAAAGCATTGCGAGGGCCGTTTACCATGCTGAGGCAACGTGGTTTATACCGAGTGTTTTCATGTCAACGTGAAGAAATGAAAAAAAGGCGTAGCTAAACGACGAGAGTAACAATGACTGCCTTGCATTGCAGCTAGAGCACTGTGGCTCTTGCGCTCTCCAGTGTGCATCAACTGGCATACACCTGGGGAATCTGACTTTCCATTTAAAACAAAGCATGGCGAGGGCCTTTGACCATGCTGAGGCAATGTGATTCTTGCCCAGGGCTCTTAATTTCAACCTGACGAAATGAAAGAAGGCGAGGGTAAGTGACAGGAGTAACAATGAATCCCTTGTAGTACGGATTGCGCAGTGTGGCTTTGTGCTGTCTGGTGTGCTTCAACTGACATGGATTGGGGGAATGCATCTCTCTAATTAGAACAAAGCATTGCGGTGGCCGTTAACCATGCTGACAATATGTGATTTCTGCCCAGGGCTCTAAACGTTAACGTGGAGAAATGAAAGAAGGCGTGATTAAACAACAGGAGTAACAATGACTCTTTTGCAGTGAGGCTAGAGCTGTGCGGTTTTTGGCTGTCCAGTGTGCTTCAACTGGCATGGACAGGGGTATTCGACTGTCATAAAAACAAAGCATTGCGAAGGCCGTTGGCCATGCGGATGAAATGTTATTTCTGCCCAGTGCTGTAAATTTCAACGTGAAGAAATGAAAAAAAAAACGCTGGGTAAACTACGGGAGTAACAATGAGTCCCTTGCAGTACGGATAGAGCACTGCGGCTTTGTGATGTTTGGTGTGCTTCAACTGGCATAGACCGGGGGAATCTGACTGTCCACTTAACACAAAGAATGGCGAGGGCCGTTGACCATGATGATGCACTGTGATTTTTGCCCAGTGCTTTACTGTCAACGTGAAGAAATGAAAAAAGGCGTGGTTAAACTTCAGCAGTAACAATGACACCCTTGCAGTGCGGCTAGAGCAGTGCGGCTTGGCGCTGTCTAGTGTGCTTCAACAGCAATGGACCGGGGGAATCCGACTGTCATATTAAAACAAAGCATTGTTGGGGCCATTGACCATGCTGAGGCAATGTGATTTCGGCGTATTGCTCTAAATTTCAACGTGAAGAAATGAAAAGAAGCGTGGGTAAATGACAGGAGTAACGATGACTGCCTTGCATTGCGGTTCTTGCACTGTCCGGCGTTCTTCAACCGGCATGGACTGTGAGAATCCGACTGCCTAAGTTAATTAAAGTATTGCGGGGGTCGTTGACCGTGCGGGCACAATGTGACTTCTGCCGAGTGCTTTAAATGTCAACCAGAAGAAATGCAACATTGTTGCATTTCTTCTGTTTTACCCACGTTTACCCACGCCTTGTTACAAGGCGTGGGTAAACGACGGGAGTAGCAATGACTGCCTTTCAGTGCGGCTAGAGCTGTGCGGCTTTGCGTTGTCCGGTGTGCTGCAACTAGCATGGACCGGGGCAATCCGACTGTCATAGTAAAACAAAGCATTGCGTAGGCCGTTGACCATGCTGAAGAAATGTGAATTCTGCGCAGTGCTCTAAATTTCAACGTGAAGAAAAGAAAAAAACGTGCACTTAAACGCCAGGAGTAACAATGACACTCTGGTAGTACGGCTAGAGCAGTGCGGCTTTGTGCTCTCCTGTGTGCTTCAACTGGCATGGACCGGGAGAATCAAAGTCTCTAATTAAAACAATACATTGCGGTGGCATTGGAATATGAACCTGGAAACGTTTAACGCTATAACATTATGTAGTGAGGCGGGTCTAACAGTGCTATTGGTGGAATTAGAGGGCAGTAAATCGGATATATTAGTGGTCAGTGAAGTAAGGAGGCCAAATAAGCCTATACAATGCCTTAGGGGAGAGACGAGTACAAGGAGTAGGATTCCTGCTTAAAAAGAATATAGCTGGTAACATACACGATTACTACAGCATTAACGAGAAGGTGCCAGGTCTTGTTGTGAAACTTAAGAGGTACAAAATGAAAGTTGTACAGGTCTACGCCCCTACATCCAGTCATGATGACCAGGAAGTCGAAAGCTTCTTTGAAGACGTGGAATCGGCGATGGATAGCGTGAGAACAATATACACTATACTGATGGGCGACTTCAATGCCAAGGTAGGCAAGAAACTACCTGGAGACAAGGCCGTGGAGAAATATGGCATAGGCACTAGGAATAGCAGGGGAGAGTTATTAGTAGAGTTTGAGGAACAGAATAATATGCGGATAATGAATACGTTCTTCAGCAAGCGGGATAGCCGAAAGTGGATTTGGAGGAGCCCGAACGGCGAGACTAAAAATGAAATAGACTTCATACTCCGCTCTAACCCTGGCATCATAAAAGATGTGGACGTGCTCAGCAAGGTGCGCTGCAGTGACCATAGGATGGTAAGAACTCGAATTAGCCCAGACCTGAGGAAGGAACGGAAGAAACTGGCACATAAGAAGCCGATCAATGAGTTAGTGGTAAGAGGGAAAACAGAGGAATTCCAAATCAATCTACAGAACAGGTATTCGGCTTTAACTCAGGAAGAGGACCTTACATTTGAAGCAATGAACGACAATCACTCGGGCATCATTAAGCAGTGTGCAATAGAAGTCGTTGGTAACTCCGTTAGACAGGATCTGTAAGCTATCGCAGGTGACGAAAGATCTGATCAAGAAACGCCAATATATGACAGCCTCTAACCCTACAGCTAGAATAGAACTTGAAGAACTTTCGAAGTTAATCAACAAGCGTAAGACAGCTGACATAAGGAAGTATAATATAAATAGAATCGAACATGCTTTCAGGAACGGAGGAAACTTAAAAGCAGTGAAGAAGCAACTTGGAATTGGCAAGAATCAGATGTATGCATTAGGAAGCAAAGTCGACAATATCATTACTAATATGGATGAGATAGTTGAAGTGGCTGACGAGTTCTATAGAGATTTATACAGTACCAGTAGCACCCACGACGATAATGGGAGAATAATCTAGAGGAATTCGAAATCCCAAAGCTATCGACGGAAGAAATAAAGCATTGGGAGCTATGCTACGGGGGAAGGCAGCTGGGGTGAATCGGATAACAGCAGATTTGTTGAAGGATGGTGGGCAGAGTGTTCGAGAGAATCTGGCCACCCTGTATACGCAATGCCTTATAACCTCGAGCGTACCGAAATCTTGGAAGAACGCTAAGATAATCCTTCTCCATCAGAAAGGGGACGCCAAAGACTTGAAAAATTATAGACCGATCACCTTACTGCCCGTTGCCTGCAAATTATTTACTAACGTAATCGCAAGTAGAATCAGGGACACCTTAGATTTCTGTCAAGCAAAGGACTAGGCAGGATTTCGTAAAGGCTATTGAACAATAGATCATATTCACGCTATCAATAAGGTGATAGAGAAATGTGCGGAATATAACCAACCCTTATGTATAGCTTTCATTGATTACGAGAAAGCGTTTGATTCTGTCGAAACCTCAGCAGTCATGGAGGCATTACGGAATCAGGGTGTAGACCTGCCGTATGTAAAAATACGGAATGATTTCTATTGCGGCTGCACAGCCCCTGTAGTCCTCCATAAAGAAAGCAACAAAATCCCAATAAAGAAAGGCGTCAGGCAGGGAGATACGATCTTTCCAATGCCATTCACAGCGTGTTTACAGGAGTTATTCAAAGACCTGGATTGGGTAGAATTGGGGATCAAAATTAACGGAGAAGACCTCATTAACTTGCGATTAGCTGATGATATTGCCTTGCTTAGTAACTCAGGGGGCCGATTGCAATGCATTCCCACTGAACTGGAGAGGCAAAGCAGAAGTGTGGGTCAAAAAATTAATCTGCCGAAAACTAAAGTAATGTTTAACAGTCTCGGAAGAGGACAGCAATTTACAATAGGTAGCGAGGCACTGCAAGTGGAAACGGAATACATATACTTAGGGCAGGTAGTGACAGCGGATCCGGATCATCAGACGGTAATAATCAGAAGAATAAGAATAGGCTGAGGTGCGTTTGGCAGGCATTCTCAGATCCCGAACAGCAGGTAGCCATTATCCCTCAAGAGAAAAGTGTATAATAACTGCGTCTTACCACTACTCACCCAAGGTGCAGAAACCTGGAGGCTTAAGAAAAGGGTTCTACTTAAATGGAGGACGACGCAACGAGCTATGGAAAGAAGAATCATGCGTGTAACGTTAAGGTGTAAGAAAAGAGCAGATTGGGTGCGGGAACAAACGCGTGTTAATGACATCTTAGTTGAAATCAAGAAAAAGAAATGGGGGCATGGGCAGAACATGAAATGAGGAGAGAGGATAACCGATGGTCATTAAGGGTTACGGACTCGATTCGAAGGGAAGGGAAGCGTAGCAGGGGGCGGCAGCAAGTCAGGTGGGCGTATGAGATTAAGAAGTTCCAGGGACGACATAGCCACAATTAGTACATGACCGGGGTTGTTCCAGAAGTATTGGATAGGCCTTTGCCCTGCTGTGGGCGCAACCAGGCTGATGATGATGATTGCCGTGGCCGTGGACCATGCTGACGCAATGTGATTTCTGCCCATTGCTCTAACTGTCACCTTGAACAAATGCAAAGAGGCGTGGGTAAACGAGGGGAGCAATAACGACTCTCTCGCTGTGCAGCTAGAGCAGTACGGCTCTTGCACTGTACGGTGTGAATAAACTGGCGTGGCCCGGAAAATCCTACTGTCCAATAAAAACAAACCATTGCGAGGGCCATTCACCATACTGACACAAAGTGATTTCTGCCCACTGCTCTAAGTGTTGACGTGAAGAAATGAAAACCGGCGTGATTAAACGACAGGAAAAACAACGACTCCCTTGGAGTGCGGCTAGAGCAGTGTGGCTCTTGCGCTATTTGGTGCGCTCCGACTGCCATGGACCGGGGGAATTCGACTGTCAAATAAAACAGCATTGCGAGGGCCATTGCCCTAGCAGACGCAACGTCATTTCTGCCCAGTGCTCTAAATGTCGACGTGACGAAATGAAAAACAGCGTGGTTGAACGACAGGAATAACAATGACTCCCTTGCAGTGGGGCTAGAGCAGTGCAAATCTTGCGCTGTCCGATGTGCTTCAACTGGAATAGACCAGGGGTCGGACTGTCTGATTAAAACAGAACATGGCGGGGGCCGCTGGACATGCTGACGCAATTTGATTTCTACACTGTGCTCTAAATTCAATATCAAGAAATGCAACAAGGCATAGGCAAACGATGGGAGTAACAATAACTCCCTTGCAGTGCGGCTAGAGCAGTGCTGCTTTGCGCTATCCGGTGTGCTTCAACTGGCATAGACCAGGGGAATCTGACTGTCCAAATAAAACAATGCATGGTGATGGCCGTTGACCATGCTGACGCAATGTGATTTATGCCCAGTGCTCTAAATTCTAACATGAAGAAATCAAAAGATGGTGAGGTCAACGACAGGAGTAACAATGACTCCCTTGCTGTGCAAGTAGGGCAGTGCGGCTCTTGTACTGTCCGGTGTGCTTCATCTCGAATGGAACGGGGGAATCCAACTGTCCAATCAAAACAAAGCATTGCGTCGGGTGTTCACCATGCTGAGGCAAATCGATTTCTGCCCAGTGCTTCATTGTCAACGTGCAGAAATTCAGGAAGGCTTGCGTAAACGACGGGAGTAAGAATTACTCCCTTGCAGTGCTGCCAGAGCAGTGCGGCTTTGCGCTATCCGGTGCGCTTCAACTTGCATAGACTGCGGTAATCTAACTGTCCAATAAACACAAAAGATGGCGAGGGCCGTTGACCATGCTGAAGCAATGTGATTTCTGCCCAGTCCTTTATTTCAACGTGAAGAAATGAACAAATGCATGGTTAAAGGAGAGGAATAACAATGACTCCCTTGCTGTGCGGCTAGAGCAGTGCGGCTTTGCGCTGTCCGGTGTGCTTCAACTGGAATGGACTGGTTGTCGGACTGTCTAATTAAAACAAAGCATTGCGGGGCCGTTGAGCTTGCTGACGCAATGTGATTTCTACACTGTGCTCTAAATGTCAACGTGAAGAAATGTAACAAGGCGTGGGTAAACAACGGGAGTGACAATGATTCCCTTCTCAGGCGGCTAGAGCAGTGCGGCTCTTGCGCTATCTGGTGCGCTCCAACTGTCATGGACCGGGGGAATTAGACATTCTAATTAAAACAGCATTGCGAGAGGCATTGCCCTTACTGACGCAACGGCATTTCTGCCCAGTGCTCTAAATGTCGACGGGAAGAAATAAAAACGGCGTGGTTAAACGACAGGTATAAGAATGACTGTCTTGCAGTTGGGCTAGAGCAGTGCAGATCTTTCGCTCTCCGGTGGGCTTCAACTGGTATGGACAGGAGAAATCCGACGGTCTAATTAAAAGAAAGCATTGCGCAGGCCGTTGACTGTGCTGACGCAATGTGATTTCTGCGCCGTCCCTTAAATTTTAACGTGTTGAAACGCATTAGGGCGTTGGTAAACGACTGGATTAACAATAACTCCCATGCGGTACGGTTAGAGCAGTGCGGCTTTGTGTCTTCCAGGGTGCTTCAACTGGCCTGGATAGGGAGAATCCAACTCTCTCATTAAAACAAAGCATTGCAGTGGCCGTTGACCATGCTGAGGAAATGTTATTTCTGCTCATTGGTCTGAATTTCGACTTGATGAAATGAAGAAAAGCTTGGTTAAATGACGGGCGTAACAATGACTCCCTTGCAGTACGGCTAGAGCTGTGCGGCTTTGTGTTGTCGGGTGTGCTTCAACTGGCTAGAGCGGAGAAATCCGACTGTCATAGTAAAGCAAAGCATTGCTTAGGCCGTTGACCATGCTGAGGGAATGTGATCTCTGCCCAGTGCCCTCAATTTCAACTTGAAGAAATGAAAAAGCGCGTGGTTAAACGACAGGAGTAAAAATGACTCCCTTGTAGTGCGGCCAGAGCAGTGCAGCTTTGTGCTGTCTGCTGTGCTTCAACAGGGATGGACCAGGGGAATCTAACTCTCTAATTAAAACAAAGCATTGCGGTGACCATTAACCATGCTGACGCTATGTGATTGGTACCCATTTCTGTAAATGTTAACGTGAGGACATGCAAAGAGGCGTGGGTAAACGGGGGGAGTAACAATGATACCCTTGCAGTGCGGCTAGAGCAGAGCGGCGTGCTTCAACTGGGATGGACCGGGGGAATCCGACTGTGTAATTAAAAGAACGCATTAGGTGGGCCGTTGACCATGCTGACGCGATGTGATTTCTGCCCAATGCTCTAAAGTTAACGTGAAGAAATCCAACAAGGCGTTGGTAAACGACGGAAGTAACGATGACTCCCTTGCAGTGCGGCAGAGCTGTGCGGTTTTGCGCTCTCCGGTGTGTTTCAATTGGCATGGACCGGGGTAATTCATCTCTCTTACTATATGAAAGCATTGCGGTGGCGGTGGACCATACTGACGCAATGTGATTTCTGCCCATTGCTCTAAATATCAACGCGAGGAAATGCAAAGAGGCGTGGCTATACGACGGGAGTAACAATGACTTCCTTGCTATGCAGCTAAAGCATTGCGGCTCTTTCACTTTTCGGCTTGTTTCAACCGGCATGTGCCGGGGGAATCCGACTAAGTAAGTCAAAGCATTGCGGGGGTCGTTGACCATGCAGACACAATGTGATTTCTGCCGAGTCCTCTAAATGTCAACGTGAAGAAATGCAGCAAGGCGTGGGTAAACGCAGAAGTAACAATGACTCCTTTTCGATGCAACAAGAGCACTGCGGCTCTTGAACTATGCTGTGTGCTTCAACTGGGATGGACCAGGGGAATCCAACTCTCTAATTAAAACAAAGCATTGCGGTGACCGTTGACCATGATGACGATCTGTAATTGGTACCCATTGCTCTAAATGTCAACGTGAGAAAATGCAAGCAGGCGTGGGTAAAGGGGGGAGTAACAATGACTCCCTTGCAGTGCAACTAGATCAGTGCGGCTTTGCGCTTTCCGGCGTGCTTCAATGGAATGGACCGGGGGAATCCTTCTGTCCAAATAAAGCAAATCATTACGAGGGCCGTGTTCCATGGTGACGTAATGTTATTTCTGCCCATTGCTCTAAATTCCAACGTGAAGAAATTAAGGAAAGCGTGGGTACACGACGGGAGTAAGAATGACACCCTTGCAGGGCGGCTACAGCAGTGCGGCTTTGCGCTGTCCGGTGTGCTTAACTGGTCTACACGGCAGGAATCCCGGTGTCCAATAAAACAAAGGATGGCGAGGGCCCTTGACCATGCTCACGCAATGTGTTTTATGCCCATTGGTTTAATGTCAACGTGAACAAATGAAAGAAGGCGTGGTTAAATGACAGGAGTAAAAATGACTCCGTTGTAATACGGATAGAGGAGCTCGGCTTTCTGCTGTCCGGTGTGGTTCAACTAGTATGGACCGGGGGAATCAAACTCTCTAATTAAACCAAATTATTGCGAAGGCCGTTTGCCATGCTGAGGCAATGTGATTTATGCCCAGTGCTTTAATGTCAACGGAAAGAACTGAAAAAAAGCGTGGTTAAGCGACGAGAGTATCAATGACTCCTTTGCATTGCAGTTAGACCACTGCCGCTCTTGTGGTATCCGGTGTGCTTCCGCTGGCGTGTATCGGGGGAATCCAACTCTTTAATTAATACAAAGCATTGCGGTGGCCGTTGACCATGCTGAGGCAATGTGATTTCTGCCCTGTGCTCTAAATTTCAACGTGAAGAAATCAGAAATAGCGTGGTTAAATGACGAGAGTACCAATGACTCCCTTGCGGTGGGGCTCTTCACTGTCCGGCGTGATTCAACCGGCATGGACCGGGGGAATCCGACTGTCTATTTAAAACAAAGCATTGCGCAGGCCGTTGACCTTGCTGACGCAATGTGATTTCTGCCCATTGCTCTACATTCCATTTTAAAGAAATGCAAAGAGGCATGGTTAAACGACGACAGTAACAATGACTCCCTTGCATTTCAGCTAGAACACTGCGGCTCTCTTGCACTATCCGGTTTGCTTCAACTAGTATGGACAGGGGGAATCCGACTGTCCAATTAAAACAAAGCATTGCTATGAGCGTTGACCATGCCGAGGCAATGCGATTTCAGCCCAGTGCTTTAACCCATTAGGGACCGGTTTCTTTATTTTTTTGCTATCTTGAAATAAATGTCATATCTTAACTTACATTTATACTAATAATTCACATGCAAGAAATTGTTACTCTTGCCTAATTAGTTTTTGATATATAGCCCGTGACCATATGGTCACACTGGCCCCTTACGCTACGGCAAAATACGCGAAGTTAAAAATATTTATTTCAAACCATGAAACATCGCAAAAAACATGTATAGCGAATAGTCGAGCACTTATTTAGTGTGATATGGTTTAAATCATGGAATACACATGCCGACGTCATACTTTGTGCATTGTGTGTGCACCGCGCTGTTGCACTTATCTCATGCACACCTTCACCTCTTGCCATTAGGTGTTGGTGCAACAAAGTGGACCACTTGGTCATACCGTGTACCAGTCAGGACATCACCAGTCTTTGGTATTCTGAGTTGACCAGGTCCTCTAGGTTTATTGTCCCATCGCATCAGGTAGCTTTGTGCAATTTGCCTGCGGAATTCCACCTGCGTGACGTTGAAGCCTGTGCTACGAATTAGCGTGCAAGCGTTGCTGATAGATACATCACAAAGTGAAGTGAAAATCGTCTGCCAACACTTTTTGCCACGGATTGCAATCCTATAGGCGCCTGAAATTGCATCCATCTGGTGCGTACCTCCTATAAATCTTGTACTTAGCAACAGTGTTTGGATGGGCCACCTTGATTCGCTTCTTCTCAACATACCAGTACTTGCCCTATCGAGTACGGCGTTGTCAAAAAGATCGAACTCAACAGGTGAAAAGTCCCTGTAAGCAGCAAAGTTTGGGTCGGGAAATAGGCCAAGGCTTGTCTGGAGATCACCCTTCGTCCACCTAGAAGCAGTAGACATTAATGTCATACTCTTGAAGCCTAAGGCTCCATCTTGCTAGTCGTCCGGATGGATCCTTGAGATTCGCCAGCCAGCAAAGCAAATGTTGATCGCTGACTGCTCTGAATGGTCTACCATAGAGGTAGCGCCGAAATTTACATATTGCCCAAATGACTGCAAGGCACTCTTTCTAGGTTGCGGAGTAGTTTGCCTCTGCTTTCGAGAGCTTACGGCTGGCATGAGCAATTACTTTCTCCTGGCCGTTATCCCACTGCGCTAGTATGGCACCGAGGCCGACGTTACTCGCATCGGTATGAACTTCAGTGTCGGCTGTCTCATCAAAACGGGCAAGGATTGGAGAAGCTTGCAGGCGTTTCCTTAACTAGTCAAAGGCCTCTTGTTGTTCGCTTTTCCACATGAAAGGTTGATCTTCTCTTGTCAGTATTGTAAGGGGCTCAGCAATGTTTGAAAGTTTTCCACAAATCTTCTGTAGTATGCGCATAAACACAAGAAACGTCGCACTGACTTTTTGTCTGCGGGTGTCGGGAACCGCGCAACAGCTGCTGTCTTTTCGGGATCTGGCCGAACGCCTTCAGGACTGATGACGTGTCCGAGAAACCGATGTTCATCGAAGCCGAATTGACATTTTTTCCGGCTTAATTGTCAAGTCTGCTGCGCGAATAGATTCTAATACTAGTCGCCGGCGCTGTAGATGTTGGTCAAATGTCGCTCGTGGTCACGCCAGACATCACTTTTCCGGGGCCTTTGTTCCACAAAACGAGGTGCACTACATGCCAAAGGCTGAGAGGCAGCCGGTGGTTCTAGAAGACGAGGTGCACTGCGTACTGTAGGCGGGTAGGGAACGGTCGTCGCAAGTGCTCCACTACTGTGTACAGCAGGTTGCCTGAGTACGTCGGCGTACGTTGAGGTGCGCCGCGCCGGCTGTGGCTCACACTCTGGATACCGTATGATGTTCCCGAGTTCGTCCCGGACAACGTCGACGATAGATAGTGCAGCTGGAGCCTGAGGTCTCTGCAGCTAGTTGCGCTCTTCCCTGATCACTGACCGGACAGGCTCCCGCAGGGCGTCTAGGTCGTTCGGCAGGCTTCCAGCGAAGACATGGATAGGTGCGCAGCTTTCCTCACGGTTGTATTGCCGAGCCCGCTGTTCGAGCGTCTTTTCGATGGTCGTTGCTTCACATCTGAACTCGGCGACCGTGCGTGGGAATTCCACCTGCGTGACGTTGAAGCCTGTGCTACGAATTAGCGTGCAAGCGTTGCTGATAGATACATCACAAAGTGAAGTGAAAATCGTCCGCCAACACTTTTTGCCACGGATTGCAATCCTATAGGCGCCTGAAATTGCATCCATCTGGTGCGCACCTCCTATAAATCTTGTACTTAGCAACAGTGTTTGGATGGGCCACCTTGATTCGCTTCTTCTCAACATACCAGTACTTGCCCTATCGAGTACGGCGCTGTCAAAAAGATCGAACTCAACAGGTGAAAAGTCCCTGTAAGCAGCAAAGTTTGGGTCGGGAAATATGCCAAGGCTTGTCTGGAGATCACCCTTCGTCCACCTAGAAGCAGTAGATAATTTTGCCGGAATGGCCGCATCAACTACAGAAGAAGAAACCTCTGATATTCTGTCACCTTGCTCGCCGGGGTCATCATCGTCCGAGTCGCATCCACCAATGCGGCGTCCGTCAGAGATAATAGTTTCAGCGCCGGCTATACCACCTGCTTAGAATGTCAATGAGCCCACCTGAGTCTTCATTGGCCGAGTTTTCATCCGAATAGGTGCTAGCCTCTGGCGGCTCGATATAAATCACTGACACGTCGTCATGTTCCTCTACGACTGCTTCGCTATTTCTTCCAACATCAACCTATTCAGACAATAAAATAAGAAATCACCACTGCAAGAATGCGCCAGCAGCCGTACACGAGATGAGAATGCAGTTAAAAAAAATAAAAAGTTAGGTAGCCTAAAAGCACAGCGTGACCATATGGCAACGTGCAAGATAACGCGCTCGTTCATGGATAAATCAAACATTAATCTTTCACAAATGGTCATCGAAGGTCACATATTCAAAGAGTAATACGGAGGTAAGGATATCTGACTATTGCTTAAACAAGTAGTAAAAAAAACACACTTACTCCTGGGAGCGATGCATGACAACGCTACTCGCAGAGCAACACTTATTCCTGCCTTTGCGAGGGACTCCCACAAAACGACTGACAGCTGCTGCCACCTGGTATCTATAAAGGGAACTCTAATCTGTCAAACGGCACGTAAAGGCGATTTTGGTGACGTTTTGTTAATCTTAATTAATTGAAATCCACTGTGCAGACTAACGTGACCATATGGTCACGCTGGTCTTTAATGGGTTAATGTCAACGTGAAGAAATGAAAAAAGGCGTGCATTTCAGCTATAGCACTGTGGCTATTGCACAATCCGGTGGGCTTCAACTTGGATGGAACGGGGGAATCCAACTATCATATTGTAACGATGTTAGTAAAACAACGATAGTTATTAAAAGCGACCTTTTGCCCACAAGTAAAAGTCACTGCGGTCGTGAAGAAATCCGCGGCAGTGGCGTTCTCAAACTGGGCTCGAACCGTCTTCCTCTTCTCCTCGCGTGACACATCGTGCGCGTGGCGCATGCGAGCCGGGTCCATCTGGCTGCCCGTGCCACGAAGATCGCTGCCTGTTTTTGCTGAAGAACAGCACTGTACGGCGTGCACAGTGCCCAATTCAAAGGGCGCGCAACTTGAATGTCACCAAGTTTATCGTGGCATTATCCCCCTCCTTACCGCATCGGCACGATGCGTGAGAGGAAGTAGGGGTTCCTGTGGGCTCTCACTTTTTTTGTTGTTGTTCATGATCTCTCCTGGTAGGGTTTCATGCGGACAACATGCACAACTTCCGTGGAGTTGCGCCGTCTTGGGCTCTCGTGTCCAGCGGATTTCACTTCGTAAGTTACGCCGCTTATGCGACCTAGTATTTCGTAAGGGCCGAAGTATCGTCACAGAAGCTTTTCAGACAGTCCACGGCGTCGCACTGGGGTCCATACCCACACCTTGTCACCGGGCTGGTAATGAGCTTCACAACGGCGCTGGTTGTACCGGCTGGAGTCGATGCGTTGTCGGCGTATTCGGTACCTTGCCATCTGTCGTGCCTCCTCGGCTCGTTGCAAGATATCATCTAGGTCAGATGAGTTATGGTTTTCGTCATCTAACAGCAACATAGCATCCAAAGTTCTGGTTACTGCTCGGCCGAATACAAACGGCCGTATTATTGCGAAGGTGATGTATGGCAAAATTTCGTCCCACAGCATATGTTCAACGTCGACATACATCGAAAGCTTGTCGGTCAGTGTTCTGTTGAGGCGTTCAGTTAAACCGTTTGTCTGAGGGTGGTACGCCGTAGTTTTCCTATGACCAGTATGTGTCATTTGCAATAATCATTTCATTAAGTCCACACTACAGGCCGTTCCACGATCGGTAAATACAACTGTGGGAGCGCCATGCCTGAGCACGATATTGTAGACAAAGAATTTTGCAACTTCGACAGCCGTTGCATTGTACAGGGAACCAGTTTCTGCGTAACGGTCAGATAGTCCGTGGCCACAATTATCCACTTTTTGCCTAAACGTGATGTTGGGTAGGTTCCAAGGAGGTCCATACCGACTTGTTGGAATGGGGCTTTTGGTGGCTCTATTGGCTGGAGGAGGCCAGCCGGTTTTACAGATGGAGTTTTGCGCCTTTGACACTAGCGGCAAGTCTTGACGTAGTGCTGCACAGATGTTAATAACTTGGGCCAGTAGTATTTCAGACGAATCCTGGCGACTGTACGGCTCACGCCCATGTGTCCAGACGTCGGCTCATCGTGACATGCATGCAAAATTTCTTCTCGCATAGATGTGGGTACGACAAGTAAAAACTTTGTCTCGCTGTTCTCGAAGTTTCTCTTGTAGAGGACACTTCCTCGCAGACAGAACGAGGATAGCCCCCTAGAGAAAATACGTGGGACTTGAACGTCGAGTCTCTACAGGCGCTGTATAAGTGGAAGCGATTCCGTGTCATCCCGTTGTTGTTGAGCAATTTGTGACTCGTCAACAATGCCAAGGAACGGGAAATCCTCTTCTTCTGACACAGTTGTCTCGACGGGTGCGCGTGACAAGCAGTCGGCATCGCTGTGTTTCCTCCCGGATCGGTGTAGGACATTAATGTCATACTCTTGAAGCCTAAGGCTCCATCTTGCTAGTCGTCCGGATGGATCCTTGAGATTCGCCAGCCAGCAAAGCAAATGTTGATCGCTGACTGCTCTGAATGGTCTACCATAGAGGTAGCGCCGAAATTTACATATTGCCCAAATGACTGCAAGGCACTCTTTCTAGGTTGCGGAGTAGTTTGCCTCTGCTTTCGAGAGCTTACGGCTGGCATGAGCAATTACTTTCTCCTGGCCGTTATCCCACTGCGCTAGTATGGCACCGAGGCCGACGTTACTCGCATCGGTATGAACTTCAGTGTCGGCTGTCTCATCAAAACGGGCAAGGATTGGAGAAGCTTGCAGGCGTTTCCTTAACTAGTCAAAGGCCTCTTGTTGTTCGCTTTTCCACATGAAAGGTTGATCTTCTCTTGTCAGTATTGTAAGGGGCTCAGCAATGTTTGAAAGTTTTCCACAAATCTTCTGTAGTATGCGCATAAACACAAGAAACGTCGCACTGACTTTTTGTCTGCGGGTGTCGGGAACCTCGCAACAGCTGCTGTCTTTTCGGGATCTGGCCGAACGCCTTCCGGACTGATGACGTGTCCGAGAAACCGATGTTCATCGAAGCCGAATTGACATTTTTTCCGGCTTAATTGTCAAGTCTGCTGCGCGAATAGATTCTAATACTAGTCGCCGGCGCTGTAGATGTTGGTCAAATGTGGTGGAAAATACGACCACATCATCCAAATACACTAAGCATGACTGCCATTTCAATCCTGCAAGCACAGAGTCCATCATTCGCTGGAACGTTGCGGGCGCGGAACAGAGGCCGAATGGAAGTGCTTTAATTTCGTAGAGGCCATCAGAGGTTGCGAATGCTGTCTTTTCACGGTCCCGTTCATCCACCTCTATTTGCCAATATCCACTCTTGAGATCCAGGGAGGAGAAAAACTTTGCACATCGGAGCCGATATAACGTATCCTCGATACGCGGAAGGGGTACACAGGGAGGAGAAAAACTTTGCAGATCGGAGCCGATATAACGTATCGTCGATACGCGGAAGGGGGTACACATCCCGCTTGGTTACGCTGTTCAATTTACAGTAGTCGACGCAGAATCGAAGTGTGTTATCTGTTTTCTTAACGAGCACTACCGGAGACGCCCATGGACTGCTGGAAGGCTGAATAACGTCATCTGAAAGCATCTCCTCTACTTGCGTCTTGATGATCTCCCTTTCTTTTGGTGAAACTTGATACGGGTGCTGGCATACCGGTCTTGCGGCGTCCTCTGTTATGATTCTGTGCTTCGCAACAGACGTGCGCCGTACCTTCGAGGACGTAGAGAAGCAGCCAGAAAAATCCTTTATCAGGGCATATATCTGTTTCTTTTGGGCTTCCGGAAGTCTCGGGTTGACGGTAAATGATCTGTCGACACTGCAGGTTCCTGGCGGGCAGTTGACGTAGTTAGGCTGCATAATTCGGTCGCTTCACAGAACTCGTCGAAATAGGCAATAGCTGTTCCTTGTGCGATGTGTTGGAATTCATTACCGAAATTTGTAAGTGCGACATTTGCACGGTCATCGCTTAACTGAACAAAGCCCCGAGCCACGCAAATACCTTTGTTGAAAAGGAGCTCTATGTTTCCATCCGCTATGCCTTCGCGGTCGAAAAATCGTTCATTCTACACAAGAACCATTATACTGCAGCGTGGCGGCACTGTTACGTCATCGTCAACGACGCGCAGTGCAGCGAGACGTCGCTCCTCCAATTCTTCCACAGGTATAGCTTGTTTTGTCGAGAAAGATACACTGGACCTACGTACGTTAATTATGGCACCGTTAGCTTGTAGAAAATCCATTCCCAATATAAGTTCCCGGGAGCATTCTGGCAGTACAATAAAGTCAGAAACGTAACTGAAGCCTTTTATCGTAAGTCTTGCGGTGCATCGGCCAAGGTGCGTAATAAGATAACCGCCTGCCGTACGTATCTGCGGACCAGTTCATTTCGTCGCTTCTTTAAGGTGCTTCGCCATCCTGAAGCTTACTACTGAATAATCAGCGCCGGTGTCGACTAAGGCATTCAGCTAGCATCCGTTTATTATAAACCGCAAATCTGACGTAATCGTTTCGTTCCTTCCCCTGTAGACTCGAATTAACTCGTCACCGCACTGGAATTGGGTTGGAGGATCTTCGTAACTCTGGTTATCGGCGGCCTCACCTCCACAGGTCGCTTGCTTCAGTTTTCCTGGTGTGGGCTTGGTGAACGACGTCTAGGCAATCTTGGATACGCGCGTGGGCTAGGCGATCGGTAGGGCATGGGCGACGGTGATCGTGGTTGACGTTGGCGAGGAGTAACGGGGCTTTGGCAAGTATTCGATCTCCTCTGGCCGTTCACCGTTTCGGGGGCATGGTGCGCTTAAGGGAAGACCCCTTAACCCAACTGGACGGTACGGGCAGAACCTATACAGGTGACCCGCTTCTCCGCAGTGGAAACACAGAGGCCTGCGCTCGTGGTCACGCCAGACATCACTTTTCCGGGGCCTTTGTTCCACAAAACGAGGTGCACTACATGCCAAAGGCTGAGAGGCAGCCGGTGGTTCTAGAAGACGAGGTGCACTGCGTACTGTAGGCGGGTAGGGAACGGTCGTCGCAAGTGCTCCACTACTGTGTACAGCAGGTTGCCTGAGTACGTCGGCGTACGTTGAGGTGCGCCGCGCCGGCTGTGGCTCACACTCTGGATACCGTATGATGTTCCAGAGTTCATCCCGGACAACGTCGACGATAGATAGTGCAGCTGGAGCCTGAGGTCTCTGCAGCTAGTTGAGCTCTTCCCTGATCACTGACCGGACAGGCTCCCGCAGGGCGTCTAGGTCGTTCGGCAGGCTTCCAGGGAAGACATGGATAGGTGCGCAGCTTTCCTCACGGTTGTATTGCCGAGCCCGCTGTTCGAGCGTCTTTTCGATGGTCGTTGCTTCACATCTGAACTCGGCGACCGTGCGCGGTGGGTTGCGGACGAGAACTGCGAAGAGTTCCTGCTTTACTCCATGAATGAGATGGCGTAGCTTCTTATCTTCACTCATGGTGGGATCAGCACACTTGAACAGGCGGGACATGTCCTCGATGTACATCGCCACGTTCTCGTTTCTGAGCTGGTTCCTGGCTTGAAGTACGATTTCCGCCTTTTCTTTACAATCCGTGCTGGCGTACGTTGCTAGCAGTTGTCGTCGAAATTCCTCCCAAGAGGTCAAAGAGGGTTCGTGGTTGCCATACCATGTTTTTGCGAAGTCTTCCAAAGCGAAATATGCGTTACGGAGCGTCTGTCTCTCATTCCATTCATTAAAGCTCGCCACTCTCTCGAACAGATCCAACCAATTTTCCACGTATTCGAACGAGTCACCATGGAGTCACCATGGCGGCTTGCGAGGTTGGCTCACTACTAGCTGTACCGGTGTTACCTGGGTAGTCATTGTGGCGGCGTCCGTTGTGGAAGTTTCTCTTGGCAAGAAGAGAACAGGGTCGAATTCGGGCGAGTCACCTCGAAGACGGCGGCTGGTCCGCTGGTGTACAGGTGTCAGTTACAGGGTATGGACGAGCGGGTTGTCGGGGCTACGCTGACTTTCGTTCGTGGGGCTTCGACTCATACCCAGCACCTCCACCAGAAACGTAACGATGTTAGTAAAACAACGATATTTATTAAAGGCGAACTTGTGCCCACAAGTAAAAGACACTGCGGTCGTGCAGAAATCCGCGGCAGTTGCGTTCTCAAACTGGGCTCGAACCGTCTTCCTCTACTCCTCGCGTGACACCTCGTGCGCGGGGCGCATGCGAGCCGGGTCCAAATGGCTGCCCGTGCCAAGAAGATCGCTGCCTGTTGTTGCTGAAGAACAGCACTGTACTGCGTGCACAGTGCGCAATTCAAAGGGCGCGCAACTTGAATGTCACCAAGTTTGTCGTGGCATTACAGTGCCCAATGCAAAGGACGCGCAACTTGCATGTCACCAAGTTTTTCGTGGCATTATCGCCCTCCTTACCGCATTATCCCCCTCCTTAACGCAACTGCACGCCGTGCACAGTGCCCAATGCAAAGGCGCGCAACTTGAATGTCACAAAGTTTGTCGTGGCAATAATAAAGAAAGCATATTGAGGGCCGTTCACCATGTAGACGCAACGTGATTTCTGCCCAGTGCTCTAAATATCAGCGCAAAGAAATGCAAGAAGGCGTGTGTAAACGACGGGAGTAACAGTGACTCCCTCGCAGTGCAGCTAGCCTAGTGCGGCTGTGCGCTGTCCGGTGTTCAACTGGCATGGACCGGGGGAACCCAACTCTCTAATTAAAACAAGGCATTGCGGTGACTGTTGACCATGCTGAGGCAATGTGATTTCTGCTCATTGCTCTAAATTTCGACTTGATGAAATGAAAGAAGCTTGATTAAATGACGGGCGTAACAATGGCTTCCTTGCAGTGCGGCTAGAGCTGTGCGGCTTTGCTCTGTCCGGTGTGCTTCAACTGGCTAGAGCGGGGGAATCCGACTATCATAGTAAAACAAATCATTGCGTAGGCCGTTGAACATGCTGAGGAATTGTGATTTCTGCCCAGTGCACTAAATTTCAACTTAGAGAATTGAAAAAAAAAACGCGTAGTTAAACGACAGGAGTAAAAATAACTCCCTTGAAGTACGGCCAGGGTATTGCAGCTTCGTGCTGTTTGCTGTGCTTCAACAGGGATGGACCAGGTGAATCCAACTCTCTCATTAAAACAAAGCATTGCGGTGGCCGTTAACCATGCTGACGCAATGTGATTGGTACCCATTACTTTAAATGTTAACGTGAAGACATGCAAGAAGCCGTGGGTAAAGGGGGGAGTAACAATGACTCCCTTGCATTGTAGCTAGAGCAGTGCCGCTTTGCGCTGACAGGCGTGCTCCAACTGGCATGGACCGGAGGAATCCCACTGTCCAATTAAAACAAAGCATGGCGAGAGCCGTTCACTATACTGATGCAATGTGATTTCTGCCCAGTGCTATAAATGTCGAAGTGAAAAAATGAAAAACGGCGTGGTTAAACGACAGGAAAAACAATGACTCCCTTGCAGTGTGGCTAGTGCAGTGCCGCTCTTGCGCTGTCCGGTGGGCTTTAACTGGTATAGACCGGGAGAATCCGACTGTCAAGTTAAAACAAAGCATTGCGAGGGCCGTTGACCAGGCTGAGGCAATGTGATTTCTGCACAGTGCTTTAATGTCAGTGTGAAGAAATGAAAAAAGGCGTAGTTAAACGACGAGGGTAACAATGACTCCCTTGCATTTCAGCTAGAGCACTGCGGCTCTTCCACTGTCCGGTGTGCTTCAACTGGGCTGGAGCGGAGGAATCGGACTATCATATTAAAACAAAGCATTGTGGGGGCCGTTGACCATACTGACGCGATGTGATTTCTGCAGAGTTCTCTAAATGTCAACGTGAAGAAATGCAACAAGGCGTGTGTAAACGACGGGAGTAAGAATTATTACCTTGCAGTGCAGCTAGAGTAGTGCGGCTTTGCGCTATCCGGTCTGCTTCAACTGGCATAGACCGGGGTAATCTGACAGTCCAATAAAAACAAAGGATGACAAGGGCGATTCACCATGCTGACACGCAATGTGATTTCTGCCCAGTGCTTTAATTTCAACGTGAAGAAATAAAAAAAGCGTGGTTAAACGACAGGAGTAACAATGACTCCCTTGCAGTGCGGCTAGAGCTGTGCGGCTTTGCACTGTCCGGTGTCCTTCAACTGGAGAGGACCGGGGGTCGGACTGTCTAATTAAAACGAAGCATTGCGGGGGCCGTGAACGTTGCTGACGCAATGTGATTTCTACATTGTGCTCTAAATGCCAACGTGACGAAATGTAACAAGGCGTGGGTAAACGACGGGAGTAATAATGACTCCCTTGCACTGCAGCTAGAGCAGTGCGGCTCTTGCACTCTACGGTGTGATTCAACTGGGATGAACCGGGGGAATCCGACCATCCGATTAAAAGAAAGCATTGCGGTGGCCGTTGACCATGCTGATGCAATGGGATTTCTGCCCATTGGTCTAAATTTCAACGTGATGAAATGCAAAGATGCTTCGGTAAAAGACGAGTGAAACAATGACTTCCTTGCGGTGCGGGTAGAGCAGTGCTTATTTGCGCTATCCGGTGTGCTTCAACTGGCATAGACCGCGGGAATCTGACTGTTGAATTAAAACAAAGCATGGCGAGGACCGCTAACTATGCTGACGCAAAATGATTTGTGCCCAATGCATTATAGTCGACGTGCAGAAATGAAAAAAAGGCAAGCTGAAACTACAGGAGTAACGATGACTCCCTTGCAGTGCGGCTAGAGCAGTGAGGCTTTGCGCCCTCCGGTGTGCTTCAACTGGAGTGGACCGTTGGAATCAAACGCTCTAATTAAAGAGAGCATTGCGGTGGCCGTTGACCATGCTGAGTCAATATTATTTCTGCCCAGTGCTTTATATTTCTACGTCAAGAAATTAAGAAATGTGTGAGTAATTGATGGTTGTAACATTGACTCCCTTGCAGTGCGGCTAGAGCAGTGTGGCTCGTGCACGGCCTGGTGCGCTTCAACGGGCTTGGACTAGAGGAATGCGACTGTGATAATAAAGCCAAGCCATGCGTTGGTCGTTGACCATGCTGAGGCAATGTGATTTCAGCCCAGTGCTTTGATGTCAACGTGAAGAAATGAGAAAAAGCGTGGTAAACCACGAGAGTAACAATGACTCCCTTGCATTTCGGCTAGAGCACTGGGGATCTTGCACTGTCGGTGTGCTTCTTCGGGGATGGTCCGGAGGAATCCGACTGTCATATTAAAACAAAGCATTGTGGGTGCCGTTGACCATGGAGACGGAATGTGATTTCTGCCCAGTTCTTTAAATGTCAACGTGAAGAAATGCAGCAAGGCATAGGTAAACGATGGCAGTAACAATAACTCCATTGCAGTGTGGCTAGAGCAGTGCTGCTTTTCGCTATCCGGTGTGCTTCAACTGGCTTAGACCGGGGTAATCTGACTGTCCAAATAAAACAAAGCATGGTGAGGGCCGTTGACCATGCTGACACAAAGTGATTTCTGCCCAGTGCTTTAATTTCAACGTGATGAAATGAAAAAAGGCGTGCTTAAACGACAGGAGTAACAATGACTCCCTTGAAGTGCGGACAGATCTATGCGGCTTTGCGCTGTCCGGTGGGCTTCAACTGGAATGGACCGGTGGTCGGACCCTCTAATTAAAACAAAGCATTGCGGGGGCTGTTGACCTTGCTAACGCAATGTGATTTCTACACTGTGCTTTAAACGTCAACGTGAAGAAATGTAACAAGGCGTGGGTAAATGACGGGAGTAATAATGACTCCCTTCTATTGCGGCTAGAGCAGTGCGCCTCTTGCGCTATCTGGTGCGCTCCACTGCCATGGACCGGGGGATTTAGACTGTCTAATTAAAAGAGCATTGCGAGGGCCTTTGCCCTTGCTGACGGAACAGCAATACTGCCCAGTGCTCTAAATGTCGAAATGAAGAAATAAAAACGCCGTGGTTAAACGACAGGTATAACAGTGACTCCCTTGCATTTCAGCTAGAGCACTGCAGCTCTTGCACTATCCGGTGTGCTTCAACTGGGATGGACAGGGGGAATCCGACTGTCATATTAAAAGAAATCATTGCGCAGGCCGTTGATCGTGCTGACTCAATGTCATTTCTGCCCAGTGCTCTAATTGTCAATGTGAATAAATGCAGCAAGGCTTGGGTAAACGATGGGAGTAACAATAACTCCATTGCAGTGTGGCTAGATCAGTGCTGCATTGCGCTATCTGGTGTGCTTCAACTGGCATAGACCAGGGTAATGTGACGGTCCAAATAAAACAAAGCATGGTGAGGGCCGCTGACCATGCTGACGCAATGTGATTTTTGCCCTGTGCTTTAATGTCAACGTGAAGAAATGAAAGAAAGGCGTGGTCAAACGACAGGAGTAACTATGACTCCCTGGCAGTTTGGCTAGAGTAGTGTGGCTTTGCGCTCTTCGGTGCGCTTCAAGGGGACTGGACCGGGGAATCCAAATCTCTAATTAAAACAAAGCATTGCGGTCGCCGTTGACCATGCTAAGGCAATGAGATTTCTGCCCAGTGCTCTAAATTTCAACGTCAGGAAAAGAAAAAATGGCGTGTGTAAATCACGGGAGTAACGATGACACCCTTGCAGTGCTGCAAGAGCAATGCGGCTCTTGTGCTTTCTGATGCCCTCCAACTGGCTTGGACCCGGGAAATGGGAATGTCCAAATAAAACAAAGCATTGTGGCGGCCTTTACCATGCTGACGCCACGTGATATCTGCCCACTGCTCTAAATGTCAACGTGAAGAAATGAAAAGAATTGGGGGTAAACGAAGGGATTAACAATGACCCCGTTGGAGTGCAGCTAGAGCAGTGCGGCTCTTGCCCTGTCCTGTGGGATTCAAGTGGAATGGACCAGGGGAATCCGACCGTCCAATTAAACCAAAGCATTGCGTTGGCCGTTGATCATGCTGATGCAATGTGATTTCTGCCTATTGGTCAAAATTTCATCGTGAAGAAATGCAAAGAGGCATGGTTAAACGACGACAGTAACAATGAATCCCTTGCAGTGCGGCTAGAGCAGAGCGCCTCTTGCACTGTCCGGTGTAATTCAACTGGCATTGAAAGGGGGAATCCGAATGTGCTAATAAAACAAAGCATTACGAGGGCCGTTGACCATGCTAAGGCAATGTGATTTCTGCCCAGTGCTTTTATGTCAACGTGAAGAAATGAAAAAAGGCATGGTTAAATGACGAGAGTAACAATGACTCCCTTGCAGTGCGTCTAGAGCAGTGCTTATTTGCGCTATCCGGTGTGCTTCAACTGGCATAGACCGGGGGAATCTGACTGTCCAATTAAAACAAAGCATGGCGAGGACCGTTATCCATGCCGACGCAATGTGATTTATGCCCAATGCAATACTGTCAACGCGCAGAAATGAAAAAAAAGGGCGTGGATAATCGACAGGAGTAACAATGACTTCCCTGCAGTGAGGCTAGAGCACTGCGGCTTTGTGCTCTCCGGTGTGCTTCAACTGGAGCGGACCGTTGGAATCAAACTCTAATTTAACAAAGCATTACGGTGGCCATTGAACATGCTGAGTCAACGTGGTTTTTGCACTGTGATCTAGATTTCGGCGGGAGAAAATTAAGGAATGTCTGAGTAAATAATGGGAGTAACATTGACCCCTTGCAGTGCGGCTAGAGCAGTGGGGCTGTTGCGAGGCCTGGTGCGCTCCAACGGGCTTGGACTGGAGGAATCCGACTGTGATATAAAACCAAGCCATGCATTGGCCGTTGACCATGCTGAGGCAATGTGATCTTTGCCGAGTGCTTTGATGTCAACGTGATGAAATGAAAAAAGGCGTGGTTAAACAGCGAGAGTAACAATGACTCCTTGCAGTGCAGCTTGAGTAGTGCGGTTTTGCGCTGTCCAGTGTTCTTCAACTGTAATGGACCGAGGGAAGCCGACTGTGTAAATAAAGGAGTGCATTGCGAGGGCCGTTGACCATGCTGACGCGATGTGATTTCTACCCAGTGCTCTAAATATCAATATGAAGAAATCCAACAAGGCGCGGGTAAACGATGGGAGTAATAATGACTCCCTTGCAGTGCGGCTTTGCGATTTCTGGTGAGCTTCAAACGGCAAAGAGCGGGGGAATCTGACTGTCCAACTAAAACAAAGCATGGCGAGGGCCGTTGACCATGCTGAGGCAATGTGATTTCTGCCCAGTGCTCTAAATTTCAACGTGAAGAAATGAAAAAAGGCGTGATTAAAAGTAAAAATGATTATGTTGTAGTAGGTGTAGAGCAGGGCGGCTTTGCGCTGTCCGCTGTGTTTCAACTCGATTGGACCGGGGGAATCTGACTGTACAATTAAAACAAAGCATGGCGAGGGCCGTTGACCATGCTCAGGCAATGTGATTTCTGCGCAGTGCTCTAAATTTCAACGTGAAAAAATAAAAAAAGGCTGGGTAAGTGACAGGAGTAAAAATGTTTCCGTTGTAGTACGGATAAAGCAGTGTGGCTTTATGCTGTCCGGTGTGTTTCAGCTGGTATGGAGCGGGGGAATGAGACTGTCAAATCAAAGTAAAGAATTGCGCATGCCATTGACCATGCTGAGGCAAATTGATTTCTGCCCAGTGCTCTAAATTTCAATGTGGGGAAATGAAAAATGGCGTGGTCAGACGACGAGAGTAACAATGACTCTCTTGCACTGCGGCTGGAGCAGTGCGGCTTTGCGCAATCCGGGGTTCTTCAACTGGCATAGACGGAGGGAATCTGACTGTCCAATTAAAAGAAACCATGGCGAGGGCCGTTGACCATGCTGAGGCAATGTGATTTCTGTCCAGCGCTCGAAATTTCAACGTGAAGAAATGAAAAAAGGCGTCGTTAAATGACAGGAGTAAAAATGACTGTTGTAGCACGGATAGAGCAGTGCGGCTTTATGCTTTCCGGTGTGCTTCAAGTGGCATGGACCGGGGGAATCCAACTCGCTAAGTAAAACAAAGCATTGCGGTTGCCTTGACCACGCTGACGCAATGTGATTTATCCCCAGTGGTTTAATGTCAATGTGAAGAAATGAAAAAAGGCGTGGTTAAACAACAGGAGTCACAATGACTCCCTTGCTGTGCAGCTAGAGCTGTGCGGCTTTGCTCTGTCAGGTGTGTCTCAACTGGAAGGGACCGGGAGAATCCGATGGTCCAATCAAAACAAAGCATTGCGTAGGCCGTTGACCATGCTGAGGCAAAGTGATTTCTGCCCAGTGGTCTAAATTTCAAAGAGATGAAATGAAAAAAAAACGTGGTTAAATGACGGCAGTAACAATGACTCCCTTGCAGGGCGGCTCTTCACTGTGCGGCGTTCTTCAACCGGCATGGACCAGGGGAATACGACTGTCTAATTAAAACAAAGCATTGCGGTACCCGTTGACCATGTTGACGCAATGTGATCTCTGCCCATTGCTCTAAATGTCAACGTGAAGAAATGCAAGAAGGCGTGGGAACATGACGGGAGTAACAATGACCCCATTGCAGCGTAGCTAGAGCAGTGCGGCTCTTGCACTGTCCGGCGTTCTTCAACCGGCGTTGACCGGGGGAATATGACTGTCTAAGTAAATCGAAGCATTGAGGGGGTCGTTGGCCATTCAGGTGCAATGTGATTTCTTCTTAGTGCTCTAAATGTCAACGAGAAGAAATGTAACAAGGCGTGGATAAATAACGGGAGTAACATGACTCCCTTGCAGTGAGGCTAGAGCTGTGCGACTTTGCACTGTCCAGTGTGCTTCAACTGGCATGGACCGGGGTAATCCGAATGTCATAGTAAAAGAAAGCATTCCGTAGGCCGTTGACCATGCAGAGGAAATGTGATTTCTGCCCAGTGTTCTAATTTTAAACGTAAAGAAATGAAAAAAAACACGTGGTTAGACGACAGGAGTAACAATGACTCCCTTGGCTAGAGCAGTGCAGCTTTGGGCTGTCTGCTGAGCTTCAACGGGGATCGACAAGGGAAATCCAACAAATCCAACTCTCTAATTAAAACAAAGCATTGCGGTGGCTGTTAACCATGCTGACGAAATGTGATTGGTACCCATTGCTGTATATGTTAACGTGAATAAGTGCAAGGAGGCGTTGGTAAAGGGGGGAGTAACAATGACTGCCTTGCAGTGCAGCTAGAGCAGTGCCGCTTTATGGTGTCCGGCGTGCTTCAAATGGCATGGACAGGGGTAATCCTACTGTCGAATTAAAACAAAACATTGCGAGGGCCGTCGACTATACTTATGCAATGTGATTTCTGCCCAGCGCTCGATATGTCGACGTGAAGAAATGAAAAGCGGCGTGGTTAAAGGACAGGAATAACAATGACTCCCTTCCAGTGCAGCTATAGCAGTGTGGCTCATGCACTGTCCGATGTGCTTCAACAGGCATGGACTGGGGGAATCCAACTCTCTATTTAAAACAAAACATTGCAGTGGTCATTGGCCATGCTGACGCAAAGTGATTTCTGCCCGTTGCTCTAAATGTCAATGTGAAGAAATGCGAAGGGGGTGGCTAAACGATGGGAGTAAGAATGACTCCCTTGCAGTGCAGCAAGAGCAGTGCGGCTTTGCGCTAGCCGGTGTGCTTCAATTGGCATAGACCTGACTGTCCATATAAATCTGACTGTCCATATAGAACAAAGCATGGCGAGGGCCATTGGCCATGCTCAGGCAATGTGATTACTGCCCAGTGCTCTTAATTTCAACGTGAAGAAAAAAAAGAAAGGCGAGGGTAAGTGACAGGAGTAACGATGACTCCCTTGTTTTACGTATAGAGCTCTGCGGCTTTGTGCTGTCCGGTGTGCTGCAACTGGCATGGACCAGGGGAATCCAACTCTCTAATTAAAACAAAGCATTGTGTAGGCCATTGACCATGCTGAGGAAATGTGATTTCTGCCAAGTGCTCTCTATTTCAACGTGAAGAAAAGAACAAGCGGGTGGTTGAACGCCAGGAGTAACATTGACTCAATCGTAGTATGGCCAGAGTAGTGCGGCTTTGTTCTTTCCGGTGTGCTTCAACTGGCATGGACCGGGGAAATGTAGCTCTCTAATTAAAACAAAGCATTGCGGTGGCATTGGAATGTGAACCTGCCAACGTTTGAAGCTATAACGTAATCTAGTGAGGCGGGTCTAGCAGTGCTATTGGAGGAATTAGAGGGCAGTAAATGGGATATAATAGTGCTCAGTGAAGTTATAAGGCCAAAAGAAGCATAAACAGCGCTAAAAAGCGGGCACTTCCTGTGCGCCCGGGGCTAGCAGCCGGATTCCTGATTAATAAGAATATAGCTGGTAACATCCAGGAATTCTATAGCATATACGAAACGATGGCAGGTCTTGTTGTGAAACTTAATAAGAGGCACAAAATGAAGGTTGTACAGGTCTACGCCCCTACATCCTGTCATGATGACCCGGAAGTCGAAAGCTTATTTGAAGACGTGGAATCGGTGATGGGTAGTGTGAAAACAATTTGCACTATACTGATGGGTGACTTCAATGCCAAGGTAGGCAAGAAGCTGGCTGGAGACAAGGCAGTGGGGAAATGTGGAATAGGCACTTGGAATAGTTGGGGAGAGTATTAGTAGAGTTTGCGGAACACAATAATATGATGATAATGATTACTTTCTTCTGCAAGCGGGATAGCCGAAAGTGGACGTGGAGGAGCCCGAACGGTGAGACTAGAAATGAAACAGACTTCATGCTCTGCGCTAACCCTGGCATCATACAAGATGTGGACGTGCTTAGCAAGGTGTGCTGCAGTGACCATAGGACGGTAAGAACTCGAATTAGCTTAGACCTGAGGAGGGAACGGAAGAAAGTGGTAGATAAGAAGCCGATCAATGAGTTAGAGGTAAGAGGGAAAGTAGCGGAATTCCAGATCAAGCTACAGAACAGGTATTCGGCTTTAACTCAGAAAGAGTAGGTTAGTGTTGAAGCAATGAACAACAATCTTGTGGGCATCCTTAAGGAGTGTGCAATAGAAGTCTGTGGTAAATCCATTAGACAGGATACCAGTAAGCCATCGCCGGAGACGAAAGATCTGATCAAGAAACGCCAAAGTTGGAAAGCCTCTAACCCTACAACTAGAATAGAACTGGCAGAACTTTCGAAGTTAATCAACAAGCGTAAGAGAGCTGACATAAGGAAGTATAACATGGATACAATTGGACATCGGAAGAAGCCTAAACCGGAAGAAGCCTAAAAGCAGTGAAGAAGAAACTAGGAATTGGCAAGAATCTGATGTATGCATTACGAGGCAAAGCCGGCAATATCATTACTAATATGGATGAGATATTTCAAGTGGCTGAGGAGTTATATAGAGATATATAGATTTACTTCAAATGCAGATTTGTTGAAGGATGGTGGGCAGATTGTCCTAGAGAAACTGGCCACCCTGTATACGCAATGCCTCATGACTTCGAGCGTACCGGAATCTTGGAACAACGCTAACATAATGCAAATCCATAAGAAAGGGGAAGCCGAAGACTTGTAACATTATAGACCGATCAGCTTACTGTCAGTTGCATACAAAGTATTTGCTAAGGTAATCGCAAAAAGAATCAGGAACACCTTACATTTTTGTGAAGCAAAGGACCAGGCAGGATTCCGTAAAGGCTAATCAATAATAGAACATATTCATACTATCAATCAGGTGATAGAGAAATGTGCGCAATATAACCAACCCTAATATACAGCTTTCATTGATTACGAGAAGGCGTTTGATTCTGTCGAAACCTCAGCAGTTATGGAGGCATTACGGAAACTGGATGTAGATGAGCCGTATGTAAAAATACCGAAAGATATCTACCGCGGCTCCAGAGCCAATGTAGTCCTCCATAAGGAAAGCAACAAAATCCCAATAAAGAAAGGCGTCAGCAGGGAGATACGATCTTTCCACTGCCATTCATAGCTCATTTACAGGAGGTATTCAGAGACCTGAATTGGGTAGAAATGGCCATAAAAGTTAACGTAGAATACCTCCGTAACTAGGGATTCGTTGATGATATTGCCTTGCTTAGTAACTCTGGGGAATAATTGCACTGCATGCTCACTGACCTAGAGAGGCAAAGCAGAAGAGTGGGTCTAAAAATTGATCTGTTGAAAACTAAATTAATGTTTAACAGTCTCGCAAGAGGACAGGAATTTACAATAGGTCGCGAGGCACTGGAAGTGGTAAGGGAATACATCTGCTCAGGACAAGTAGTGACGGCGGATCCGGATCATAACACGGAAATAATCAGAAAAATAAGAATGGGCTGAGGTGGGTTTGGCAGGCATTCTCTGATCATGAACAGCAGGTAGCCATTATCCCTCAAGAGAAAAGTGTATAATAGCCGTGTCTTACCAGTACTTTACCTACGGGGCAGAAACCTGGAGGCTTACGAAAAGCGTTCTACTTAAATTGAGGATGACGCAACGAGCTATGGAAAGAAGAATAATGGGTATAACGTTAAGGTATAAGAGCAGATTTGGTGAGGGAACAAACGCGAGGTAATGTCACCTTAGTTGAAATCATGGAAAAGAAATGGGGGGGGGGGCATGGGGATGACATGTAATGAGGAGGGAAGATAACCGATGGTCATTCAGGGTCACGGACTTGATTCCAAGGGAAGGGAAGCCTAGCAGGGGGCGGCAGAAAGTCAGGTGGGCGGATGAGATTAATAAGTTTGCAGGGACGACATAGCCACAATTAGTACATGACCAGGGTTGTTGGAGAAGTGTGGGAGAGGCCTTTGCCCTTCAGTGGGCGTAACCAGGCTGATGAGGTTGATGGTTGCGGTGGCCGTTGATCATGCTTACGCAATGATATTTCTGCCCATTGCTTCAGATGTCAACGTAAAGAAATGCAACGAGGCATTGGTAAACGAGGGGAGTAACAATGACTCTCTCGCTGTGAAGCTAGAGCAGTGCGGAAAGTGAAAGTGAAAGTTTATTTTCTTTTCAACGAAAAGAGGGCGCCAAGGCAAAAGGCAAGAGCCTGACAAGGTCCCGGTCACCCGTAAAACAGCTGGCATTGTGCAAGAGCACTTGAAAACAAAATACACATTGAATTTCTCAAGCATTGTAAAAGCATGAAGCAGTAAGTTAACATGCACTAAATTTGTTCAAGAAAATAATAAATTGAGTAGACAACTTATCGTATTAGTGGTGTAAAGACACAATATTTTTTTTATACAAACATAGAAATATCAGTCCTAAAACGAAGAAACAATATCACAGCTTACAACGTGTGCGTTATAGAAAAAGACATTTGAAAGGTAGTAAATTAAACACAAATAAATACAAAGTATGTCGATTAAATAAATTTATCATTCCGTTTGTTCCAATAGTTATTTTTTAATTGTAGATTTAAAGCGTTTTTGTGGAACGTAATACTCAGTTTCAAAGGGAAAGTTATTTATTACCGTGGGAATCTGGTAGCTAAGTGTTTGCTTGCCATAATTGGTGCGTGTGATAGGAACAAGCTTACGTTTCGTCTGAAAAGCACAACGGCTGCTGGAATTATCTGGGCAAGAAAAGAAAAATCTATGATGATGGATGTACTTGAGTAGACAGAAGTTGTATACTTCTTTTACTTTAAGGATGCAATATTTCTGAAATAGCGGTAACGTACGTAAATCTGAAGGTCTGCCATGAAACGCTTCAATGGCACGCATAGCGCGTTTCTGAATTGAAATAATTTGAGGTAATTGCTGGACGTCGTAGTTCCCCATACAAGGATACAGTAAGATAACCTTGAGTACAGACGTGCGTAGTACATAGATATCTTTAACCAGAGGGGCAACAAATGAGATATCTTATACAAACAGCCGACTGTTTTACTTAAATCAGACATTAATTTGGTGATATTGCTACGGCACAATATGTGCGATCACGAAAGGCGAGCAGTGTGAAGACGACGACGACGATTAGAAGCTAGCGCGGGCTGTTGCCTCTTGGCCAAGCGCAACGTATTGCCTTGTAGCCTTGTAAATATACTTGTAAATAGCTTTTCGTCGGTATCTTCCTACGTAACATATCTGGTGGAGGTGGACGTTCCCTGTACCTCGTCACGGAGCTTCGCAGTGGACGGTACGTCGAGCCTTCCTTCATGGCTCCCGGCGACGACAACCCGACTCCGCCGGCTCCGACACCTGCTGCCACTTCGACGACCTACATCACTCTCCCCGCTCCCCGTGATCCTGGCGTATTCTCAGGCAAAGATGGGGAAGACGTCGATGACTGGATCAGCCTGTATGAACACGTCAGCCGCAATAACCGGTGGGACCCTACTATTATGCTCGCCAACGTAGTCTTTTACCTCGGTGGCACACCTAGAGCTTGGTATCGCACGCACGAGGATGAGCTCAGCAGTTGGGATTCCCTTAAGACACAGCTTCGAGACTTGTTCGGCAACCCCTACGGTCACCAACTTGCCGCGCAGAAGGCGCCTTCCGGCCGTGTGCAGACGTCCACAGAGCCCTAGGTCACGTACATTCAGGACGCCTTGGCTCTGTGCCGCAAAGTTGACACCCACATGACTGAGTCAGACAAGGTTTCCCACATCCTCAAAGGCATTGCCGATGACGCCTTCAACTTGCTCGTGTGCAACAACGTAGCGACGGTGGATGCTGTTATAAAAGAGTGCCGCCGCCTGGAACTCGCCAAAAGCCGACGTATTGACCAGAAGTTTGCCCGTCTGCCCAACACCCCAGCGACATCTTCCTGTGCCGACGCTCCTCGTCCCAACCACACAGCTGATGTTACCAGGATCGTCCGGCGTGAGCTCGAGGCCGCCTATCCGGCTGCCTTCGACTCCAGTCCCACTAACACATCTGCAGTCACGGTCTCACTGATCCAGGCAGTTGTCCGCCAGGAGTTCGAAAACATGGGTCTTCACACCATCTGCTCGGCCCATCGCCCTGATACCCGCCCGGCTTCTTCCATTCCGCCCCGTCCCGCGTCTTCTTACCCACCACGTTTCCGCAACCCATCTGAATGGCGCACTGCTGATGACAAGCCCATTTGTTTCTACTGCCATCGAATCGGGCACATTTCTCGGCACTGTCGCAGTCGCTGGAGTTCCCCGATCCGGTCTACTTACACTGCCTACTCTCGCTCCCCAGGTGGCCCTTCTCGTCCCTATGCCGCACGCTCCGATAATGCCGCCACTGATTCTCCTGCAACGAGCCGCCCCTATTCTCGTTCGCCTTCACCCCAACGACGACAATCTCGCTCTCCCCAGCCCCGTCGCTCCTATTCGCCGACTCCCTTGGGACGCCGCTCCCAGCCGGAAAACTAGACGATGCAGCGCCTCGAGGTGACGCTGCATTGCTCCCTACGCCGCCAAATCGTCTCCTGACGTTGCCCACTCATCTGAACCTTCTTGACGTGCAAGTCGACGGTGTTTCTGTGTCTGCACTCATAGACACTGGGGCGCATTTGTCCATCATGAGCGCTGACCTTCGTAACCGGCTCAAGAAACTTATCACGCCCGCCACGACGCCTGTTGTCCGTGTCGCCGATGGCGGAACAGCCCCCGTTATTGGTATGTGTACCGCCCGCGTCTCCTTCGCCGATCGCTCAACAATCGTGCTATTCGCAGTCATCGCCCACTGTCCCCACGACATCATCCTCGGCTTAGACTTCCTCTCCGCGCATTCTGCTCTTATCGATTGTTCCGCCAGTACTCTCCGCCTTGACCTGCCTGTTCTCGATCCTGCTGAACCTCAACCCAGTCGCCTCAGTTCCGCCGACTTCGTTCGCTTGCCACCTTCGGCACTGACCTACGTTGACCTAGTGTCATCCCCACCAGTCCCCGACGGTCACTACATCGCGGCTCCTATGCAAGACGTCCTCCTTACACACGGGATCACAGTACCTCATACAGTTTTATCTGTTACGGAGAATTGCGTCTGCCTGCCAGTGCAACTTTGGCTTGACGGCACAAGTGCTGCCACGTGGGATGTCTCTGGCCCACCTTTGCTCCTTCGAAGATCACTCAGTAGCATCCATTGCAGTTGACGACACTTCATCCGATACTCCTCTACCATCGCAGTCGGCAAATTGTACCATCGCCGACTTCCAGAAAATGATTGCCCCCGACTTGCCGTCCGAGCACGCTCGTGAACTCTACCGCGTTCTGTTTTCCTACCACGATATTTTTGACTTTAACGATCGTCCTTTGGCCCAAACTACAGCTGTCAAACATCGCATTAATACCGGCGATGCCCCTCCTATTCATCGCCGCCCGTATCGAGTGTCACCAGCTGAGCGTCAAGTTATTCACGCAGAAGTTCGCAAAATGCTTGCCAAGAACATTATTGAACCATCATATAGTCCATGGGCGTCACCTGTAGTACTGGTCAAAAAGAAGGATGGCTCATGGCGCTTTTGCGTGGATTATCGGCACCTTAATCGGGTTACCAAAAAGGACGTGTATCCCCTACCTCGGATTGATGACGCCGTTGACTGCCTCCACGGTGCTCGCTATTTCTCCTCTATTGACCTTCGCTCCGGCTACTGGCAGATTGCCGTGGACGATCTCGACCGCGAGAAGACTGCTTTTGTCACACCCGACGGTCTTTATCAATTCAAAGTGATGCCGTTCGGGCTATGTAACGCCCCTGCCACTTTTGAACGCATGATGGACTCCCTTCTTCACGGATTCAAATGGTCCACGTGCCTGTGCTACCTGGACGACGTCATCGTATTCTCCCCAACGTTCGCTACGCACCTCGAGCGCCTCTCAGCAGTCCTGGACGTTTTTCGTCGAGCCGGTCTGCAACTCAACGCATCCAAGTGCCAATTCGGCCGTCGCCAGATTACCGTCCTTGGACATCTCGTTGACGCGAACGGAGTGCAACCGGACCCAGGCAAGATCCATGCTGTTGCGCACTTCCCTGTTCCGAAGTGTGTCAAGGATGTGCGCAGCTTCATCGGCCTTTGTTCGTACTTCCGCCGTTTCGTGAGAAATTTCGCCGCCATAGCACGACCACTAACAGAGCTTTTGAAAAAGGACGCCCCTTTCCAGTGGGGCGATAACGAGGCTTCTGCATTCTCTCATCTAATCGACATTCTCACAATGCCTCCGGTTCTGGCCCATTTCGATCCTTCTGCGCCTACCGAAGTCCGTACTGATGCCAGCGGTCACGGAATTGGCGCGGTACTGGCACAACGCCAGCGTGGCCACGACCGGGTTATCGCTTACGCCAGCAGGCTCCTCTCATCCGCGGAGCGCAACTATTCCATCACTGAGCGTGAGTGTCTGGCCCTAGTTTGGGCGGTTGCGAAATTCCGCCCATACTTATATGGCCGATCCTTTTCCGTTGTCACCGACCATCACGCGCTTTGCTGGTTATGCTCACTGAAAGATCCTACAGGAAGACTTGGTCGCTGGGCCTTACGCCTCCAAGAATATTCGTATACTGTCACCTATAAGTCTGGCCGACTACACAAGGACGCTGACTGCCTGTCTCGCTACCCGGTCGACGAGCCTGACGACGCCGACAGTAGTAGCGCCAACGGCATTTTCTCTGTGTCTGCCTTCGCTAACATCGCCCATGAGCAGTACCGAGACCTATCGCTGCGAGCACTTATCGAGCGTCTGCGTTCTACACCTACCGACGCATCCGTTCGCCGATATGTCCTCCAGGGCGGCATTCTGTATCGCAGAAACTTCCTCCCTGACGGCTCTGACCTTCTTGTCGTGCCAAAACAGCTACGACAGACTGTGCTCTTTGAGATGCATGACGCACCCACTGCAGGACATCTTGGGGTAACCCGCACGTACGACCGCGTCCGCCGCCGCTTCTATTGGCCTGGTCTCGCTCGCTCCGTTCGACGCTATGTTGCTGCCTGTGATCCCTGCCAGCGTCGGAAAACACCTCAGGTGCTACCTGCCGGTCATCTGCAGCCGATCACCATCCCCGTGGAAACGTTCTTTCGTGTTGGATTAGACCTCCTCGGTCCCTTTCCCACGTCATCCTCTGGGAACAAATGGGTAGCCGTCGCGACTGATTACGCCGCCCGATACGCTATCACTCGGGCTCTCCCTACCAGTTGCGCCACTGACGTCGCGGACTTTCTCTTGCGTGACATTATCTTGCTTCATGGCGCCCCGCGACAGCTCCTTACTGACCGTGGTCGAAACTTTCTCTCGAAAGTTATCGCTGACATTGTGCGTTCCTGCTCCATTCAACACAAACTGACTACCTCATACCATCCTCAAACCAATGGCCTGACAGAGCGGTTAAACCGTACTCTTACCGATATGCTGGCCAAGTACGTTTCCACGGACCACCACGACTGGGACACTGCCCTTCCTTACGTAACATTTGCGTACAATTCTTCCCGGCACGACACCGCTGGATTTTCTCCCTTTTATCTACTGTACGGTCGCGAACCTACCTTGCCCTTAGACACGGCACTTCCTCCTGCTGCGGTCTCAACAAGCGAGTATGCGCGCGACGCCATCGCCCTCGCCGACCATGCACGCCAGCTTGCCCGTGCTCGACTGACGGCCTCACAAACCACTCAGCAGTGCCAGTACAACGCCCGCCATCGTGACGTACAGTTTTCGCCTGGGGCGCTCGTGCTTCTGTGGTCGCCCACTCGTCACGTCGGAATTTCCGAGAAGCTCCTTTCGCGATACACAGGGCCCTACCGCGTGCTGCGCCAGGTGACGCCTGTGACTTACGAAATTGCTCCTGTGGGTTCAACCTCGTCCTCTCCTCTGGCATCTAGTGATGTCGTACACGTCAGTAGGCTCAAGGCCTACTACACTGCTTCCGAGTCCGATCTTTAGTCGCTCCGGGACGGCGCTTTTGCCGCCGGAGGTAGTGCTACGGCACAATATGTGCGATCACGAAAGGCGAGCAGTGTGAAGACGACGACGACGATTAGAAGCTAGCGCGGGCTGTTGCCTCTTGGCCAAGCGCAGCGTATTGCCTTGTAGCCTTGTAAATATACTTGTAAATAGCTTTTCGTCGGTATCTTCCTACGTAACAATATGAAAATTCCAAGAAAGATTCTCAATGAACCAAACACCAAGAAATTTCTTGTTTGAAACACGTTTTAATACAGTATGTTCGTAGAAAATTTTCAGAGTGATACTTTCTACTGTATTAATAGGCTGAAAAATTATGTAGTTAGTCTTTGATAAATTGAGGCTTAGCCGATTCGTCAATAACCAGTTTTGTAACTTTCTTAAATATGCACTTGCCGTAGCCTCCATTTGGGACAAGGAGTGGGATGAAAAAAATATATTCGTATCGTCAGCGTACATGACCAGATTAGGCGATTCGGATATGCTAGCGATATCATTTATGTATACTAAGAACAATAACTAACAATGCCGCTAACTCGAACATACTGTAATCTGTTATTTAAATAGTTCTTTAGCAAGTCAGATGCAATACCACGTATGCCATAACTGTTGAGCTTGCATAGCAGGGTGTTGTGATGAACGCAATCGAATGCCTTTCGGAAATCTAAGAAAAGACCAAGAGTGTACTGTTTCATTTCGATATTCTTAATTTTTTCTTTTACTGTTAAAAGCGCCTGCTCTGTTGATTTGTTTTTCAGAAATCCATACTGCGAGGAAGTAACACTGAACTTACGGAAAAAATTCTCGAGACGAGTATTGATGACACCTTCAAAAACTTTTGATAGGACGGGTAGAACAGAAATGGGTCTAAAATTCGATATGTCATTCTTTCCCCTACTTTTGTATACTGGACATACACGTGCTATCTTCAGCTGATCTGGTTACACTCCGCTTTCTAACATACGATTAGCGATGTAACACAAGACGTCACATATTAAAGAAGATACATGCTTCAAAGGTACCGCTAGTATACCATCATGCCCTGGTGAAACATGATTTTTTACCTTATGTATTAATGAAGCTATTTCATGAGTAGTAGTTGGCATAAGCGCAATAGAATTTTGTAAGGGAGTGATTATATTAGAAAGTGCGTCTGGTACTGATGACGTACATACAGAATCTGCTACATTAATGAAAAAATAATTGAAAGTGGTTGCGAGATCAGAGCCTGTAAGTTCGCCATTGACTGTCATAATAGTGAGGGGCGAGTCCGGATTACATTTATTAGTTAAAAAGGCAATTTCACGCCAAACTTTTCTACTGTCAGAGTGTACTTTGGTAAACCGATCAATATAGATAGTAGATTTAGCTATCTTAACATCCTGGTTAAGTTTATTTCTGTATTTCTTAAATTCAATGAGGGTATTGGCATCACGGCTCTTAATAAACTTGTGATACAAATGGTTTTTCGTTTTAATTCTTTTGTATAGTTCCCGAGTCATCCAAGGCTTTTTAAACATTTGCAAGTTTTAGTTTCCTTTAGTGGAAAGGCAGTGTCGTAGCACCAAAGAAACTGATTAATAAATGCATTATATGCTTTGTTTACGTCAGTGGTATCGTACACATTATCCCAATGCGAATTTTCGGCTAATGTTTTGAACATACTCAACGTGTTAGCATTAATTACTCTGTATAACCGTGGGACCTTCACATCTGTGTCGTGAATGACAGGCAGGAAGCAAAAGATTGGCAAATGATCGGTGAGGTCATGGGACAGGACACCAGAGATAATGTTGTTAGACACCAGATTTGTAATACATACGTCTAGTAGATTACTTGTTTCCACAGTTACCCTAGTGGGTAAAGATATGCAATTCCAGCAGGCAAATGATGCAACGGTATCATTGAATTGCCTTGCACATGAATCGTTCGACAATAAGTTAATATTTATGTCACCCATAATAATAAATACGCATGCAGTAGAAGTGAGATACACGAGTAAATTTTCAAGGAAGTCGAAGAAGTGCTGTTTGTTACCGGTGGGAGGTCTGTATATTGCAACGACCACTACATTTCTAGTAGATACAGTAGTGCATTCCACATTAGAATCTATTATGCAAAATTCATCTATTACAGAATGTTTGTACAAGTTATTTACGTACACAGCAAGACCACCACCCTTGCAGTGAAGCCTTAATAATCCATTATAAGTGTAATTGTCAAAGCGGGGATGATCCTCATGGGATGTTAGCCATGTTTCTGTAAACACCAAAAAATCAAATTTATGCTTTATGGACGCAAAAACAAGTTCAGGTGGTCTCCCTTGTGTTTAATACTTCGAGCATTAAAATGAATAGCACTCACCCCTTTCTTTAGAGAGCCGACCTTCGTTTTGAAATCTTCAACACTATAGCCAGCACAGGTTGGCTCGCAGTTCATGGAGGTGCGACAGTCCATCTTAGGAAACGGACATTACCTAGTCATTTTTTCCAGATCACCATGATCGGTGATCCTCAGAGCGTCAGTCAGTTCACTTTGACGTGCGAACACCTTACCCCTTATAGCCCAGACATATTTCCGAACGAACTATAATGTTCGTCTCGTCAGAGTTCCGAGTGGGAATGCGGTGACATTTTTCGATGTCCGATTCACTGACTGGCTCGCCAACAACTTCACCAATTTGTTTATGACATCAACAGGCTCTGAATTCCCCTTGACACCCTTTACTTCCAAATTATTGAGCCTCGTGTACTGTTGTAGTTCTTCAACTTGTCGTGTCAACCGCTTGTTCTCGCTCCTCAAACCTTCATTACACTTAACAAGTTCGCTGACTTCTTTTCTCAGTGCCTTAACCTCAGAGGTGATCTTCTTCGTCTCATCGCAAGTGTCGCTGCAGAATTTCATGCTGTCTTTCACAAAACGAAGTTCTAATCTCATTTCATGCTTAAAATCGTCGAAGGCTTTAGCTAAGTCCTTAGACATATTAGAAAAAGAAGAATGACAAATTGAGCAAAAAAAGTGGGAACTGTAAGTGTGGCAGCAGTGCGCAGTGCGTAAAAAGAACAAGAAGCTGCTACTAGTGGGTGCTTACCTGCAAAAGCAGAATACCTTTAGTAGATGCTCGCGCGGCCTGTGCACTGCTGCCAACTAAGAGGACAGACGAGGGTGCGTCCGCTTTTTAAGACCCAGGGCAACAGCTGGCCCACGCCGATTGGTTGATCGATGCTTGTCACACCAATCAGTCGGCACGCGCTGAACAGAGGGTGCTCCTTGCGGCGATCTACGGCGCTAGCTTCGTGACAGCACAGTTGCAGTCCGAGATACACTTGGTTCCCTGGATCAGCTGCTGCCCGAGATATGGATCCTTCCGTTGTCTCTGCAAAAGCAGAATACCTTTAATAGATGCTTGAGCGGCCTGCGCACTGCTGCCAACTAAGAGGACAGATGAGGGTGCGTCCGCTTTTAAAGACCCAGGGCAACAGCTGGCCCACGCCGATTGGTTGATCGATGCTTGACACACCGATCAGTCGGCACGCGCTGAACAGAGGGTGCTCCTTGCGGCGATCTACGGCGCTAGCTTCGTGACAGCACAGTTGCAGTCCGACATACACTTGGTTCCCTGGATCAGCTGCAGTCCGAGATATGGATCCTTTCGTTGTCTCTGCAAAAGCAGAATACCTTTAGTAGATGCTCGCGCGCCCTGCGCACTGCTGCCAACCACACCGCACTGCTCTTGCACAGTCCGGTGTGCATCAACTGGCATGGACCGGGGAATCGTACTGTGCAGTTATAGCAAAGCATTGCGAGGGCCGTTGACTCTACTGACGCAAAGTAATTTCTGCCCAGTGCTCCAAATGTTGACGTGAAGAAATGAAAAACGGCGTGGTTAAACGACAGGAATAACAATGACTCCCTTGCAGTGCGGCTAGAGCAGTGCGGCTCTTGCACTGTCCGGCGTGCTTCAACCTGCTTGGATCGGGGGAATCCGACTGTCTAATTAAAACAACCATAGTGGTCGCCGTTAACCATGCTTACGCATTGTGATTTCTGCCCATTGTTCTAATTGCCAACGTGAAGAAATGTAAGGAGGTGTAGGTGAACAACGGGAGTAACAATGACTCCCTTGCAATGGAGCTAGAGCAGTGCGGCTCTTGCACTGTCCGGCGTGCTTCAACTGGGATTCACCAGGGGAATCCGAGTGTCCAATTAAAACCAAGCATTGCGTAGGCCGTTAACCATGCTGAGGCATTGTGATTTCTGCGCAGTGCTCGTAATTTCAACGTGAACAAATGAAAAATGACGAGGCTAAATGACAGGACTAAAGAAGACTCCCTTGCAGTGCGGCTAGAGCAGTGCGGCTCTTGCGCTGTCCGGTGGGCTTCAACTGGTACGGAGCGGAGCAATCTGACGTTCTAATTAAAAGAAAACATTGCGCAGGCCGTTGGCCATACTTACGCAACGTGATTGCTGCCCAGTACTTTAAATATTAATGTGAGGAAATGCAACAAGGCGTGGATAAATGATGGAAATAACAATGACTCCCTTGCAGTGCGGCTAGAGCACTGCAGCTTTGTGCTGTCCGGTGTGCTTCGACTGAAATGGACCAGCTGAATCCAACTCTCTATTTAAAACAAAGCAATGCGGTGGCCGTTGACCATGCTGAAGCAATGCGATTTCTCCCAGTGCTCTAAATTTCAACGTGAAGAAATGAAAAAAATGGCGTGGGTAAATGACGGGCGTAACAATGACTCCTTTGCAGTGCGGCTCTTGCGCTGTCTGGTGCGCTCCATCTGGCTTGGACCGGGGGAATCCGACTGTCCAAATAAAACAAAGCATTGTGGGGGGCCTTTACCATGCAGACGCAATGTGATTTTTGCCGAGTGCTCTAAATGTCAACGTGAAGAAATGCAACAAGGCGTTGGTGAACGACGGGCGTAACAATGACTCTCTTGCAGTGCGGCTAGATCGGTGCGGCTTTGCGCTGTCCGGTGCGCTTCAACTGGCATGGACTGGGGGAATCCGACTGTGATAATAAAACAAAGCATTGCGTAGGCGGTTGACCATGCTGAGGCAATGTGATTTCTGCCATGTTCAATAAATCTCAACGTGATGAAATGAAAAAGCGCGTGGTTCAACGACAGGAGTAACAATGGCTCCCTTGCAGTGCAGCTGGCATGGGCCGGGGGAATCTAACTTTCTAATTAAAGAAAGCATTGCGGTGGCCGTTGACCATGTCATTTGCCCATGTCATTGCGGTGACCATTTCATTTCTTCCCGTTGCTCTAAATGTCACCGTGATGAAATTCAGAGAGGCGTGGGTAAACGAGGGGATTAACAATGGCTCCCTTGTATTTCAGCTAGCGCAGTCAGGCTCTTGCACTGCCCGGTTTGATTCAACTGGGATGGACCGGGAGAATCCGACTGTCCAATTAAAACAAAGCATTGCGAGGGCCTTAACCATGCTGACGGAATGTGATTTCTGCCCAGTGCGTTTGTACAACATTCCAAACACATTGTTAAAATGGTATGCCGAATGGACATCAAGGTCCTTTCACGTTCTGTTCACAAAGTCATTGTGTGAGGAACAAGTACCGTGTGACTGGAGGACAGCCAGAGTGAAGCCACTACATAAAACAGGAATAAAGGACTGCACTAAAAACTACCGTACAATTTTTTTTAACATCTACGGTATGTAAACTTTTGGAACACATAATCCATAATCATCACAGAATTTTCGGAAAACAATAATATAATAACAAAGCATCAACACGGATTCAGAAAAGGCTACTCTACAATTACCCAATTAGTTTTAACAGTGCACGACTTTGTGAAAGCCATTAACAATAGGAAACAAATAGATGCCGTTTTCATGGACTTTTCAAAGGCTTTCGACAGGGTCTCTCACAAAAAACTACTTGACAAATTGAGCAAGATACTGAAAAACTCCAGACTAAATAATTGGCTTACAGCATACCTTGGTAGCAGACAACAGTTTGTTGTTTTTTTATTAATCATTCTTCTGAAAGACTTCCGGTAGACTCAGGTGTTCTACAGGGCTCGCTCCTTGGACCTCTTTTGTTCCTTTTATTCATTAATGATCTGCTGCACGGTATTCCCGTTATGGTTAAGCTTTACGCTTACGACTGTCTACTGTGCTCTGAGATAGACAATATTAATGACCAGGAGTTGCTGAACGATGCTTCTCGACAAATTGTTGACTGGTGCGATGCCTGGAAAATGTCAATTAATTTCGAGAAAACGGATTTTAAGTCCATTTCACATAAGAAGCCTAAACTAACGTTGCCGTACGGTATTAATAACATAATAATTTCGGAAGTAACACATTATAGGTACCTAGGACTCTGGATCACAAACGACCTCACATGGGCTAAGCACCTTGAATATGCAGTAGCTAATGCTAACCGCAAGCTTTATATTTTAACGACGGCTTTGAAACTTTCTACTCCCACTGTAGGCCTACTCGCATATAAAGCTGTAATTCTGCCGATGCAAGACAATGCATGTGTAATTTGGGACCTTTTTACTAAAACTTGCACTAACAAGATAGTAATGGTGTAAAGAAAAGCAGCTCGTTTCATTTATAACAGCTTCGGACGCACTTCAGTGACAGACCTCTTAACAAAAGCAAACCTGCCACCGTTAATGCAAAGAAATCGTGTATCACGACTAAAATTCCTTTTTCAACTTATTAGCTGTCATTATAAGACAGATCTCACAGGAATAATTACTTTTTCATCTGGTTATTCAACTAGGCAGTGACATAGCCGAACAATCACACCAATTTAGTAAGCGTAATAATTGTTTAAGTATTCTTTCTTTCTCCGAACAGTGGTTGAACGGAATCATTTAACCAAAGACCAAGCTTTAAAATCATCACTTTCGGCGTTTGTTTCAAGTATTGAGTAAGAATTTGTTATCTTGCGGTGCCACTGCTATGTTCAAGCTCTCTTAATCTATTTGCATTGTTTTTGTTGCCTGTGCTATAATGTTCTTTAAATATGTATTGTTTCCCACCCTGCTAAAATCCCCGATGGGGAGTGCAGTATCGATAAATAAATAAATAAATAAATAAATAAATAAATAAATAAATAAATAAATAAATAAAGGTGTTGGTAAAGGAAGGGAGTAACAATGACTCTCTCGCAGTGCGGCTAGAGCAGTGCGGCTTTGCGCAGTCCGGTGTGCTTAACTGGCATGGACTGGGGGAATCCGACTGCCATATTATGAAAAAGCATTGCGTAGGCCGTTGGCCATGCTTAGGCAATGCGATTTCTGCTCAGTGTCCTAAATTTCAACGTGAAGATATGAAAAAACACGTGCTTAAACGCCACGAGTAACAGTGACTCCCTTGTAGTACATCTACAGCAGTGCGGCTTTGAGGTGTCCGGTGTGCTTCAACTGGCATGTACCGGGGTAATCCAACTCTGTAATTAAAACAAAGCATTGCGGTGGCCTTTTAACATGCTGACGCAATGTGATTTCTGCACATTGCTCTAAATTTCAACGTGATGAAATGCAAGGAGGCGTGGGTAAACGAGGGGAGTAACAATGATTTCTTTCTGTGCGGCTAGAGTAGTGCGGCTTTGCGCTGTCGGGTGGGCTTAAACTGGCATAGACTGGGGCAATCCAAATGTCCAATTAAAACATGGGATGGCGAGGGCCGTTGATCATGATGACGGAATGCGATCTCTGCTCAGTGGTTTCATGTCAACGTTGAGAAATGAAAAAAGCCGCGGTTAGACGACACGAGTAACAATGACTCCCTTGCAGTTCGGCTGGAGCAGTGCGGCTCTTGCACTGTCTCGCGTGCTTAAATCAGCATGGACCGGGGTAATCCGACTGTCTAATTAAAACAAAGCATTGGGGTGGCCGTTGACCATGCTGACGCAATGTGATTTCTGCCCATTGTCTAAATGTCAACGTGAAGAAATCGAAAGAGGCGTGGGTAAACAACGGGAGTAAGAATGACTCCCTTGCAGTGCCGCTAGTACAGTGCGGCTCTTGCACTGTCCGGCATGCTTCAACCGGCATGAACCGGGGGAATCCGACTGTCTAATTAAATGAAAGCATTGCGCGGGGCGTTGACCATGCAAGCGCAATGTGATTTCTGCCCAGTGCTCTAAATATCAATGTGAAGAAACGTAACAAGGCGTGGGTACGCGGCGGGAGTAACAATGACTCCCATGCGATGCGGCTAGAGCTGTGCGGCTTTGGGCTGTCCGGTGTGCTTAGGGCGAATTTACGCTCAAACCGCCCATGGCCGCACGCCGCACCGCAAGCGTGAGGTTCGCCAGTAATGGCCGACGTGACGTCACAAGAGGCGGTCGTGAACTTTCGCCTCCGTGCGGCGACCGCATAAACATGGCGCTAGTTCGAAGCGAAGCGGAGCGCGAGGCCTAGACCGCTAGGCTGCAGCGGCAGTTTGTTTTTTGTGTGGTTTATTGTGATCATTGCAAGAGCTATTCAGCACCTGCAAAGCTATTTGTCTAACGCAACAAGCAGCTGTACTCTTCCTGACAGTCTTCAGTACGTGTGATCGCCAAAGGAAACAGAGGGATGTGTGTTGTGTTTACGTGAGGATCAGAAGGAATGAAGCCGTGGATTTCGTGTGTTTTATGTCGTTTTTTTGCATGTGCATTACAAACGTGAAGGCCATCGCATACACCTGCATTCTAAGCATGACACTAGTTCGGTACGCGCCAAAATGAAAAGATTTGCGATCGCCCACCTCAGCATATAGTGTTCGTAGGTGTTGTGTGCGCACGCTTCATCGATACGAAGATTTCGCGTTTTTGCAGTGCCGGTTCGTGTTTCAGAAGCGATAACATGATGTGTAACGATGAGCTTCGTTGTCGTCTCGTTGCAGACATTTGTAATCTGCTGTTTGTGTCTTGCTTCCTGTGAGCTGTTATGCCGGCTGCGATGCGCATTGGTGACCGCGAACTCGTGCAGAATGTTCGAGCGTTAGGTTTCTTACTTTTACGAAGCGTAAGTGTGCTGTGATTAGTACTGTACATGCAATGTGTCGCGGTGGTGCTAGGCGTATAAGTGTTCGTTGCATGCAATATGCATATGTTCTGAAGTGAACAGTGCATAAGGGTTGCGGGCGAGTTTTGGTTCCGGCCGTTTCTGCCTTGTTCACGTGTCTTGTGTGTTTTTCAGAAGTTATTTCTGTGCTATGAAGGTGTTTATAATCGGTGAGGGCAATATAAGGAACTGCTTAAAAGTTACATGAGTACATGCGCGCTGTCGTGAAATCTGGACGCGCGTGTGAACTGTTCTCTAGAACGCAAATTTCGGGCACTCTTCATTTTTGTCATGTGGACGTTGGTGTAAACGGCAGAAATCCTGAGGCGTATTTCTAGATTAAGCAAAGTATGCATTCTTATACTGAGAGATGTGAGCGCCTTGCATGTGCAAGAAATTGAGCTGCTTGTTTCTTGTTAGTGTCTGAGTACACAGTTAGTGCCAACACCAGTGGCACAGCATGATAAGCATATGATGTGGGAAAACTAGATACTTCATTTTGATTCTTGACAATTTGCATTTTTTGATAAAGAGCCATATGCATGTAACAAAGCATGAAGATGACAATTCTGGTATCGTCAATATGTGATTCGAGGATTGTAGCAGAAGAACTTGAAGAATGCGGACACAGAAGGAACGACTATAGTCGGATACAATTTTAGAAAAAAGGGGACGCCCCGCCCAGATGACCAAAGCGCGATGTCCGATTGCCTCCGTGACAAAAATAATTCCACTAAAAAATCGTGCTTCTGAAACGCGCAATTCTAGGTATAAATAAAGACTGGTATTTTGATAACTGGTTTAGTAGAGCTCTCATGTGCTAGAGCACATGCCGGATCGCGACTGAAAAATAACCCCTTGCCTTCCACAACGCTGCCCGTCGTTTGCTCTTTAGCTTCATTGCAAGTGACAAAAGTAGAAAGAGCAGCTCTGGCTTTTGCGCTTGCTTACATGTACACGGCACATTTACTACTCCTGTTCCGAGCTTCAAATGAATCAGTTTCTATTGAACAAGCACTTATATAAAACAATGCATTTATCGGAACCATTACAAACTCAAGATTCTCGGTGTCAGCGAAAGCACAATGTTCAAGGTGAGGAGGGAGGTCAAAGCTTCGCATATTTCGGGTGGCAAACTGTTGACGCCCTCGCGAAAGCGCCCACGAAATGCGGAGAAAAGAAGACGCAGCATGATGTATGACACGTTGTGCGCACCGAGGTCATGTGCACGATTTCTTTCGCCGCAGCGAGATACCGATGGTCGAGGAGATCACTAACGAGTTCTCGAAGCGTATATGGTGTTATGTTTGTGCCCTGGGATTTGTCTGACGGAAGGCCAGTGCTATGGTGTGTCGACCGTGGAGGCAGCATTCATCCCCACATGGTCCCTGCTTCGGGTTCACGACTACGTGCACGGCTCGGGTTTCCCGCGGCTGTACGGCGGCCACGGAGAAGCAACCACCGAATCACGGACTGCTATTCGGCCCCTCCCCGTGCCGGCACCAATGCAACCCCCCCTCCTTTGTCCGGAAGGAGGGCTGTGTTTCGACCCTGTGCCTTACAGTTGGTTCCTTTTGTCCTATGCGGGCCATAAAACTTCCCCGGCGCACCATTCTGACCGACCGCCAGATCGGCCCAACGCCACAGCGCTGTTTGAGGAAGTGCCGGCCACCGAGAACGGCGTTAGGACCACGGAGGCTGCCGAGACCCTCTCTCTCTCGACCTTGTTTCGTCCTTAGGCACTGTCTGGGGAATCTGTGGACTGAGGGGTGTTACTTAAGCAGCTTGCAGCTGCTCTGTTGGTCTCTCTCCTGATGACGACAGCATGTCAACATTGTATTAAGAATATTCACCGAGAAAGCTCTCCTCGTTTCTGACTGCGTCTACCGCAGCGACTACCACGAAGAAATTGACGGCAATCACTTCAAGGGATGGTTTAATGACGTTCTGCAGAAGTTGCCTGCTGGTAGCGTCATTGTTTTGGGCAATGCATCTTACCATTCCCGGCGAGAAGAGAAATTGCCGACAACAGCTTGGAAGAAGGAAAAAAGGCAGGAGTGACTCAAAAGCAAGAACATCACCTACAGCGAAAGGGTGGTAAAAAAGCAGCTGCTTGAGTTGGTAGCATCTGCAAAGCCACGCTTCGGAGACAATGCAGCTGAAATAGCCGGTTGCATTGTATTCAGGCTGCCACCGTACCACTGCGAATTTAATCCTATCAAGCTCGTGTGGGTCAAGGTAAAAAGTGGCATAGCTGAGGACAATAGAGGCGTCAAGCTGTCCACGGTCAAAGACGTCTTGAGGGAAAAAATCAAGCAAGTAACGGCGGAAGACTGGAGGAAGAAACTTCACCATGTGATGGACCAGGAGGCAAAGTTCAGGCTTGATACGTCTGGAAGTGACCGCATCCAACCCATCATCGTCCAACTGGGTGAAGATGACAGTGAAGAAAGCGACTCTGACTGCGAGCTGTCCGGCATTGAGCCACTCGATGAAGCATAACAGCTTCTTATTAATAAAATAGCAGCCCTTATTAGGGCTACTAAAATATTGCCGGTGGGTTCGCAGCAGCCAAGCATTCTGCCGTGGCCCCTCAAATAAATAAGCAGTTCACTTGGTAACATATTCCTTTTAATGGACGCCCCATTCTGAAAAAGCAACGTCCTGCACAGATTGTGCTCAATATAAGTACTGGCATGGAAACGTGCTGCAATGCTGGAAAATCTGAATGCAAATACAGTTGTTAACCCTGAATCACTATGTGGGGCCCAAAATGCTTATTCGGGTAGCCATTGTCCAGCTTCACACAAAAAAGCTGTAGTGAACGTGAAAGCGACAGCCACAACAATGTGCATGCCAAAGCACATTGTGCTTTGCGTGCAGTTGTGCTGCCCCTACTGTTATTTCGTGCCCATTGAGATGAATAATACCAGTGCCAGAAGGCCCAAAATACTCTATTGGGCAGCCACCTACGAGCATGACGGGCCCTGTGATGAGATAACAGTCGTCAGGGCATGCTTCAAAGGCACCTTTAGCATCTGCACTTCAAAGCGCAGCCACGTCATAGACATTGTAGGTGAAACAGCAGCAGTCAACGTGAAATTGACCGCCACTTTTAGCAGTTTGCATGCAAAAGCACATTCATGTGGTCGCATTCTTAATTTTGGTTGTATGGCTCTGGCAAGTAATATGGACAAGAGAACAATTATCAAACATCATAAGCTTAGTGAGGACCAAAATACTCATTCGGGTAACTACTAATAGCAGTAGTCGAGGGCACACTTGAAAGGCATCATTAGCAGTCTACACGTGAAAGCACAGTCAAGCTGTCGCCACTGTTGATGAAACGGCAGCAATCAACGCGAAAATGACAGCCACTGTTGGCAGCTTGCATGCAAACACACATTAATGTGGTGGCATTGTTTATTTTGGTTATCTGGCCTAGGCAAGTAATGCGAATAAGAGAACAATTATCAAACATGATTAGCTTAGTTAGGGCCAAAATACTCAGTCGGGTAGCTATTAATAGCAGTAGTCGAGGGCCTGCTTGAAAGGCACCATTTGCAGTCTGCACATCAAATCACACTCACGCCACAGCCATTGTTGTATTTGTTTATCTGACCGGCCAAGTAACACCAATGTTAGCACAATTATTCACCCTAAATAGCTCTGCTAGCATTATTTGTACTAAAAATGGTGAGTGAAGTTTATTATGTTTTGTTGAGGCAATTATTTAATTCGCAAGCCATCGGCATAGCGATCGACGGCCAGGTTCAGACAATGACATTTGTTAAGTAATAAATGGTGAAAGTTGCAAAAGCTCCGAGTGCACTGCTTTGCCGGGCTCCATTCACTGAAAAATGTCTTTGCAACGACGAAAGCATCAGACAGGAAATGATACCCCACTACACAATATTATTGGTGTTGAAGATTTCTACCATCATATGTGGTGGGCAGCGAAACCATCTCTTTACTAAGACTGAATGCTTGAAAAATGCAAGTGCATAGCAAGGTGTTGTTTTGCAATATGCAGCCTTTCATGTGCACTTCTGGCGAGCTGCCACATGCACTGATGCATAAACATCAACATAGGTAAGAGGCAAAGTTAGTGTGCAGCCCACATGACGCTTTTAAGAAAATGTATCTCTAAACCTTTCTGTTTTCATAGGCAATAAAAATTTGTTTTGAGCAAGTTGGTTAATCACATTGCAGCAACAACACAAGAAGCAAGGACAGAAAACACAGTGAGTAGGCAGATTGAGAAGACGAGGTAGACCAGTGAGACAGGTTCTAATCAGATGGAAGAGGGCAGCCCTGCAGTGTACAGGAGTTAGTGCTTTGAATGAGATGGGTAATGAAAATGTGTAAAGACTTTGCTAAAAAAACTAGCAAAAACAAATGCTAATATAAAATAAAAGGACAGAAATAAGAGTAAGCGCAAACACGCATGGTAGCAGGAACGCATTCACACACAACCGCGAGAACTAAGAAAAACTCAAATATAAAGAATGGTGGGAAATTAAAAAAAAATTGACAAACGCAAGAAAACATACACACATTTACCAACAGACGCGGGTAGAGGTAGAGGGTAGAGGTAAAGGCAAGAACGGTAACGAACGTATCTTTTAGCCGTATTGGCACAAAACTTTCCCATGGTTCTTTTTGCCTAAAGCCAACCACCCATCTCGATCTAGCAGATTTATCTTTTATGTGACAAGTCTGTGCTGTTTTCCTTGCAACAAGTCCTTCTACACGTGTCCGCAAAACATTGGCCCTTCATTATGTTTGTTTTTTTCTACAAATTTCATGTTTTTTTGGAACCAATTTATTTTGCATTTTTGGAAGCTCTTCATACAGCAGCCCTTATTTCTTGGAAAGCTTCTTTGCAACGAGGCTCTAAAGTTGTTTATACATTATTCCAGTATTTTTAATATAACATTAGTAGCCTTGCAATTAAAGCTTATCCTTTGTCCCCAATAGTTAGCTCTATTTCGCACTAGTTGGTTAAGATGTAGTACCTAAATATATGGAAATAAATATTGCTACTACAAGTACTCAAGTCGTCGCGTCACTATTCAATATTGGACACTTACTATTTTTGTTCAATTTCTGTTCCAAAGAAATGAACATTCGCCCACCTCACAATGCACGAAGATGCGCCCAAGCCATATTTGTGATGTAAAAAAGAGGTGAGGCGTGCAGACAGGACACAAGAGTAGAGAAGTGGACTTCTCTACTCTTGTTTCCCGTCTGCACACCTCACCTCTTTTTGGCATGATGAATCCTTACCAACTAGCTCAGCTTTCTGTCGTTCTCAGCCATAATTGTGCTTTCTGAAGTCTTACTTTGCTGCATATAATAGCGGCAAAAAGCAGCTTTTCAGAGAGAACTTGATTTTGTTGTTCTGTGTATTCTGTTCCTCTGCCATAAGTATAGTGAACTGATAACTATATCGCTTACGCACAGCCTCTCAATGGAACAGACATTTATTTGATACACATGAATTCGCACCCTGTTCATCTAGATTTCAAAATTATGCTGATTGTGGCTAGCTTCTAGTATGTACAGAAGCATGTCTGCGATGTGGTCTGAGGGCATATGTGCAGTGCTACTGTGAAGCTCGTTATAGTTCTCACAGCATTGCACCAAGTAAGGTTGTTGCTTCATTGTTATAAAGACAACATCAGCTAGGCTGTAAGGGGGACACAAATGATTTGTGCAATTCACCAAACATACAAACAGAATATAATATGACTATAATGCCATGTGCTAGTTAGTATATCAAGTGATTAAGATAATGATGTAAGGGCTATTTGGTTAATCTGGTTTATTTGTCGCGTTAAAACGCAGGCTGTGAAGGTAACTTCGACATGTCGAGGTTGTCAACATGTCTAATTATTTACGAAATTGGGGAGGTGGCAGTGAGACTCCCTGGAAAAGCAATACCTCAGTTGTACTAATGGTATGGCTTGATTATATAATTTCATCATTGCTTGTTTAGAAATATTGCGGTGGTTTAGAACCCATAAAACGCCACAGCAGCAAGGCTGAACATCCATCCTTACTTTTCAGAGGCTTAAAGAATGCTAAACACTTATGCTTTAGAGCATATTTTGGTAACAAATATATGTCATCTTGATTTCAGTGGAATGGAAAGAGGTTATTAAACACAGCCATGCTATTGTAGCATGCATGAAGGAATACAGGAGAGCCTGGGGGCTAATATGTGTTAATAGAGTCAACAAGTAGCTCTGACTGGCAAGATTATTTTACTCCACAGAGGATGTTGCAATAAGGTTCATGCAACTGTAAGCAATACGAGAACGAGTGAAGGATTACTTGTAATATATGGAGATGAGAATGTGCACCCAATTTGACATGATGCTTTTTTTTCTATTTTATGTACTGCACATAGTGTGAGTCACTATGGCTTCTTAACTGGAAATTTCTGCGTTCCGTTTCAGTGTTTATGGAGCTACCTGCATTCATTTGACTACCTATGAAGTGATTGGATAATAGAACATGCCCACATTACAGTATTACACAGAACATAATATGAATTCATAAAGCTCCACCCAAGAAACTGTCTTTTGGTTATGAAAACAAAAAATGGCAACAAACATTCCCTTACTTTCTTCTGCTGCCCCGCACATGCTGCTAATTAAGTAATGTCTACGATGCAGACATTCTGTTCTTTCATTAGAGGTAGGTGCAAGTTGCCCTGACACAATGAACGTGCATTCATTGCCTACAAGCTACTGCATGTTGGAATTGGTGTTACAGCAGGCATGGCAAATGTTCTCCCCTACTTGTGTCTTGTGCACCATATGAGCCAGCATTTCATTTCATTGTCATGTACCTGCTCAAGCTGTTACTGAGTCAGAAAGGCAAATATAAAAGGATTACTACATCAACCATTTTGCATGCAAGATCACTGCACTCATTGCAAAGCTTATTAGAGAGTTTTAGATCAGGGGGATGCAATCTTTGAGGCTCGAAGTACTAGGGGGCCTCAATGCTTGCGTCCCCTTAATCTAGATCTCTATAGTCGCTTGATAATCTTGCTTTGCTTTGAGATGAAGTGCGCATACTGAGCACCTGTTTTGTTAGTCTATGCACTTCTCTTTCTTTTTAATGTGGCTGTGCATTAGCTAGCTAGGTTGTCACTACATGAATGAGATTAGGGCCATGCCCAACGCTATCAGATAACATTACTTTGCTATAGCTCACTGACTGTGCAAGCTTCTTTTTCTAGGGAAAAGAATAAAAAAAGAATGCATGCATAAATGATGTGAAAACGGTCTCAAGGCAATCATCCTTGATTGTCGTCATTGCTGAGAGAACAAGCCTGCCTGTATTCACATTGACCACAGGCTGTACATTGTTTAAATGTTGATAGAGGTATGGATAAATAGTGAAGGGGCAGCAGATTGACCACCCAGGCTTTTATGCATGGGCATTACTGCCTTGTGTGCCCTGTAAACCTCTGTCATCTCTTAAGGCATGAATGACATAACACTACTTCTATTGGCAGGGACATTTTTAGCACCAACAAGAAATGTAAACATTAGGTGAATTCACGCCTATATGAGGTGTCTTTTCAGCAATATGAATTAATATTTGTTTTCATGCAAACATTCTTCTCTTGAAAATATATCAGACAAGCATCTCTGCCTGAAGAAGTAACTGTGATATGTACATATCACTTTTATGTATGTCATAATTGTAATAAATTGCTCGAGACGTACTGATGGCTAGTTGTTTAGTCATGACTTAACATGGCAGTGCACTTTGAAATAATGACGTAACATAGAATGAACGAATGCTAGCTCTGTGCGCTCCTGTACGTTGATTCGGTGTTACATCATTGTTCAGGAGTGGGATGCCATATTACATCATGTCAGCATTTGTAGGCGCACTAATAACTTGACAGCCACTAAAGGGACCTCAGCAGCAAAGTCCAACTAAATAAACAAGCCACTGTTGATGATTCACATGCGTGCTCGGTGACGAAGTGACTTGTCAATCAACACAGTTGTATTCCGTGATAATAGAACCTTCTGTACAGGAGTATGTTAATATATAATGCTGCGGCGCTTCAGCAGGCTATGCTGTTGCTGTGACAGATCCCGTGCTCATTGGTTTAGATACACCTGTGTGTTCGTGTATGCGCCTTCTTTCAAGCTGTTACGTATAGGGTCTGGCCCCATCCGTGAAAGCAATGTGCATTGGTTGGTGGCAGAAAACAGACCGAGTTTATTTTCTACAAGACATGCAGATGAGAGCCACATGTGTTCGAGGGGGCAAACTTTCGGTCCGTGTCTAGTGGCCGAGACGCTGGGGGTGATGGAGAATTCTTGGAACTCGACTCGGGACGGGGTCGCTTCCTGCTTGGTCTGCACTGGTGCCTTGTCCAGCTGAGGAGTGGTGGTGCATCGCTTGTACACACATTTTACTCTCTTCTCAGATGGAGTCACCGTATTGATCCGGAGGGTGTCGTTCCGGCTGCGGGCATGACTCTGCAGTTGTGTTTGGCACGGTCTCAGGGGCAGTGCCAATCTCTGGTTTGGTCACCGATGATTGCGAAGGCTTCAGCATTCCTGAGAGAGTGGCCTCTGACGACGTGGAGTTATCTGCTTTTATCCCAAGCATAAATGGGAGTGGGACACTGCTCGCGGTTAGCATACAGCCCTTATCCTGTGTCGCCGAATCTTCTGTGGGGTGTCTCAAAACACCGGGCTTGATGTGGTCACATTGTCATCGCACTAACCCGTTGGGGCCTTTAATGAGCCACGATCTGTGGCTCAGCTTTTCCAAAACCGTTCCCTCGGTCCAGATTGAATTCCCTCCGAAGTTTCAAAAGAAAACTGCTTGTCCGACAGTCAGTACTCTCGACTTTGTGTCCCTGTCGCAGTTGGTATGAATTTTCGCTTTTGCTTGGGGCTGAATGCACGTGAGAGCTCTATCCAGCTCATGCCCGAACCCAAGCGCAGCTGGCATTTCACCCGTTGATGTGGAGACAGTGGTGTGTTGTTCTAGAAAAAGTGGGCCAGCCTACACGAGAATGTTTCGTCCTTGTTTTTCGCTAATGCTCGTTTTGTTTCAAGAGCCATCCTTTCTGCTTGGCCATTTGTTGTAGGATGGTATGGTGTGCTTGTTACATGGGTCACCCCATTCTTCTTTAGGAAGCTCTCAACTTCTACTGAAACGAAGGATGGCCCGTTACCAGTCACAAGCTTTTTGGGAAGCCCAAAAGCTGCGAAAAGGTTCCAGAGTTCCTCAATCAATGTGGCAGACTGTGTATTGCGCGAGCACACTTCCAACCATTTGCTGTATGTGTGCACAACAATTAGCCAGCATTCTGCCTTCTATGGGACCAACGAAGTCTGCGTGAACTGTGTCCCAAGGCATTCTGGTGCGTTCCTATTTGGGCACTGGGGCCCTGGCTGGTGCCCTTTGGTGTTGACAACAAGTTGCACAGTTTCTAGTGAGCCGTTCGATATCTGCGTCAATGCCTGCCCAACAAAAGTACCTTCGTGCACATGCCTTCATGACCACAATTATATGGTGGTGTGCAGTTGCGAGTTTAAGAAGGTAGCCTCGCCTTTGTTTTGGAGACTTAGAGGCTCCCGGATGGTAAATCCGGGAGCCTCTAACAAGGCACCCTACCTGCGCTGAAAGCTCAGTCTCCAGTTTTCGGCACGATGAAAACGGTTCTTTGGGCAGTTTATGAAGTTCACCGTTTGAAACAGCCTCCAGCACTTGGGACAGTAATGAGTCCTCTCGAGTCAGTCGTGCTAGTTGACGCCATGAAAGCTCGAAGCTGAGCATGGTAGCCAACATGAGCACGCCTCTTGGGGGATAAGGTTCTACTTGTGCCGGTAGTGGAAGTCAGCTTAGAGTGTCCGCATTTTGGTGCAGTAGGCCAGGCCTGTACAGCAACTTGTAATCGTACGTTGCTAGTTTAATGCACCATCGCGTAATCCTTGATGAAAAGACCCGGGGTACTTGCTTTGTTTCACTCACAATTCCAGTCAATGCCTAGCGATCTGTTATGGTCACATGCCGGCCAGCTACGTACTTATCAAAATGACTTATACTGTAGATTACTGCTTCACTTTATTGAGCTGGAAGTAGCTCTTTTCGGCACTTCCCAGTGTTGATGAACCGAATGCAATGGGCGCCTCTCTGCAAATAGCATCTTCCCGAGTGAGGACGGCATTAACGCCGTACGGCGATGCGTCCACAGACAAAGAAGGGGCTTCGTTTCGTCGTAGTGAGCGAGCACTGTAGATGCACGAATCATCTCCTTAAGTGCCTCGAAATCGGCTTGATGCTTGCTCTTCAACTTCCAGGGCGTGTTTTCCTCTAGGAGCTTATACAATTCCACCACGTTCATTGCTCTGTTCTCCAAAATTCAGTCGTCAAATAAAATAAAGCCCAGAAAAGCCCTTAGGGGTGTCTTGTCAGATGGTTTGGGTGCTTGAAGTATAGCCTCAACCCTTTTCTCGTTGTTGCAAGCAGCACTGCCATCTATTCGATGTCCCAGAAACTAAACTGACGTAATTTAGAACCTGCACTTTTCTTTCTTGAGGCGTAAGCCTTTCTCAGTTAGTCTCGACAGAACCTGATTCAGATGCTGTGCGTGCTCATTTGCACTATTCCCGTTGACAATGATGTCGTCAAGGTGAACACTCACCCCTGGAATTCCAGGTATCTGTCTCCCTCAGGCACTGGAAGATAGCTGGTGCAGCGGAAATTCAGAACGGGAGGCACCCCACCCTGAATAGTTGTTTTGTGGTGTTCACTGTGAGCAGTGCTGCTGTTTCTTCATCAACTTTCAGTTGTTGATGTGTTTGATAAAGATCCAACATTGAGAAGAGGGTTCCACCATGTAGGCTTGCAAACACTTCATCTGTAGTTGGTAGTGGGTAAGATGCCTTCTTCGCTTCTGCATTAACAGTAACATTATTAACAGTACTCCTGCAGTCACCACAGACATTGAGCGTACCGTCGGTCTTCTGAACAAGTACGAATGGGGTTGCCCATTTGGTATGCTGCGTTGGTTTTAAGATGCCTTGGCGCTGTATATGGTCAAGCTTATGTTCCATAAGCGCGTGCAGCGCCACTGAAATCGGACGAGCCTTGCAAAACATTGCTGTCGCACTGTCTTCGAGTTCCAGGTGAACTAAAGGACCTGTATAGCTTCCAATGTCTTCCTTGAAGACATCTGGGTGTCATCCCACGACCTCAGTAATTTCTAGTGCTGGCTCTCCAACGTGGTTGATCCCCTTAATTCACCTGAATTTGAAGTGCCAAAACCGAAGCACCTCTTAGGAGGTTGCACCCGGTGCCCTTCATAGCCAACAATGGCAGCAGATACTCCTTTCATCTCAACATCACATGAACTTGTGCGGAGCCCAGGACGTGTAATTATTTACCTGACCATGTGCACAAATCTAGCGGCTTGCATGAAAGCCACGGAGTGTTTTTCTTCCACCTTCTGTAGTCCATGTCCTCGCTTATCAGGGAGCATGCCGTACCTGTGTCCACATCAAACTGATCTGGCCTTCCCTCCACTATGAAGTCCACGAGGACTTCATAGTGGAGGGAAGTGTGTACATGTACATGGAGGGAAGGGCAGTGTGTACGTACACTATCTGTGTGCAGCTTGTAGCAGGATTTGCTGACAGCCAGGTGGTGGTTTGACACTGTGTGCCCGTTGCTGCTAGTTGTCGGAGCGTGGTTCCGTGTTTTTCTTTTCCTTTGAGATGCAGGCATGCTCGACGTGACCTTCTTTGGAGCAGAAACGGCACTCGGCTGTCTTGAATTTGCATGCTTCAGGGTCGTCGCGCTGACGTATGCTTGCCTCCTGGCTTGATTTGCGGCGTCCTGTTAATTTCCCCCGAGTTTTACACTCCTTTGATATCTCGCTGATGCCTTGACGCACTTTCTGCTGACAAGGCTAAGTCCACAGCGCATTAAAATGTCAGGCTTTCCTGCGAACAGTCTCTGCGGAAGATGTTCGTCCCAGACGCCGCGAACGAACCTGTCCCGCAGCATCACATCTTGGGATGGCATAGTTAGGTTCGCCGCTGAAGCGGTTGTTTGGGTGTCAGGTGACGTCGTCGATACTGTAGCCGAAGGCGGCGCTCCGAAGTTGCAGTCGGCTGTCAAGGTTCCGAGGGGCCGCAGCGTAGCTGCTGATCGACTCGTCTGGCCGTTAGTGGGGTCTTTGAAACACGTACCGGCTCTAAAGCTCGGATGTCCTGGTGTCGAAGTGCCGCCTAAGAAGTGTCACTAAATCATTTAGGTTGACTTCTGCTAGAATCGTCGGCGCTATCAGCGCGCACACGGTTTGTCAATAGTGTCGGCTCCACAAAGCGTGAGAAGTGCCCGCTTTTTCGCTGACGTCGCTCGCCACGAAGTAAAAGTCGAGGCGCTGGATCCATGATTCCCATGATTTGCCCGAGAAAGGCTCGACAGCACCGTGCACTCGTCCTGTAGCCATGGCCTTAACTTCGAAAACTTATAGATCCGCTTCGCAACTCCTGCCTCATCGCCAGTGTTACGTAAGGGGTCTGGCCCCATCCGTGATAGGAGTGCGCATTGGTTGGTGGCAGAAAACAAACTGCGTTTATTTTCTACAAAAGACGCAGGCGAGAGCTGCAGGTGTTCGAGGGGCAAACTCTCGGTCCCTGTCCGGTAGCCGAGACGCTGAGGGTGACGGAGTATTCACAGAACTCGACTCGGGATGGGGTCGCTTCCCGTTTCTCCGCGCTGGTACTTCATCCTGCAGAGGAGGGATGGTGCGTCGTTTGTCCACAACAAAAGCTTTCGCTAGCACAGCTACAAAAAGTGCACCAGCGCGCCGTGCACAACCGAGCCCATAGCGACGTATGTTGACGCAACATTATCCGGTAGCAATAAACAAATAACAAAAAAGCGGCACAGGTAACACGACTGCACAGTGTTCCAAAGGTGGGTCACCACGTCAATGCCACACATGCAGCACAGAATGTGTCAGTGCAGGAGTCGCGTTTTCACCATGACGCGGAAGCTTCAACCTACATCGACAAAAATATGCTAGTGCCGCGTAGTGTCGTCTGCTGTTGGCGATAGTTGCCCTCTTCGAACAGTGTTGCTCAGCGCAGTGCCGAATGTTTGCCAGCTTTCCACAGACGCCGCGTCCCCAAACCGAAGTGTGGATGCAGGCGCATTCATACCGCTCGAGCTAACTAATAAAAAATAACTAATAATAGAGCAAACGTAATAACAAAATCCTCGCAGGATGCGAAATATTGCTGGTCGCCAGCACACGAGGCTGCCAACTCGCTGATGCATGTTGCGAGTTGCTGGTTACCTATTTGGACAACCAGAGGGCGCATGCGAACTGCACCGCATCGTGCGGTTTCAGCGTAAATGCAATTTTGTGAGCGATCGCGACGACCGCCCGTTTTTCACGAACCGCATGCATGCAGTTCGTGACTCCCTTGTAGTACGGCTAGAGCAGTGCGGCTTTGTGCTGTCCGGTGAGCTTCAACTGGCATGGACCGGGGGAATCCAATTCTCTAATTAAAACGAAGCATTGCGGTGGCCGTTTACCATACTGACGCAATGTGATTTCTGGCCTTTGCTCTAAATTTCAACGTAAGAAAATGAGATGAGGCGTGGGTAAACGAGGAAAGTAACCATGACTCTCTTGCTGTGAAGCTAGAGCAGTGCGGCTAGTGCCCTGTCTGGTGTACATCAACGGGCATGGACAGGGGAATCACTGTCCAATTAAAACAAAGCATTGCGAGGGCCGTTGACTATACTGACGCAATGTGATTTCTGCCCAGTGCTTTATTGTCACCGTGAAAAATACGACAAGGGTAACAATGACTCCCTTGCATTTACGCTAGAGCACTGCGGCTCTTGCACTATTCGGTTTGCTTCAACCGGCACGGACTGGGGGAATTCGACTGTCTAAGTAAAATCAAAGCATTGCGGGGGTCATTGACCATGCAGGCACAATGTGATTTCTGCCCAGTGCTTTAAATATCAACGTAAAGAAATGCAACAAGGCGCCGGTAAACGACGCGAGTAACAACGACTCCGTTGCTGTGCATCTAGAGCACTGCGGCTCTTGCACTATCCGGTGTGCTTCAACTGGAACGGACCGGGGTTAGGACTGTCTAATTAAAAACAGCATTGCGTGGGCCGTTGACCGCGCTGAAGCAATGTGATTTTTACACTGTGCTCTAAATGTCAACGTGAGGAAAGCAACAAGGCGTGGGTAAACTATGGGAGTAACAATGACACCCGTGAAGTGCGGTTACAACAGTGCTGCTTTGCGCTATCTGATGTGCTTCAACTTGCATAGACCGGGGGAATCCGACTGTCCAAATAAAACAAAGCATGGCGAGGGCCGTTGACCATGATAACGCAATGTGATTTATGCCCAGTGTATTAATGTCAACGTGAAGAAATGAAAAAAAAGGCGTGGTTACACGACACAAGTAACAATGACTCCCTTGCAGCGTGGCTAGAGCGGTGCGGCTTTGCGCTCTCCGGTGTGATTAAACTGGCATGGACCGGAGGAATCCAACTCGTTCTGCAAGCGTTCTGCAAGCGTGTCCGGAGCGTGGCCTGACGTGACGTGGCGGACAAGGCAGCGATTTTCCTGGTAAAGCACGACTGTTAGCTGAGCCAATCAACTGCGGCATCGGCGGCGACGTCACAGCGCCAAAGCTTCATAAACGAGTGCTTCGCGGGAGTTCGATTCACTTGGCAGCAGCGACGACACATCTACTACAACGCTGAACGCCTGTCTGCATTTTTACCGCAGATTCCCCTGTCCCAGAAGCTGCAAGTTGTGCCCCCTACCAGTTCGTTCTGCAAGCGTGTCCGGAGCGTGGCCTGACGTGACGTGGCGGACAAGGCAGCGATTTTCCTGGTAAAGCACGACTGTTAGCTGAGCCAATCAACTGCGGCATCGGCGGCGACGTCACAGCGCCAAAGCTTCATAAACGAGTGCTTCGCGGGAGTTCGATTCACTTGGCAGCAGCGACGACACATCTACTACAACGCTGAACGCCTGTCTGCATTTTTACCGCAGGTTGGTGTTTTAAGGTACTATTGTACTAATACTATTGCATACAATTTACCGTCGCTGCTGCCGAGTTTCATTGTTTTGTTTTATTTGCTTTTTCTTTGCTTTGTTCTTTGCTTTGTGGAGTGCATATTTTGTGTTGATAAGGTATGGCTAAGGAAATAGCTAAACTAAAAGAGGAACTGAAAGCTGAACTCACCCAAGTGAAACAGGAATTTAGGGATCAACTAAAGCAATATCGGGAGGCATTGGAAAGGGACATGCGCAATGAGATTCGAGAAATGAAAATAGAGCACAAAAATCGAATTCAGAGCATTGAGTTCGGTCACGCCTCAGTTGAAGAACTGAAGACAAGACTGATTGCTGAAGAAACTGCAAGACGAAAACTAGAAAATGAAAATATAGAGCTTCAAGAAAGATGCAATGCCCTCGAACGCAGGGCCCGAGAACTTGAAAAACGCTTTGTGAACTCGGAGCAGTACTCGAGAAACAAAAATCTCGAAATACAAGGCGTCATCAAAAAAGATAATGAGAATGTGCTGGACACCGTTCAGATGATCGGGAAAGTTATCAAAGAAGAAATTGTCGAGACTGACATTGAAATATGTCACCGTGTACCCACCCGAGACCCAGAAAACTCGAATATCATTGTGCAGTTTAAATCCAGGACCAAGCGCGATGCTGTGCTTAACAAGGCAAAGAGGGCACGTCTTTCTAACAAGGATATTGGAAATGATAACACTCGCAAAATTTACGTAAACGAGCACCTTTGCCCTACCCTAAAGCAACTACTTGGAATAGCTATCGGTAAAAAACGTGAGCATGGATGGAAGTCCGTCTGGTCGTATAACGGCAGGATATTCGCGAGGCAGTCTGACGACACACCCATTGTAAGAATACAGCATCACGAAGACCTTTCGAAGATATGCTAAGTGTTGTGTTAAATCTTGTACTTTCTGTTCAAAATGGAATATTTTGAATTTGCGCTACCACAAAACGTTCATCTACAAGATACCAAGCTTATCTCTGTTTTGCATTTCAATTCCCGTTCCGCTATTCGCAAAAGTGACAGTATCTCTAGTCTTCTCAACCAATTTTCTTTCCAGTTCGACGTCATCATGATTTCAGAAACTTGGTTTCAAAATAGCTACGATGTCGTCGGCCTGGATGGATATACTCCTTTTTACTTAAACCGTCAGAATAGGCGAGGGGGTGGCGTTGCCCTTTATACTAAAAACAATTACCATTACGAACTGATGCCAGAGTTCACATTCATAAGTCTTGACTGCGAGATGTTAACTGTCAAGGACAAGAAAAGGGTCTTATCAGTAATATACCGCCCTCCGAGCGGAAGTATTGAGAATTTCATTGATTGTTTTGGTAAGCTACTGGAGTTCTGTTCATTTAATAATGTTCATTTTGTCTGTGGAGGCGACTTCAACATAAATATTTTAGATAAAAATAAGCATGTGCAGGATTTAAACAATCTACTACTATCATTTGGCTTTACCAATCTGATCACTACACCAACGAGGGTTACTCAATCTACCTCATCTGCCCTCGACCTTCTTATTACAAATATAGAAACCTCAGTCTGCACCGCGGGTACACTTTCTAATGATATTAGTGATCACTGTCCAGTCTTTATAGTGTACGAATTAGATAACAGTATCATTCAAAACATTGAATTACTTACCTACCAACACATTTCTAACGAAGCACTGGATTTATTCAGTCTAGCTGTAGGTACGCAAAACTGGGATTCCGTGTTAAGAGAAAAAAATGTTAACGAAGCGTATAACAAGTTTCTTGAACTATTTGTGCGCATCTATACTGCGCATTTCCCCTTCAAGCAAGTTAGGAAATCAAAAACGATACGAAAACCGTGGATTATGAGGGAGCACATCAAAATGATAAAAAAGAAGAACCGCCTTTATCATGCGTTCTTGCACTCCAGATCAGAAATTAAACTTAAGGAATTCAAAACCGAAAGAAATAAACTGAATAAAATACTAAGGCAGGCAAAAATAGATTACTATCAACGTCTGTTTTTTGAAATCGACAAGAAACGTCCGGATGCGGTTTGGAAAATAATAAATAACGTTTTAGGTCGTCAAACTAAAAGTAGTGCACCCAAGTCGATAAGCTACGCAAATTGCGAATTGATCGGTAAACCACTGGCAGACCATTTCAATACTCATTTTGTGAATGCAAGCGTTACGCACACCCATGACTCCCAAGTCATGCATTCGCTAGATAAATGTGTTTCAGAAACTATATTTATGGAGCCAACTGACGAACACGAGGTGTTTACAACAATAAAAAATCTTAATAACAGCAATGCATTGGATATTGACAATTTACAAATTAAGCCAATAAAATATGTCTTACATCACTTGCCATTTATCCGCACGTTGGTCCATATATTCAATCTAGCCATAGAATCGGCGACTTTCCCAGACGGCATGAAACGAGCTAAAGTATCTGTGCTATACAAACATGGCGATATAAATAATGTTTCTAATTATAGACAAATATCTGTCCTACCCATTTTTTCGAAAGTGCTAGAAAAAATTGTTGCTACACGCCTAACAAAGTTTCTAGACAGATATGACGTAGTAACAAACTCACAGTTCGGTTTTAGAAAAGGCAGATCTACGGAAGCCGCCCTTTTATCCTTGAAAGAAAGTATTGTGCAAAGCATAGACAACGGAGAATTCGCCCTCGGGCTCTTCATCGATTTTAGCAAGGCATTTGATTCCATCAGTCATGACATTCTTAAATATAAACTATCAATATATGGAGTACGCGGACATCCACTCACTTTAATGGAATCATATCTCAGAAATAGAACTCAGTGTGTATGTATTAACAACGTCCTATCTTCTTTCTTGACACTTAAAAATGGAGTGCCCCAAGGGAGTGTTTTGGGCCCTCTATTATTTAACTTATATATTAATGACTTAGTAAATATAGATCCTACAGTTGATTTCTTTATATATGCGGATGATAGCACTATACTCTTCTGTGGAAAAGACGCAAACGAACTAATTATCAGGTGTAATGCATTGCTAATGAAACTATCTGATTGGTCACATTCAAATGTGATCAGAATTAATCCCACTAAAACGAAAGCTATTCTTTTCAGAGCCAGAAACAAGCCTTTTCAGTTGGAACATTCAATCACTTATTTAGGCAAACACGTAGAACTAGTTAATGAACACAAAATACTTGGAGTAATATTTTCATGTCATTTGAGTTGGGATGCTCATTTTAATAACCTTCGAAACAAGTTTTCTGCAGTCGCCGGTGTTCTATCTCGCTGTAGAGCTTACATGCCGATAAAAGCAAAGCTACAAATTTATCATGCATTGTTCACCTCACAATTTAATTATTGCAGTTTAGTATGGGCAACGACAACACGAACTAACATAAATAAAATAGTTACATTACAAAAGGCACTTTTCCGACACATTGCTAATATTGAAGCCCGATCAACAACAAAAACATTATCACAAACATACCAAATCATATGGGTAGATCGGTACTACGAATATCGTCTTTTACAAATATTTTATTTTGCAAGGAAAGAATGGAGAGATTTTCTTACATCACTAGCGACCTTAAAGCACCATGACATAACTGTGCATTTCAGAAATCCTGAACCTTGGCTTGTACCGCGCTTTCGCACCGAGTATAAGTTACAATCTATTAAACACAATTTGCCGAAAATTCTAAATAGTCATGTTTACGCTAATAAATTCTCTCGTAAAGAGTTGAAGATGTATTTCGTTAACCTATAACATATACATGTATAACGATGCATATAAATGACCATGTTTTTCTTTCTTGCCTTTTTGTTTTATTTGTACAAAAATGTCTTGTTGTTTCTTACATATCCTTTCATAAGCATGTATCTGAGTTTTCAATTTTATGTTTAGTAAACTTCTGCTTAAGTTTTTTTGTACCAAAAAGGTTACTGTTATCGCGCTGCCATGTATAACGCCTCCTGGGTCCAGTCAAGCTGCTGACGGCAGCTTTTAACCCGGGAGGACGTTTCTAGTCTGTACTAGAAGAAGAATAAACTTGAACTTGAACTTATTAAAACAAAGCATTGCAGTGGCCGTTGACCATGCTGAGTCAATGTGATTTCTGCACAGCGATGTAAATTTCAACGTGAGGAAATAAAGAAATGGCTCGGTAAACAACACGTGTAACAATGACTCCCTTGCAGTGTGGCTAGACCGGTGCGGCTTTACGCTCTCCGGTGTGCTTCAACAGAAATGGACCGGGGGAATCCAGCTCTATAATTAAACAAAGCATTGCGGTGGCCGTTGAACATGCTGAGTAAATGTGATTTCTACCCTGTGCTCTAAACCTGAACGTGAAGAAATGCGACAAGGCGTATGTAAACGACGCGAGTAAGACTGACTCCCTTGCAGTGCAGCTAGAGCAGTGCGGCTTCGTGCTATCCGGTGTGCTTGAACTGGCACAGACAGGGGGAATCTGACTGTTCAATTAAAACAAAGGATTTCGAGGGCCGTTGACCATGCTGACGCAATGTGATTTCTGCCCAGTGCTTTTATGTCAACGTGAAGAAATGAGAAAAGGCATGGGTAAACGACAGCAGTAGCAATGACTCCCTTGCAGTGCGGCTAGAGCTGTGCGGCTTTGCGCTGTCCGATGTGCTTCAAGTGGCATGGACCGGGGAAATCCGACTGTCATCATTTGGCAGCGGCGGCATCTCGTGGGAACACCTACTAATCTTTCAATCCTGCTTCATACAGGTTGGTGCTCAAATTATTTTTTATTATTGTTTTAAGAATCAACCTACAGCGTCGCTGCTGCCGGTGCCACAGAGTTGCCCTGCAGTCCTGTTTCCTCTTGTCAAGGTTTGCCTTGTTTGTGCTCACATTGTGAAAGTTTAAACCATGTCCCATACTTTCTCTTCTTGTCAGTTGCCCATTCGTAAAGACAAAGGGTGGGTGCAGTGCTCCGAGTGCTCTCTTGATTACCGCTTTGGCAAGTGCGCTGGTGTAGCTGAGAATTTATTGGAAACAAAATCAGAAAGTTCCAAAATCACATGGAGATGCCCAGCATGCAGAAACACTGCAGCACGCGCTGCTCACTGCGAAGATGAAACGGAGGTTCTCGTGGCCATATATCAAAAGCTCGAAAGCCTGCCTGCCCTGGTTGGAAAAATCACTCCTATTTATATTGGAAAAGTTTGACAGTTTTGAAGAAAAGTTAATCTGACAAGACAGTGAAATAAAGGCTCTCAGAACGCGGGTGACAGAACTAGAGGAAAAGAACATGGTTGACACTGCAGTAATACATGAACTTCGGCAACAGTAAATGACTTGGAATTTCGCAGCCGGCGGGTAATCTGGAGATGCATGGTGTCCCTATTGTTGCTGGCGAGAACCTATTATGTTCACTAGATCAGGTTGCTGACAGGCTTCGTGTTCCTCGGCTGACTGATGCTGACGTTGTATCAGCTCACTGCCTACCAGCGAGGCAAGATAATGTTCGCGGAATTATTATCAGGTTTGCCAGACAACAGATGAGGCACACATGGCTGCAGAAAAATAGCGCGCAAAACAACACTGAACTGAAAGTTTTAATTCAGGAAAATTTAACTCGCTTCCACAGCGAATTTCTTCGATCTGCGAAAGAGAGGGCAAGAGCAAAAGGCTATAATTTCGTGTGGTATGTAAATGGAAAAATTCTTTCTCGAATGTCCCGTGGAGCAGTTACCACTGTCATTAGGAGTTAAGACGACCTTGGTAAACTGTTACTGATGACAAGTTGATTCTTTTCTGTTCAGAAAAAGCACGATGAATGAGACTCGCCATTGTTTGTCTAATGATATTAACCAAGCAGTGTCAAAGTTCTCGATGGCTATTCACAAATGTATTCACCTCAATACTAGGTCAGTGAAAAACAAGATATTGTGCGCAGAAAAATGCTTTGCCGGTTTCGCTTTCAATTTCTGCAATAATGTTAACAGAGATATGGAGCACTTGTGACTATGATGTTTTCAGATTGAAAGACTATACCATATACTACGTAAATAGGTGAAATGTCCGTGGTGGTGGTGTTGCACTATTGCTCAGCAACGATCTGGAAGGTCAATTGCTTGAATCGTACACTGCAATAACCCGAGAATATGAAATTCTGTCGCTTCGTACCCAAAGCACTGGGTTTTCTGTATGTTGCCGGCCTCCGAAAGGGGAAGAAACGGGGTTAACAGAGGGGACCGATTATTATTAGTCATATCATGAGAAGCCAACAAACACTGACACCAAGGTCAACATAGGGGAAGTTACTTGTGCTTTATAAATGTAATGAAGAAACGATAACTTCTTCATCATCATCATCAGCCTAGTTACGCCCACTGCAGGGCAAAGGCCTCTCCCATACTTCTCCAACTACGCCGGTCATGTACTAATTGTGGCCATGTTGTCCCTGCAAACGTCTTAATGTCATCCGCCCACCTAACTTTCTGCCGCTCCCTGCTACGCATCCCTTCCCTTGGAATCCAGTCTGTAACCGTTAGTGACCATCGGTTATCTTCCCTCCTCATTACATGTCCTGCCCATGCCCATTTCTTTTTCTTGATTTCAACTAAGATGCGGTTTACCCGCGTTTGTTGCCTCACCCAATCTGCTCTTTTCTTATCCCTTAACGTCACACCCATCATTCTTCTTTCCATAGCTCGTTGCCTCGTCCTCAATTTCAGCAGAACCCTTTTCGTAAGCCTCCAGGTTTCTGCCCCATATATGAGTACTGGTAACACACAGCTGTTATACACTTTCCTTTTGAGGGATAGTGGCAACCTGCTGTTCATGATTTGAGAATGCCTGCCAAACGCACCACAGCCCATTCTTATTCTTCTGGTTATTTCAGTCTCGTGATCCGGATCCGTGGTCACTACCTGCCCTAAGTAGATGTATTCCCTTACCATTTCCAGTGCTTCGCTACCTATCGTAAACTGCTGTTCTCTTCCGAGACTGTTAAACAATACTTTAGTTTTCTGCAGATTAATTTTCAGACCCACCCTTCTGCTTTGCCTCTCCAGGTCAGTGAGCATGCACTGAGTTACTAAGCAAGGCAATATCATCAGCGAATCGCAAGTTGCTAAGGTATTCTCCATCAACTTTTATCCCCAATTCTTCCCGCTCCAGGCCTCTGAATACCTCCTGTAAACATTCTGTGAATAGCATTGGAGATATCGTATCTCCCTGTCCGACGCCTTTCTTTATAGGGATTCTGTTGCTTTCTTTGTGGAGGACTACGGTCGCTGTGGAGCCGCTATAGATATCTTCCAGTATCTTTACATATGGCTCATCTACAGCCTGATTCCGTAATGCCTCCATGACTCCTGAGGTTTCGCAGTCGAAACCTCAGCAGTCATGGATCGATAGTGTGAATATGGTCTATTGTTAAATAGCCTTTACGGAATCCTGCCTGGTCCTTTGGTTGACAGAAGTCTAAGGTGTTCCTGATTCTATTTGCGATTACCTTAGTAAATACTTTGTAGGCAACGGACAGTAAGCTGATCGGTCTATAATTTTTCAAGTCTTTGGCGTCCCCTTTCTTATGGATTAGGATTATGTTAGCGTTCTTCCAAGATTCCGGTACGCTCGAGGTTATGAGGCATTGAGTATACAGGATGGGTAGTTTCTCTAGAACAATCTGACCACCATCCTTCAACAAATCTGCTGTTACCTGATCCTCCCCAGCTGCCTTCCCCCTCTGCATAGCTCCTAAGGCTTTCTTTACTTCTTCTGGCGTTACCTGTGGGATTTCGAATTCCTCTAGGCTATTCTCTCTTCCACTATCGTCGTGGGTGCCACTGGTACTGTATAAATCTCTATAGAACTCCTCAGCCACTTGAACTATCTCATCCAAATTAGTAACGATATTGCCGGCTTTGTCTCTTAACGCACACATCTGATTCTTGCCTATTCCTAGTTTCTTCTTCACTGTTTTTAGGCTTCCTCCGTTCCTGAGAGCCTGTTCAATTCTATCCATAATATAGTTCCTGATGTCCGCTGTCTTACGCTTGTTGATTAACTTAGAAAGTTCTGCCAGTTCTATTCTAGCTGTAGGGTTAGAGGCTTTCATACATTGGCGTTTCTTGATCAGATCTTTCGTCTCCTGCGATAGCTTACTGGTTTGCTGTCTAACGGCGTTACCGCCGACTTCTATTGCGAATTCCTTAATGATGCCCATGAGATAGTCTTTCATTGCTTCAACACTGAGGTCCTCTTCCTGAGTTAAAGCCGAATACCTGTTCTGTAGCTTGATCCGGAACTCCTCTAGTTTCCCTCTTGCCGCTAACTCATTGATTGGCTTCTTGTGTACCAGTTTCTTCCGTTCCCTCCTCAAGTCTAGGCTAATTGGAGTTCTTACCATCCTATGGTCTCTGCAGCGTACCTTGCCGAGCACGTCTACATCTTGTATGATGCCAGGGTTCGCGCAGAGTATGAAGTCGATTTCATTTCTAGTCTCACCATTCGGGCTCGTCCACGTCCACGTTCGACTAACCCGCTTGCGGAAAATGGTGTTCAGTATCCGCATATTATTCTGTTCTGCAAACTCTACTAACAATTCTCCTCTGCTATTCTTAGAGCCTATGCCATATTCCCCCACTGACTTGTCTCCAGCCCGCTTCTTGCCTACCCTGGCATTGAAGTCGCCCATCAGTATACTGTATTCTGTTTTGACTTTACCCATCGCCGATTCCACGTCTTCATAAAAGCTTTCGCCTCCCTGGTCATCATGACTGCATGTAGGGGCATAGACTTGTACCACCTTCAATTTGTACCTCTTATTAAGTTTCACAACAATGCCTGCCACCCTCTCGTTAAAGCTAAAGAATTCCTGTATGTTACCAGCTATTTCCTTATTAAACAGGAATCCGACTCCTAGTTCTCGTCTCTCCGCTAAGCCCCGGTAACACAGTACATGCCCGCTTTTTAGCACTGTATATGCTTCTTTTGTCCTCCTAACCTCACTGAGCCCTATTATATCCCATTTACTACCCTCTCATTCCTCCAATAACACTGCTAGACTCGCCTCACTAGATTGCGTTCTAACGTTAAACGTTGCCAGGTTCAGATTCCAATGGCGGGCTGTATGAGTACAACGATAACTTAATGGAAATTAAAGTAGATGAAAAACAACCTGCCGCAGTCGGGAACCGAACCCACAACCTTCGCATTTCGCGTGCGATGTTCTACCAATTGAGCTACCGCGGCGCTGTTTCCCCATCCGCTTTCTTATGTATTTATGGGTACTAGTAGAACCCTGGGAGTGTTAGCCAGCGCCATCACTCACAGACCTTGGCGGCGGACATGGAACGTCCTTGTTACGTTCGAATTTCGCGTGCGATGCTCTACGAATTGAGCTACCGCTGTGCTATTTCCCCATCCACTTTCTTGGCTGTTTCTTCGCGAAATGCGAAGGTTGTGGGTTCGGTTCCCACCGGCGGCAACTTGTTTTTCATCCACTTTAATTTCCATTAATTTATCGTTTCTTCTTTACATTTATTAAGCACAAGTAATTTCCCCTATGTTGTCCTTGGTGTCAGTGTTTGTTGGCTTCTCATGATACCGCCTCCGAAAGGTAATATTTCGTCATTTCTAGAGTTCTATGACCTGTTTGGGGCTTGTGTTCTTGAGCGTCATAATCAGAAAACGTTAATAGCTTGCGGTGATTTTAATATTGACATGAATATTGCCAGTCCGTCTGCTAGGCATTTTAATACATCCATTATGTCTAATGGTTTTGTTAACCTGATTAATATACCAACGAGAGTCACAAGTAAAAGCCATTCTGTGCTTGATTTAATTATCACTAACTCTATGCAGGCGAATGTTAAATCGGGCGCTTTATCGTGTTCTATTAGTGATCACCTACCCGTGCTTCTTTGCATAGATAAGCCTGGTGCAATCAGGAGCAAATCTACATCAGTTACATACCAAGCAATTACAGAGGCATCGCTGACATCCTTCGGGGACCGGCTTGTGAAAATACATTGGAGGAAGATAGCGGAACTAGAGGACGCAGATTTAGCCTACAATACTTTTATTGATACATTAATCAAATTTATCATTACTGCTTTCCTCGTGTGACTAGCATATAAAGTAGCAAAACCCGGAAGCCCATGATAAATTTAGAGCTCCGCGGAGAAATACAAACCAAACAAAACTTATATAGAAATTTTTTGTGCAATCGCCAGGTTGAGGACCTTGCGGTCTTTAAGAAATACAGGAATAAATTGACTAAAAAACTGCGATCTGCAAGAACTTCCTATCACCTATCACTTCTAGACGTCAAGAATGCTCGACATAGTGAACTATGGGCAAGTATAAATACTCTCTTACAGTGTAATAGCGCACACACTGCATTAACCAAACTAAGTATTGATGAAAAGGAAAGGTATGGTTTGGAATTGGCTAATGTGTTCAATACGTTTTAAAGAAACCTGATTACTAGCGCTGCTCAATCAGATGCTAGCAAATACATGCATATTCGAAATGACGAATCAGTCTTGCTGCATCCTGTTACGGAAGGTGAAGTAGTGTCAGTAATAAGCAATCTCAACAACAGCAGTAGCTGTGATATTGATCACATTCAAATTCGGCCAGTCAAGCATGTAGCTGATGTTATCGCTCCCATACTTGCTCACATCTTTAAAATCTGTTCAGTAACTGCAATTTTTAAAAAAAATGCAATTGCCGAAAGTCATTGTCCTTTTAAAAAAGGAAGATGGAAATGTTCTTGCTAATAAAGACCAATTTGAAATCTGCCAGTGTTCTTAAAAGCCTTCGAAAGAATGCTTCATCTAGGCTGTCTAACTTCACTCATAAAATTAACCTGCTAACATAATTTCAGTTTGGCTTCTGCAAAGGCAAATCAAAGAGTCTGCATTGCTCGAACAAAAAGAATATATAATAACACAACTAGAAGACAAAGCTATTGTCATGGGTGCATTTGTGGATTTTTCAAGGGCTTTTGACCTCGTGGACCATAAGGTACTGCTTAATAAATTACAGCACTATGGTATCCGAGAGAAAGCACTATCATTATCGAACTCTTATCTATCATTTAGGCAACAAGTGGTATTATTTACGGTATGCAGTCTGAACCGAAACCTGTCATTTGCGGTGTCCCTCATGGAAGTACGCTAGGACCTTGACTCTTCAACATTTATATAAATGATATAATAAATATTAACTATGTGGCAGAGTTTGTTATCTATGCGGAAGATACAAGTCTATTTTTTGCCGGTAATAACATTCCCAAACTCATTGATCAATGCAACGTTGCAATGAAAGCCCTCGAGGATTGTTCCATTGCTAATTCAATGAAGATAAACGAGGGTAAGACTAAGGCAGTCATTTTTATTCCAAAAATAAACTTACCCAGCCGCATGAAGATATTATTCTGAATTCAGTTCCTGCAGAAACAATAGAGCAGTTCAAATGCCTAGGGGTTACATTTTCCTCCAACATGTCATGGGATCATCAGGTTAATTACGTCTAAAAATAGCTCAAATCACTGGCGCTATAGGTCGGTTAAAAAACATCCTTCCTACACAAACTAAAATGCTGATCTACAACTCGATCTTCAACTCGCATTTGAATTATTGCCACTTAGTTTGGGGTAACACAACTTTCACTAACATTGAACGTACTCACTTAATCCAATAAAGGTATCTCCGATATGTGTATTATGCATCATACCGACATCCAAGTCCAGCATTATTTAGTCATTCTAGAGTGATTAAAGCGCATAATCTCTATAAATATTGTCTCAGTGTCATATTTAAATCGTAAATTACGAATATATAACCAATCTAAGGAAATTAGCAGAACTAAAGAAAAAGAAACATTAAGCTATCCAACAAGACATGGCGAGCAATGGATAGTACCGACACCTCGACTTAAACTTGGACAAGAACGCCTTCACTATATTCTTCCATCTCTTCTTTATGGTTATATCCTCATTAATTTAGATTTGTTTTCTTGTTCGCCCGAAGCGCTTCCTACTATGTGTTTAAATAACATGGCTTGAGTTTGCTTGTGTGCACGTATTGCTGGTTCGTGTATATTTTTGGGATTACTTGATATACTTATCTGTTTGTTTTTGTACAAGTTCTAGTACTGCCTCCCTGCTGAATATTAGGTTTGTAGACACGTCAAGGGGCCCCAGCGTAGCCTTTTCCTGCAACCCCTCCATCTGTATCTTAAGAAGGGAAAGTAAAATTAAAATTGAAAGAATAAAACAATGCATTGCGTATGCCGTTGACCATGCTGAAAAAATGTGATTTCTGCCCAGTGCTCTAAATTTCAACGTGAAGAAATGATAAAACGCGTGATTAAACGACAAGAGTAACAATGACTCTCTTTTAGTACGGCTAGAGCAGTGCGGCTTTGTGCTGTTTGCTGTGCTTCAACTGGGATGGACCGGGAGAATCCAACTATCTAATTAAAACATACCATTGCGGTGGCCGTTGACCATGCTGACGCGATGTGACTGGTACCCCTTGCTTTTAATCTCAACGTGAAGACATGCAAAGAGGCGTGGGTAAAGGAGGGGAGTAGCAATGACTCCCTTGCAGAGCAGCTAGACCAGTGCGGCGTTGCCCTGTCCGGCGTGCTTCAACTAGCATAGACCAGGGGAATCCTACTGTCCAAATAAAACAAAGCTTTGCGAGGGCCGTTCACTATAGTGATGCAATTTTATTTCTGCCCAGTGCTCTAAATGTCGACGTGATGAAATGAAAAACGGCGTGGGTAAATGACGGGAGTAAGAATGACTCCCTTGCAGTGCAGCTGGAGCAGTGCGGCTTTGCGCTATCCGGTGTGCTTCAACTGTCGTATACCGGGGGAATCCGACTGTCCAAATAAAACAAAGCAGGGCGAGGGTCATTGACCATGCTGAGGCGATATGATTTCTGCCCAGTGCTTTATAGTGAACGTGAAGAAATTAAAAAAGGCGTGGTTAAACAACGAGAATGACAATGACTCCCTTGCATTTCAGCTAGAGCACTACGGCTCTTGCAAACTATCTGGTGTGCTTCAACTGGGATGGACCGGGGGAATCCGACAATCATATTAAAACAAAGCATTGTGGGGGTCGTTGACCATGCTGAGGCAATTTGATTTCTGCGCAGTGCTCTGAATGTCAACGTGAAGAAATGCAACAAGGCGTGTGTAAACGACGGGAGTAAGAATGACTCCCTTGCAGTGCAGCTAGAGCAGTTCGACTTTGCGCTATCCGGTGGGCTTCTACTGGCATATACCGGAGGAATCTGACTGTCCAAATAAAAGAAAGCAGGGCAATGGCCGTTCACCATGTTGAGGCAATGTGATTTCTGCCCAGTGCTTTACTGTGGACGTGAAGAAATGAGAAAACGCGTGTATATGACGAGAGTAACAATGACTCGCTTGCATCTCTGCTAGAGCATTGCGGCTCTTGCACTATACGGTGTGCTTCAACTGGGATGGACAGAGGGAATCCGACTGTCATACTAAAACAAAGCATTGTGGGGGCCGTTGACGATGTTGACGCAATGTGATTTCTAGCCAGTGCTTTATGTCAACGTGAAGAAATGAAAGGAAGGCGTGGGTAAAGGAAAGGAGTAACAATGGCTCTCTTGCAGTGCGGCTAGAGCTGTGCGGCTTTGAGCTGTCCGATGTACTACAACTGGAATGGACAGGGGAAATCCGACTGTCATCATGTGGCAGTGGCAGCATCTCGTGGGAACTCCTACTAATCTTTAAATCCTGCTTGTTACTGGTTGGTGCTTAAATTATTTCTTATTATTGTGTTAAGAATCAACCTACAGCGTCACTGCTGCGGGTGCCACAGTGTTGCCCTGTTGTCCTGTTACCTCTTTTTAAGGTTTCCCTTGTTTTGTGCTCACATTGTGAAAGTTTAAACCATGTCCCATACTTGCTCCTGTCAGTTGCCCATTCATAAGGACGAAGGGTGGGTGCAGTGCTCCGAGTGCTCTCTTGGTTAACACTTCGGCAAGTGCGCTGGTGTAGCTGAGAATTTACTGAAAGCACAATCAGAAAGTGCCAAAATTACCTGGAGATGCCCAGCATGCAGAAGCACGCGCTGCTCACTGCGAAGCTGAAACGGAGGTTCTCGTGGCCATAAATCAAAAGCTCGAAAGCCTGCCTGCCCTGGTATGAAAAATCACTCCAATTTATGTCGGGAAAGTTTGACGGTTTTGAAGAAAAGATAATCCGACAAGACAGTGAAATAATGGCTCTCAGAACGCGGGTGACAGAACTAGAGGAAAGGGACATGGTTGACACTGCAGTACTACATGAGCTTCCGCATCAGGTAAATAACTTCGAATTTCGCAGCCGGCGGCTTAATCTGGAGGTGCATGGTGTCCATATTGTTGCTGGCGAGAACCTATTATCTTCACTAGATCAGGCTGCTGATAGGCTTCGTGTTCCTCGGCTGACTAATGCTGATGTTGCATCAGTTCACCGCCTACCAGCGAGGCAAGATAATGTTCCCGGAATTATTATCAGGTTTGACAGACAACACATAAGGCACACATGGCTGCAGAAAAAGAGTGCGCTCAACAACAGTGAACTGAAAGTTTTCATTCAGGAAAATTTAACTCGCTTCCACACCGAACTTCTTCGATCTGTGAAAGAGAGGGCAAGAACTAACGGCTACGATTTCGTGTGATATTTAAATGGAAAAATTCTTGCTCGAAAGTCCCGTGGAGCATTTACCAGGACCTTGGTAAACTATTACTGATGACAAGCTTATTCTTTTCTGTTCAGAAAAAGCACGATGAATGAGACTCGCTATTATTTGTCTAATGACATTAACCAAGTAGTGTCAAAGTTCTCGACGGCTATTCACAAATGTGTTCACCTCAATACTAGGTCAGTGAAAAACGAGATATTGTTCTTAGAAAAATTGTTTCGTGGTTTCGCTATCAATTTCTGCAATAATGTTAACAGAAATATGGAGCACTTGTGACTACGATGTTTCAGATTGAAAGACTACACCACATACTACGTAAATAGGTGAAATGTCCGTGGTGGTGTTGCACTATTGCTCAGCAACGATCTGGAAGGTCAATTGCTTGAATCATACACTGCAATAACCCGAGATTATGAAATTCTGTCGCTTCGTACGCAAAGCACTGGGTTTTCTGTATGTTACCGGCCTCCGAAAGGGGAAGAAACGGGGTTAACAGAGGGGACCGATTATAATTAGTCATATCATGAGAAGCCAACAAACACTGACACCAAGGACAACATAGGGGAAATTACTTGTGCTTAATAAATGCAATGAAGAAACGATAACTTCATGGAAATTAAATTGGATGAAAACAACCTGCCGCGGGCGGGAACCGAACCCACAACATTCGCATTTCGCGTGCGATGCTCTACCAATTGAGCTACCGCGGCGCTGTTTCCCCATCCACTTTCTTGGGTATTTATGTGTACTAGTAGAACCCTGGGAGTGTTAGCCAGCGCCATCACTCACAGACCTTGGCGGCGGACATGGAACGTCCTTGTTACCTTCGCATTTCGCGTGCGATGCTCTACGAATTGAACTACCGCGGCGCTATTTCCCCATCCACTTTCTTGGGTATTTCTTCGCGAAATGCGAAGGTTGTGGGTTCGGTTCCCACCGGCGGCAACTTGTTTTTTCATTCACTTTAATTTCCATTTATTTATCGTTTCTTCATTGCATTTATTAGGCACAAGTAATTTCCCCTATGTTGTCCTTGGTGTCAGTGTTTGTTGGCTTCTCATGATATGACTAATAATAATCGGGCCCCTCGGTTAACCCCCTTTCTTCTCGTTTATTACATAACGAGGGTCTCGAATCCGGCAACATTGATGCCTTCATGTAGCATATGTGGGTTTATTGACCAGTTGCCTTCACCCAAAAAGATCACCTACTCGTGACGCCTGCGGTAACGAGGACGTTACGCGTCCGCCGCCAAGTTCTGTGAGTGATGGCACTGGCTAACACTCCCAGGGTTCCACTAGTACACATAAATACCCAAGAAAGTGGATGGGGAAACAGCGCCGCGGTAGCTCAATTGGTAGAGCATCGCACGCGAAATGCGAAGGTTCTGGGTTCGGTTCCCACCTGCGGCAAGTTGCTTTTCATCCACTTTAATTTCCATTAATCTATCGTTTCTTCATTACATTTATTAAGCACAAGTAATTTCCCCTATGTTGTCCTTGGTGTCAGTGTTTGTTGGCTTCTCATGACACGGCCTCCGAAAGGTAATATTTCGTCATTTCTAGAGTTCTATGACCTGTTTGGGGCTTGTATTCTTGAGCGTCATAATCAGAAAACGTTAATAGCTTGCGGCGATTTTAATATTGACATGAATATTGCCAGTCCGTCTGCTAGACATTTTAATACATCCATTATGTCTAATGGTTTTGTTAACCTGTATAATATACCAACGGGAGTCAAGTGAGAGCCATTCTGTGGTTGATTTAATTATCACTAACTCTATACAGACGAATGTTATATCGGGCTTTTTATCGTGTTCCATTAGTGATCACCTTCCCGTGTTTCCTTCAGGGACCAGCTTGTGAAAATAGATTAGAGCAAGATAGCTGAACTAGATGACGCAGATTTAGCCTATAATACGTTTATTGATACTTTTAAACAAATTCATCATCACTGCTTTCCTCCTGTGACCCACATATAAAGTCGCAAAACCCGCAAGCCCTGAATAACGTTCGAGCTCCGCGGAGAAATACAAAGCAAAGTAAACTTATACCGAATCTTTTTGTGCACTCGCCAGGCTGCGGACCTTGCGGTATTTAAGCAACAAAGGAATAAATTGACTGAAAAACTCCGATCTGCCAGAACTTCCTATCAGCTATCACTTCTATATGTCAAGAATGCTCGACTTAGTGCACAATGGGCAAGGATAATACTCTCTTACAGTGTAATAGTGCACACACTGCATTAACCAAACTAAGTATTGATGGAAAGGAAGCCTATGGTTTGGAATTGGCTAATGTATTCAATACGTTTTAAACAAACCTCACTACTAGCGCTGCTTAATCAGATGCTAGCAAATACATGCACATTCGAAATGATGAATCAGTCTTCGTGCATCCTGTTACGGAAGGTGAAGTAGTGTTAGTAATAAGAAATCTCAACAACAGCAGTAGCTGTGATATTGATGACATTGAAATTCGGCCAGTCAAGCGTTTAGCTGATATTATCGCTCCCATACTTGCTCACATCTTTAAAATATGTTTAGTACCTGCAATTTTTCAAAAAAAATGCAATTAGCGGAAGTCATCCTCCGTTTTAAAAAGGGAGATAATAATGTTCTTGGTAATTAAAGACCAATTTGAATTCTGCCAGTGTTCTCACAAGCCTTCGAAAGAATGCTTCATCTAGGCTGTCTAACTTCATTCACAAATTTAACCTCCTTACACCATTTCAGTTTGGCTTCTGCAAAGGCAAATCAACTGAGTCTGCATTGCTCGAACAAAAAGAATATATAATAACACAAGTGGAAAACAAAGCTATTGTCATTGGTGTGCTTGTGGACTTTTCAAGGGCTTTTGACCTCGTCGACCATAAAATACTGCCTAATAAATTACAGCACTATGGTATCCGAGGAAAAGCACTATCATTATCGAACTCTTATCTAGCATTTAGGCAACAAGTGGTATTATTTATGGTATGCAGTTTGAACGAAAAGCTGTCATGTGCGGCGCCCCTCAAGGAAGTACGCAGAACCTTGACTCTCCAACATTTATATAAATGATATAATAAATGACTAAGGCAGTCATTTTCAAACCAAAAAATAAGCATATCCCACCTCATGAAAATATTATTTTGAATTCAGGCCCTGTAGAAATAATAGAGCAGTTCAAATGCCTAGGGGTTATATTTTCCTGCAATATGTCATGGGATCCTAACGGGAATTACGTCTAAAAAAAGACAGCTCAAATCACTGGCGCTATAGGTCGTTTAAAAAACATCCTTCCTACACAAACTAAAATGCTGATTTACATCTCGATCTTCAACTCGCATTGGGATTATTGCCACTTAGTTTGGGTTACCACAACCTTCACTAACATTGAACGTACTCACGTAATCCGAAAAGGTATCTCAGATATGTGTATAATATGTCATACCGACATCCAAGTGCAGCTTTATTTAGCCATTCTAGAGTGATTACAGTACATAATCTTTATAAATATTGTCTCAGTGTCATATTTAAATCGGAAATTAGGAATATATAACCAATCTAAGGATATTAGCAGAACTAAAGAAAAAAAAACGTTAAGCTGTGCAACAAGACATGCCGAGGAATGAGTAGTACCGACACCTCGACTTAAACTTGGACAAGAACGCCTTAACTATATTCTTACATCTCTTCTTAATGGCTATACCCTCATTAATTTTGATTTGGTTTCTTGTTCGCGCGAAGACCTTCATACTATCTGTTTAAATAACACGGCTTGAGTTTACTTGTGTGCACGTATTGCTGTTTCGTGTATATTTTAGGGATTACTTGATACACTTATCTGTTTGTTTGTTTTTGTACAAGTTCCAGTGGTGCCTCCATGCTGAACGTTTGGTTTGTAGACTTGTCAAGCTGCCCTGGTGTAGCCTTTCTCTGCAACCCCTCCATCTGTATTTTAATATGGAAAAATAAAATTGAAATTGAAAGAATAAAACAAAGCATTGCGTAGGCCGTTGACAATGCTGAGAAAATGGGATTTCTGCCCAGTGCTCTAAATTTCAACGTGAAGAAATGATAAAACGCGTGAATAAACGACAAGAGTAACAATGACTCTCTTGTAGTACGGCTAGAGCAGTGCGGCTTTGTGCTGTGAACTATGCTTCAACTGTGATAGACCGGGGGAATCCAACTCTCTAATTAAAGCAAAGCATTGCGGTGGCCGTTTACCATGCTGACGCAATGTGATTTCTGCCCTTTGCTCTAAATTTCAACGTGAGGAAATGCAAGGAGGCGCGGTTAAACGACGAGAGTAACAATGACTCCCTTGCATTTCAGCAAGAGCACTGCGGCTCGTGCACTATCCGGTGTGCTTCAACCGGCATGGACCGGAGGAATCCGACTGTCTATGTAAATCAAAGCATTGCGGGGGTCCTTGGCAATGTCGACGCAATGTGATTTCTACACTGTGCACTAGATATACACGTGAGGAAATGCAACAAAGCGTGGGTAAACAAGGGGAGTAACGATGACTCCCTTCCTGTGCGGAAAGAACAGTGCTGCTTTGCGCTATCCGGTGTGCTTCAACTGACATAGACTGGGGGAATCTGACTGTCCAATTAAAGCAAAGCATGGAGAGGGCCGTTGACCATGCTGACGCAATGTGATTTATGCCCAGTGCATTGATGTCCACGTGAAGAAATTAAAAAAGGCATGGGTAAACGGCACGAGTTGTGTTCATATAGGAGGTTGTGGCCAAGTTCAGCACCTGTTCTGGTGAGGGAGTGCGTTACCGGTTCTGGTCACCGGATCAGGCCACACTCCAGGCCTGTTTATGCAATTTTATCAACACGCGGATTTTTTTTAATCCGGTGGAAAATTGCGCGGCACCGGGACTCGAACGACGGACCTCTGGCACGCGAGGCGGGTGTTCTACCTCTACGCAACCGCTGCTACAGTTAGCGGTAAGAGGTAAAATAGAGGAATTCCAGATTACAGAACCGATATTCGGCTTTAACTCAGGAAGAGGCCCTTAGTGTTGAAGCAATGAACGACAATCTTATGGGCATCATTAAGGAGTGTGCAAAAGAAGTCGGTGGTAACTCTGTTAGACAGGATACCAGTAAGCTATCGCAGGAGACGAAAGATCTGATCAAGAAACGCCAATGTATGAAAGCCTTTAACCCTACAGCTAGAATAGAACTGGCAGAACTTTCGAAGTTAATCAACAAGCGTAAGACAGCTGACATAAGGAAGTATAATATGGATAAAATTGAACATGGTCTCAGGAAAGGAGGAAGGCTAAAAGCAGTGAAGAAGAAACTAGGAATTGGCAAGAATCAGATATATGCGTTAAGAAACAAAGCCGGCAATATCATTACTAATATGGATGAGATAGTTCAAGTGGCTGAGGAGTTCTATAAAGATTTATACAGCACCAGTGGCAAACACGATGATAATGGAAGAAAGAGTAGTCTAGAGGAATTCAAAATCCCACAGGTAGCGCCGGAAGAAATAAAGAAAGCCTCGAGAGCTATGCAAAGGGGGAAGGCAGCTGCGGAGGATCAGGTAACAGCAGATTTGTTGAAGGATGGTGAGCAGATTGTTCTAGAGAAACTGGCCACACTATATACGCAATGCATCATGACTTCGAGCGTACCGGAATCTTGGAAAAACGCAGACATAATCCTAATCCATAAAAAAGGGGACTCCAGAGACTTCAAAAATTATAGACCGATCAGCTTATTGTCCGTTGCCTACAAAGCATTTACTAAGGTAATTGCAAATAGAATCAGGAACACCTTAGACTTCCGTCAACCAAAGGACCAGGCAGGATCCTGTAAAGGCTACTCAACAATAGACCCAATTCACACTATCAATCAGGTGATAGGAAAATGTGCGGAATATAACCAACCTTTATATATAGCTTTGAGTGATTACGAGAAAGCGTTTGATTCAGTTGAAACCTCAACAGTCATGGAGGCATTGCGGAATCAGGGTGTAGTCGAGCTGTATGTAAGAACGATGAAGGATATCTTGAGCGGCTCCACAGCCACCGTAGTACTCCATAAAGAAACCAATCATATACCAATAAAGAAAGGCGTCAGGCAGGGAGATACGATCTCTCCAATGCTATTCACAGCGTGTTTACAGGAAGTATTCAGAGACCTGGATTGGGGAAAATTGGGGATAAGAGGTAATAGAGAATACCTTAGTAACTTGCGATTCGCTGACGATATTGCCTTGCGTAGTAATTCAGGGGACCTACTGCAATGCATGCTCACTGATTTGGAGAGACAAAGCCGAAGGGTGGGTCTTTTAATAATCTGCAGAAAACTAAAGTAATGTTTAACAGTCTCGGAAGAGAACAGCAGTTTACGATAGGTTGTGAGGCACTCGAAGTGGTAAGGGAATACATCTACTTAGGACAGGTAGTGACTGCGGATCCGGATCATGAGACTGAAATTATCAGAAAAATAAGGATGGGCTGGGGTGCGTTTGGCAGGCATTCTCAGATCATGAACAGCAGGTTGCCATTATCCCTCAAGAGAAAAGTTTATAACAGCTGTGTCTTACTAGGACTCACGTATGGGGCAGAAACCTGGAGGCTTAGGAAAAGGGTTCTAATTAAATTGAGGACGACGCAACGAGCTATGGAAAGAAGAATGATAGGTGTAACGTTAAGGGATAAGAAGAGAGCAGAGTGGGTGAGCGAACAAGCGCGAGTTAATGATATCTTAGTTGAAATCAAGAAATGAAATTGGCATGGGCAGGACACGTCATGAGGAGGGAAGATAAGCGAAGGTCATTAATAGTTACAGAATGGACTCCAAGGGAAGGGGAGCGTAACAGAGGGCGGCAGAAAGTTAGGTGGGCGGATGAAATTAAGAAGTTTGCTGGGACGACATGGCTACAATTAGTACATGACCGGGGTATTTGGAGAAGTATGGGAGAGGCCTTTGCCCTGCAGTGGGCGTAACCAGGGTCATGATGATGATGACGATGAAACGACACGAGTAACATTGACGAGCAATACGTCTACAATGACACAGCCGATACTGTAACAGAGCTATTGTCATAATAGCCAGTACCACCACCTGCTTTCCGCCCACTACGTGCCAATCCTCATCAAACATCATTATCTAACAGAAATGCGCGGGCCTCAAAGAACATGACTCTAATATTGACAAATATCCGCAGTTACCTCCCAAAGAAAGAAGCAGTGGGGTCCCTTCTTGAAGATAGTTCCGCGGATATTGCTATTTTTACCGAGTCTTGGCTAACTCCAGATATCGACGACACAGAACTTCTTTCCGAAACGAAATCTTTTATTGCTTACAGGCTCGACAGATCGGAAAGAAAGGGTGGGGGCGTCCATGTTCTCTGGAAATCAGAATTGCATACATCCCCCGTCCATGTTAGTTCCTCTCACGAGATACTTTGCGTTAAACTGGCCCTTCCTAGCTGTACAAACATTATTGTTGCTTGTTATCGGCCTCCTAATTCCGTCTCCTCCTTTCTTACCAACCTTCACTCCGTCCCACTTGATCTGCACTCTCGGTTTGTCCATGCGAACTTCCTACTTTGTGGAGACTAATTTTCCCGATATCGACTGGGAAACACTGTCAGCACCTTCCGGTCCGTCGAACAAATTCATTTACTTAGTCCTCACGTTTAACTTCACCCAGACAGTTAAAGTGCCTACTCGTGGCGACAACATTCTCGATCTTGTTCTCGCTTGCAAACCTGAGTTAATTGAGTCATTAACAAGCATCACTGGTCTGAGCGATCACGAGGTGCTTGTGTTCAATTTTTCCGTTTCCATCCTCACAAAGCAACGCTTCATAAAATAAATTCGCGACTACAATAAAGCTGATTTTCGTCCTAATAACCGTGAGTTAGAAACTTTTTCCACCTTTTCCAGCAGGCCGCACCCAGTAGATCAGTAGAACAAAACTGGTTGCTCTACAAGAATAAAATCTTATCCCTTGTCGAAACCTATGTCCCCCTTGTCTGCATACGTCGTGACTGTAACAAGCCCTGGTATAGCAACGCCTTGCGACAGTTAGCAAACGAAAAGAAGCGCCTCTATCGTGCGGCGAAGCACACAAATTCTGTAAAAAATGGGAAACGTACAGCAAGTGCCTACAAGAATACATCAGCATACTACGCCGTTCTAAAAAGAAAATTTTTCACGAAGATCTTAAAAACATGCGCGTTAATCCCCAAAAATTCTGGAATCTGGTCACACCGTGCAAAAGCCGTACTGAAAACATTTCTTTGGTTAACCATAGTGGCTTACATGTACCTGATATTGAGCGCGCAGATGTCATGAATTCATATTTTTCCTCCGTGTTCACCCAGAAACCTGCACTTCGTATTTCCCCAATACCTGCCACTAGTTTTTCCCTAATGCCACCAGTTTTTATAACCCATGAAGGTATCGCTAAACTCATCGAAAACCTGAAGTTGTCACGCGCTCCTGGGCCAGACAACATAACTGCCAAAATATTGAAGGGCACCGTGAGCATTCCTAGCCGTATTTTGCAAATTATTTTTTAGCAGTCTGTTTCAAACATCGAAATACCAAATGATTGGAAAACTAGTAAAGTAACCCCAGTATTTAACGCACGCAATCGATCCGATCCTTCTAATTACCGCCCAATTTCATTAACATCTATTCCATGCAAGCTACTGAGCACATTTTATATTCGCAGATCGCATCACACCTCGACAATAACGCTTTCTTTTACGAAAAACAGCACGGTTTTAGATCAGGCCATTCTTGCGAGTCCCAGCTTTTCGAATTCACCACAGACCTTCACTTAAGCTTAGATTCTTCTTTTGAAACTGATGTCATTTACCTAGACTTCTCCAGAGCATTCGATCGGGTTTCCACATCGGCGTTTAATGGCAAAACTGTCCTGCGTCCACAATAACCCTTTCATCTTGTCATGGATTGACTGCTTTCTCCGCGAACGCTCACAATATACAGTAATAGGGAACCACAGATCGCAAAATACTACAGTCATCTCTGGTGTCCGCCAGGGATCGGAGCTGGGACCACTCCTTTTTCTGATATGTATAGGTGATCTTCCTAATGCCATATCATCTTTTATCCGCCTCATCGCAGACGATTGTGTCTTTTACCGCCGCATATCTACTCCCGATGATCAGACTCTGCTTCAACGCGACTTCAATCTCATAGAAACCTGGTGTGCGTCATGGCTTATGCAACTGAACATTTCCAAATGTAAGTTCATGCATGTATTAAGAAAGCGAAATAACCTCAGCTATCCGTATTCATTAAATTCTACACCACTCTCTGAAACAGAATCATACAGGTATCTTGGAATCATCGTGAACAACAAACAAACATGGTCTGAGCACATTGCAAAACTTTGTACAGATGCTTCTAAGTTGCTCCGGGTTATCAGACGATCCCTCGCTTTTTCATCCCCGTCTGTCCGTCAACTCGCCTTCGTAACATTCATCCGTTCGAAACTCGAATATGCCACGGCGATCTGGAATCCCCATCAGAATTATCTAATCGATCAGCTTGAAGCCATCCAAAATCGCGCGGCCCATTTTATCACATCGCAGTATGACATACGACACAGTATCAAGGCATCCCTTTATCTTCAACCCCTGGCACTTCGGCGTAAAATCTCACAACTTTGCCTATTTCACAAATTGTGCTTTACCTTCCCACATGTAATGAATTCTGGATTACACCCGCCGCTTCACACCTCACGCCGTCTTTTCAACTCTTTAAATTTGCAGCGCATAAATGGCTCTACAAAGTCATTTAATAAATCTTTTTTTACCTACATCCATTACATTGTGGAATGACTTACCCGATTCCACAGTTACTGAAACAGAACCTAATAAATTCAGGCAGTTATTAACAGCACATTTGAAGGGCTGAGTTATTTTGCCGTGTTTTTGAATGTGTATGCGCGTTTGGTTTTGTTTCCAAGTTGTTCTTGAGCCGCTGTGTGCATCTTAGTGTTGATGCTTCTGATAATGTTAATGTTGAACATGAACCCTGCACTTTGTATTGCTTTTTTGTTGTTACCGACCATTTTATATGTAACGACTGCTCCCCCCGTTGTGTAATGCCCTAAGCCAAGGGCCTTTAAGGGTAAATAAATGATGATGATGACCCCCTTGCAATGTGGCTAGAGCAGTGCGGCTTTGCGCTCTCCGGTGTGCTTCAACTGGAATGGACCAGGGGAATCCAACTCTATAATGAAAAGAAAACATTGCGGTGGCCGTTGACCATGTTGAGTCAATGTGATTTCTTCCCAGTGCTGTAAATTTCAACTTGAGGAAATGGAAAAATGGCTGAGTAAGCGACACGAGTAACAGTGACTCCCTTGCACTGTGGCTTGAGGAGCGCGGCTTTGCGCTCTCCGGTGTGCTTCAACTCGAATGGAGCAGAAGAATGAGACTCTCTAAGTAAAGGAAAGCATTGCGTAGGCCGCTGACCATGCTGAGGCAATGTGATTTCTGCCCAGTGCTCTAAATGTCAATGTGAAGAAATGCAACAAGGCGTGGGAAAAAAATTGGAGTTACAATGACTCCCTTGCAGTGCGGCTAGAGCAGTGCGACTTTGCGCTGTCCGGTGTGCTTCAACTGAACTGGACCGGGGGAATACAACTCTCTAATTAAAACAAAGCATTGCGGTGGCCGTTGATCATGCTGAGGCAATTTGATTTCTTCTAGTGCTTTAAATTTCAAGGTGAAGAAATGAAAAAGTGCGTGGTTAAATAGCAGGAGTAACAATGATTCCCTTGCATTGCGGCTAGATCAGTGCAGCTTTGCGCTGTCCGGTGTGCTTACACTGGAATAGACTGGGGGAATCCAACTCTCTAATTAAACCAAAGGATTGCGGTGGCCGTTGACCATGCCGAGGAAGTGTGACTTCTGCCCTGTGCTCTAAATTTCAAAGTTAAGAAAAGAAAACGCGCGTGGTTCAACGACAGGACTAAGAAGGATTCCCTTGTAGTACGGCTAGAGCTGTGCGGCTTTGTGCTGTCTGATGTGCTTCCACTGGCATCGACCAGGGGAATCCAACTCTTTAATTAAAGCAATGCATTGCGGTGGCCGTTGACCATGTTGACGCAAAGTGATTTCTGCCTATTCCTCTAAATGTCAACGTGAAGGGATGCAAAGAGGCGTGAGTAAGGGAGGTGAGTAACAGTGACTCCCTTGCAGTGCGGCTAGAGTAGTGCGGCCTTTGGGCTGTCTAGTGCGCTCCAAATGGCACGGACCGGGAAAATGTGACTGTTCAATTAAAACAAAGCATTGCGAGGGCCGTAGACCATGGCGACGCGATGTGATTTCTGCCCAGTGCTCAAAATGCCGACTTGAAGAAATGCAACAAGGCGTGGGTAAACGAATGGAGTAACTATGACCCCCTTGCCTTTGTCTAGAGCAGTGCGGCTCTTCCGAACTCCAGTGGGCTTCAATGGCATCGACCGCGGGAATCCGACGGTCCATTCAAAACAAAGCATTGCTTAGGCCGTCGACCATGCTGAGACAATGTGATTTGTGCCCAGTGCTCTAAATTTAAACGTGAAGAAATGGAAAAAGCTTGGTTAACTGACAGGAGCATCAATGACTTCCTTGCAGTGCGGATAGAGAAGTGTGGCTTTGCAGTGTCCGGTGGGCTTTAACTGGTATGGACTGGGAAATCCGACTGTCCAATTAATACAAAGCATTAGAAGGCGTTTGACCATGCTGAGCCTATGTGTTTTCTGCTGTTTGCTCTAAATTTGAAGGGGAAAAATGGGGTGGTGAAATCTCAGGAGTAACAATGACTCCCTTGTAGTACGGCTAGAGCATTGCGGTTTTGAGCTGTCTGGTGCGCTTCAACTGGCATGGACTGGGGAAATTCGAGTTACAATATAAAACAAAGCTTTGCGGGGGCCGTTGCCCATGCAGACGCAATGTGAATTCTGCCCAGTGCTTCATCATCATCATCAGCAGCAGCAGCAGCAGCCTGGTTAAGCCCACTGCAGTGCAAAGGCCTCTCCCATACTTCTCCAACTACTCTGGTCATGTACTAATTGTGGCCATGTTGTCTCTGCAAACTTCTTAATCTCATCCGCCCACCTAACATTCTGCTGCCCTCTGCTACGCTTCCCTTCCCTTGGAATTCATTCCGTAACTCTTAATGACCATCGGTTATCTTCCCTCCTCATTACGTGTCCTGCCCATGCCCATTTCTTTTTCTTGATTTCAACTAAGACATCATTAACTCGCGTTTGTTCCCTCACCCAATCTGCTCTCTTCTTATCCCTTAACGTTACACCTATCATTCGTCTTTCCATAGCTCGTTGCGTCCTCCTCAATTTAAGTAGAAGCCTTTTCGTAAGTCTCCAGGTTTCTGCTCCATACGTGAGTACTGGTAAGACACAGCTGTTATAAACTTTTCTCTTGAGAGATAATGGCAATCTTCTGTTCATGATCTGAGAATGCCTGCCAAACGCTCCCCAGCCCATTCTTATTCTTCTGATTATTTCAGTCTCATGATCCGGATCCGCGGTCACTACCTGCCTAAAGTAGATGTGTTCCCTTACCACTTGCAGTGCCTCACTACCTATCGTGAAGTACTGTTCTCTACCGAGACTGTTAAACATTACTTTAGTTTTCGGCAGATTAATTTTAGACCCACCGTTCGGCTTTGCCTCTCCAGGTCAGTGAGGATGTATTGAAGTTGGTCCCCTGAGTTACTAAGCAAGGCAATATCATCAGCGAACCGCAAGTTACTAAGGTATTCTCCATTAACTCTTATCCCCAATTCTTCCCAATCCACGTCTCTGAATACCTCCTGTAAACACGCTGTGAATAGCATTGGAGAGATCGTATCGCCCTGCCTGACGCCTTTCTTTATTGGGATTCTGCTGATTTCTTTATGGAGGACTACGGTGGCTGTGGAGCCGCTATAGATATCTTTCAGTATTTTTACATTCGGCTCGTCTACACCCTGATTCCGCAATGCCTCCATGACTGCTGAGGTTTCGACTGAATCAAATGCCTTCTCGTAATCAATGAAAGCTATACATAAAGGTTGGTTATATTCCGCACATTTTTCTATCACCTGATTGATAGTGTGAATTGGGTCTATTGTTGAGTAGCCTTTGCGGAATGCTGCCTGGTCCTTTGGTTGACGGAAGTCTAAGGTGTTCCTGATTCTATTTGCAATTAGCTTTGTAAATACTTTGTAGGCAACGGACCGTAAGTTGATCTGTCTATAATCCTTCAAGTCTTTCAAGTCTTTCAACGTAAAGAAATGAAACAATCAAATAGATAAATAACAGCAGAATCAATGATTTCCTTGCAGTGCAGCTAGAGCAGTGCGGCCCTTGCACTGTCCGGTGTGCTTGAACTGGCATGGACCGGGGGAATGCGACTGTTTAAATAAAACAAAGTATTGCGGGGGTCGTTGACCATGCCGACGCAAAGTGATTTCTGCCCAGTGCTCTAAATTTCAACGTTGTGAAATGAAAAAAAAGACGCGTCGTTAAACGGCAGGAGTAACAATGACTCCCTTGTAGTACGGCTAGGGCAGTACGGCTTTGCCCTATCTGGTGTGCTTCAGCTGGCATAGACAAGGGGAATCCAACTCTCTAATTAAAACAAAGGAGTGCGAGGGCCTTTACCATGCTGACGCAATGTGATTTCTGCCCAGTCTCTAAATGTCAACGTGAAAAAAGGCAACAAGGCGTGGGTAAACGACGGGAATAACAGTGACTTCCTTGCATTGAGGCTACAGCAGTGCGGCTTCGTGCAGTTCGGTGCGCTTCAACTGGCATGGACAGGGGAAATAAGACAACATTAATAAAACAAAGCATAGCGTAGGACGTCGACCATGATGAGGCAAGGCGGTTTCTAACCAGTGCTCTAAATTTAAACATGAAGAAAACAAATAACGCGTGGTTTAACAATACGAGTAACAATGACTCCCTTGCATTTGAGCTAGAGCACAGCGGCTCTTGCACAATCCGGTGTGCTTCAACTGGGATGGACCAGGGGAATCCCACTGTCATATTAAAACAAGCATTGGGGGGCCGTTGACCATGCTGACGCAATGTGATTTCTGCCCAGTGCTCTAAATGTCAACGTGAAGAAATGCAACAAGGTTTGGGGAAACGACGGGAGTAAGAATGACCCCCTTGCAGCGCAGCTACAGCAGTGCGGCTTTGCACTATCCGGTGTGCTACAACTGGCATAGATCGGGGAATCTGACTGTCCAATTAAAAGAAAGGATGGCGACGGCTGTTGACCATGCTGACGCAATGTGATTTCTGCTCAGTGCTCTAGGGTCAATGTGAAAAAATGAAAAAGAAGGCGTGGGCAAACGACAGGAGTAACAATGACTCCCTTGCACTGCGGCAAGAGCTGTGCGGCTTTGCGCTGTCCGATGTGCTTCAACTGGAATAGACCGGGGGTCGGACTGTCTAATTAAAACAATGCATTGCGGGGGCCGTTGACCATGCTGACGCAATGTTATTTCTACATTGTCCTCTGAATGTCAACGTGGAGAAATGTAACAAGGCGTGGGTCAACGACGGGAGTAACAATGACTGCCTTGTATTACGGTTAGTGCAGTGCGGGTTTGTGGTGTCCGGTGAGCTTCAACTGGCATGGATCGGCGGAATCCAACTCTCTAATTAAAACAAAGCATTTCGGTGGCTGTTGATCATGCTGACGCCATTCGATTTCTGCCCATTGCTCTAGATGTCAACGTGAAGAAATGCAGAGGCGTGGTTAAACGAGTGGAGTAACAATGACTCCTTTCCAGTGCGGCTAGAGCAATGTGGCTCTTGCGCTATCTGGTGCGCTGCAACTGCCACGGACTTGGGGAATTCGACTGTCCAATTGAAACAGCATTGCAAGGGCCATTGCGCTTGCTGACGTACGACATTTCTACCCAGTGCTCTAAATTTCGACGTGATGAAATGAAAAACGGCGTGCGCTAACGAAATCAATAACAACGACTCCCTTGCAGTGCGACTAGAACAGTGCCACTCTTGGGCTGTCCCTTGGGCTTCAACTGGTATGGATAGGGGGAATCCGACTCACTAATTAAAAGAAAGCATTGCGGTGGCCGTTGACCGTGCCGACGATGTGTGACCTCTGCCCAGTGCTCTACATGTCAATGTGAAGAAATGCCAGGAGGCGTGGGTAAACGAGCGGAGTAACAATGACACTGCTGCTGTGCAGCAAGAGCATCGCGCCTTTGCGCTATCCGGTGTGCTTCAACTGGCATAGACCGGGGGAATCTGACTGTCCAATTCAAACGAAGCAGGGCGAGGGCCTTTGACCATGCTAACGCAATGTGATTTCAGCACAGTGCTTCAATGTCAACGTGAAAAAATAAAAAAAATGCGTGGTTATACGACAGGAGAAACAATGAGTGCCGTGCAGTGCGGCTTGAGCAGTGCGGCATTATGCTGTCCGGTGTCCTTAAACTAGCATGGACCGGGGCAATCCGACTGCATAATTAAAACAAGACATAGCGAGGGCCGTTGACCATGCTGGCGCAATGCGATTTCAGCCCAGTGCTCCAAATGTCAACATGAAGAAATGCAACAAGGCGTCGGCAAAGGCCGGGATTAACAATGACTCCCTGCCAGTGCGGCTAGGGCAGTGTGGCTCTTGCACTATCTGGTGCGCTCCAACTGCCATGGACCGGGGGAATTCGACTGCCCAATTGAAATAGCATTGCGAGGGCCATTGCCCTTGCTGACGTACGGCATTGCTGCTGAGTGCTCTAAACATTGACGTGAACTAATGAGAAACGTCGTGCTCAAACGACAGGAATAACAGCGACTCCCTTCCAGTGCCGCTAGAGCAGTGCGGATCTTGCGCTGTCCGGTGGGCTTCAAGTGGTATAGACCGTGAAATCCAACTCTCTAAATGAAACAAAGCATTGTGGTGGCCATTTACCATGCTGAGGCAATGTGATTTCTGCCCAGTTCTCTAAATTTCAACGTGAACAAATGAGAAAATCGCGTGGGCAAATGACAGGAGTAACAATGACTCCCTTGTCGCACGGCTAGAGCAGTGCGGCTTTGTGCTGTCCGGTGAGCTTCAACTGGCATCGACCGAGGAAATCCAACTCTTTAAATAAAACAAGGCATTGCGGTGGCCGTTGACCATGCTGACGCAATGTGATTACAGCCCAGCGCTTTAATGTCAACGTGAAAAAATGAGAAAAAGGCGTGGTGAAACGACGGGAACAACAATGACTCCATTGCAATGCGGCTAGAGCAGTGCAGTTCTTGCACTACCCGGTGTACTTCAACCGGCATGGACCGGGGGAATCCGACTGTCTAAGTAAATCAAAGCATTGCGGGGGTCGTTAACCATGCAAGCGCAGTGTGATTTCTGCCCAGGGCTCTAAATGTCAATGTGATGAAATGCAACAAGGCGTGGCTAAATGACGGGAGTGACAATGACTCCCTGGCAGTGCAGCTACAGCACTGCGGCTCGTGCACTATGCGGTGAGCATTACCTGGAATGGACCTGGGATCAGACTGTCTAATTAAAACAAAGCATTGCGCGGGCCGTTCACCATGCTGACGCACTATGATTTCTACAATGTGCTTTAAATGTCAACGTGAAGAAATGCAACAAGGCGAGGGTAAACGACGGTAATAACTATTACTCCCTTCCAGTGCGGCTAGAGCAATGCGGCTCTTGCGCTGTCTGGTGCGCTCCAACATCAACGGTGGGCGGAATTCGCCTGTACAATTAAAACAACATTGCGAAGGCCATTGCCCTTGCTGACGCAATGGTATTTCTGCCAAGTGCTCTAAATGTCGACGTGGAGAAATGAAAAACTGCGTGGTTAAACGACAGAAATATCAGTGACTCCATGCGGTGCGGCTAGTGCAGTGCACATCTTGCGCTGTCCGGTGCGCTTCAAATAATATGGACCGGAGCATTCCGACGGTCTAATTAAAAGAAAGCATTGCGCTGGCCATTGACCATGCTGACGAAATGTGATTTTGGCCCAGTGCTCTAAATGTCAACGTGAAGACATGCAACAAGGCGTGTGAACAGCGGGAGTAACAATGACGCCCAGGCAGTGCGGCTTGAGCAGTCTTGCTTAGGCTATCAGGTGTGCTTCAACTGGCATAGACCGGGGCAATATGACTGTCCTATTGGAACAAAGCATGGCAAAGGCCGTTGACTATGCTGAAGCAATGTGATTTCTGCCCTGTTCTCTAAATATCAACGGGAAGAAATAAAAAAAACGCGTGCTTAAACGACAGCAGTAACAATGACTCCCTTGTAGCACGGTTAGAGAAGTGCAGCTTTATGCTGTCCGGTGAGCTTCAAGTAGCATGGACCCTGCGAATCCAGCAATCTAATGAAAACAAAGCAGTGCACTGGCCGTTGATCATGCTGAGGCAATGTGATTTCTGCCCAGTGCTCTAAATGTCAATCTGAAGAAATGCAACAAGGCGTGCGTAAACGATGGGATTAATAATGAATGCCTTGCAGTGCGGCTAGAGCATTGCGGTTTTGCGCTGTCCGGTGGGCTTCAACTGAAATGGACGGGCGGAATCCAACTCTCTGATTAAAACAAAGCATTCCGGTGGCCGTTGACCATGCTGAGGCAATTTGATTCCTGCCCAGTGCTTTAAATTTCAACGTGAAGAAATGAAAAATTGACTGGATAAATGACAGGAGTAATAATGACTCCTTTGCAGTGCGGCTAGATCAGTGCGGCTTTGTGCTGTCTGGTGTGCTTCAACTGGCATGGACCGGGGGAATGCGACTGTTTAAATAAAACAAAGCATTGCGGGGGTCGTTGACCATGCCGACGCAATTTGATTTCTGCCCAGTGCTCAATATGTCAACGTGAGGAAATGCTGCAAGGCATGGGTAAACGACAGGAGTAACGATGATTCCCTTGCATTGCGGCTAGAGAAGTGTCGCTTTGCGCTGTCCGGTGGGCTTCATATGGTATGGACCGGGGGAATCCGACTATCCAATTGATACAATGCATTAGCGGGCCGTTGACCATGCTGAGGCAATGTGTTTTCTGCCCAGTGCTATATATTTCAACGTGAAGAAATGAAAAAGTGGCGTGGTGAAATGACAGGAGTAAAATGACTCCCTTGTAGTACGGCTTGAGCATTGCGGCTTTGTCCTGTCTGGTGCCCTCCAACTGGCATGGACCGCGGGAATCCAACTCTCTAATTAAAACAAGGCATTGCGAGGGCCTTTACCATGCTGACGCAATATGATTTCTGCCCAGTGCTCTAAATGTCAACGTGAAAAAAGGCAACAAGGCGTGGGTAAGCGACGAAACTAATAATGACTCCCTTGCATTGCGGCTAAAGCAGTGCGGCTTCGTGCAGTTCGGCTTGCTTCAACTGGCATGGACTGGGTAAGTCCAACTGTCATAATAAAACAAAGCATTGCGTAGGCCGTTGACCGTGCTGGGGCAATGTGGTTTCTACCCAGTGCTCTAAATTTAAACGTGAAGAAAAGAAATAACGCGTGGCTTAACAACAGCAGTAACAATAACTCCCGTGTAGTACGGCTAGAGCTGCGCGGCTTTATGCTGTCTGGTGTTATTCAACTGGTATAGACCAGGGGAATCGAGCTCTCTAATTAAAACAAAGCATTGCTACGGCCTTTGCCATGCTGGCGCAATGTGATTTCTGTCCAGTGCTCTAAATGTCAACGTGAAGAAATGTAAAAAGACGTGGGTAAATGACGCGTGGAACAATGACTCCCTTGCACTCTGGCTAGAGCAGTGAGGCACTTGCGATGTCCAGTGTGCTTCAATGACATGGACCAGGCAAATCCGACTGTCTAAGTAAAAAAAACCATTGCGGGGGCCGTTGACTATGCTGACACAATGGGATTTCTGCCCAGTGAGCTAAATGTCGGCGTGAAGAAACGCAAGGGGTGGGTAAACGACGGGTGTAACTATGCGTCCCTTGCCGTCCGGCTTTGCGCTGTCTGGTGTGTTTCAACTGACATGGACCATTCGAATCCGACTGCTTAAAAAAATCAAAGCATTGCGGGGACCGTTGACCATGCCGACGCAATGTTATTTCTGCCTAGTGCTCAAATTGTCAACATGAAGAAATAAAAAAAGAACGCGTGGGTAAACGACAGGAGTAACAATGCCTCCCTTTTAGTACGGTTAGAGCAGTGCGGCTGTGTGCTGTCCGGCGAGCTTCAACTGGCATGGACCGGCGGAATCCAACTCTCTAATTAAAACAAACCATTTCAGTGGCTGTTGATCATGCTGACGCCATTTGATTTCTGCCCATTGATCTAAATGTCAACGTGAAGAAATGCAGAGGCGTGGCTAAACGAGTAGAGTAACTATGACTCCTTTCCAGTGCGGCTAGAGCAATTTGGCTCTTGCGCTATCTGGTGCGCTCCAACTGCCATGGACCGGGGGAATTCGACTGTCCAATTGAAATGGCATTGTGAGGGCCATTGCCCTTGCTGACGTACGGCATTTCTGCTCAGTGCTCTAAACGTCGACGTGAAGAAATGAAAAACGGCGTGCTCAAACGACAGCAATAACAGCGACTCCCTTGCAGTGCGGCTAGAGCAGTGCGGATCTTGCGCTGTCCGGTGGGCTTCAACTGGTATGGACCGGGGTAATCCAACTGTGTAAAGAAAACAAAGCATTGCGGGGGCCGTTCATCATGCTGACGCAATGTGATTTCTACAATGTGCTTTAAATGTCAACGTGAAGAAATGCAACAAGGCGAGGGTAAACGACGGCAATAACAATTACTCCCTTCCAGGTGGCTAGAGCAGTGCGGCTCTTGCACTATCTGGTGCGCTCCAACATCAGTGGACCGGGGGAATTCGCCTGTACAATTAAAACAGCATTGGGAAGGCCATTGCCCTTGCCGACGCAATGGCATTTCTGACAAGTGCTCTAAATGTCGACGTGAAGAAATGAAAAACGGCGTGGTTTAACGACAGAAATATCAGTGACTGCTTGCGCTGCGGCTAGTGCAGTGCGCCTCTTGCGCTGTCCGGTGGGCTTCAATTGGTATGGACCGGAGCAATCCGACGATCTAATTAAAAGAACGCATTGCGCTGGCCATTGACCATGCTGACGTAATGTGATTTTGGCCCAGTGCTCTAAATGTCAACGTGAAGACACGCAGAAAGGCGTGCGTAAACGGCGGGATTAACAATGACGCCCTTGCAGTGCGGTTAGAGCAGCCTTGCTTAGGCTATCCGGTGTGCTTCAACTGGCATAGACCGCTGAAATCTGACTGTCCTATTGGAACAAAGCATGGCAAAAGCCATTGACTATGCTAAAGCAATGTGATTTCTGCCCTGTTCTATAAATTCCAACGGGAAAAAATAAAAAAAAAACGCGTGCTTAAACGACAGCAGTAACAATGACTTCCTTGTAGTACGGTCAGAGAAGTGCGGCTTTATGCTGTCCGGTAAGCTTCAACTAGCATGGACCCCGCGAATCCAGCAATCTAATGAAAACAAAGCAGTGCGCTGGCCGTTGATCATGCTGAGGCAATATGATTTCTGCCCAGTGCTCTAAATGTCAATCTGAAGAAATGCAACAAGGCGTGGGTAAACGATGGGATTAATAATGACTGCCTTGCAGTGCGGCTAGAGCATTGCGGTTTTGCGCTGTCCGGTGTGCTTCAACTGAAATGGACGGGCGGAATCCAACAAAGCATTCCGGTGGCCGTTGACCATGCTGAGGCAATTTGATTTCAGCCCAGTGCTTTAAATTTCAACGTGAAGAAATGAAAAATTGGCTGGATAAATGACAGGAGTAATAATGACTCCTTTGCAGTGAGGCTAGAGAAGTGTGGCTTTTCGCTTTCCGGTGGGTGTCATCTGGTATGGACCGTGGGAATCCGACTGATCAAATAATACAAAGCATTAGAGCGCCGTTTACCATGCTGAGGCTACGTGTTTTCTGCCCAGTGCTCTAAATTTCTACGCGAAGAAATTAAAAAATGGAGTGGTGATATAACAGGAGTAACAATCACTCCCTTATAGTACGGATAGAGCATTGCGACGTTGAGCTGGCTGGTGCGCTCCAAATGGCATGGACCGAGGGAATTCGACTTTCCAATTTAAGGAAAGTATTGTAAGGGCCTTTACCATGGTGACGCAATGTGATTTCTGCCGAGTGCTCTAAATGTCAACGTGAAGAAAGGCAATAAGGCGTGGGTAGACGACGGGGGTAAAAATGACTCCCTTGCCGTGCGGCTAGAGCAGTGCGGATTTGCGCTGTCCGGTGTGCTGCAACTGGCATTGACTGGGGAAATCCGACTGTCATAGTAAAAGAAAGCATTGCGCAGACGGCCGACCATGCTGAGGCAATATGATTTCTACCCTCTGCCCTAAATTTTAACGTGAAGAAAAGAAATAACGCGTGGTTAAATGAGAGGAGTAACAATGACTCCCTTGTATTACGGCTAAAGAAGTGCGGCTTTTGCGATGTCCAGTGTGCTTCGATGGCATGGACCGGGGCAATCCTACAGACGTTAAATTTTCAGAAATGGTCCGAAACCGCGCATTGCCATGCTGTTAGCATTGCCTTCTTACAAAATATGGCTTGAGACCCCTCACGCCTTTTTTTTCTAGAAAAGCGTATTGTCCTAACCTAACATGGTTCTATCGCTACCGCTGTTTTAAAACATTTTAGAAATTAAACATTCACGGGTTTTTTTCCTCCTGCACGTAGCCTATAATCTTTTTTTTCCTTTCCTGCTCCCTTCATTTTTTTTTGTGGCTTCGTTTAAGCAGACAGGCTCATTCTCCTCTGTCGGCCACGCTACGGCTACCTACCGTAATATAATTGCAGCCTAATCTAGCCCTTGTCAATTTTTTTTGAGTAGTTGACAGGGCATAGGGATTTCTGGCCGCACGCGCGTCGTGGGGCAGAGCCAGGGGGCATACATATGCCAGGCATGTGCGTTGGCAGCCCCCGTCTACTGTGTGTTGCCACACACTGCTGACGTCTGCATCCATGTGCGGCTGAGCCTGCGGTCATGCCCAGGGCCTGGTATCCGTTCTCGATGACGTGAGCGACAGCAATTTTTCTTTCTTTTTTCCTTTCCATTTCTGAAAGGTATGGGTTAAATAAACAGTTGTAATCCTTTCAGGTCCGGCTTTATTGCCTCGGCGTATATTAAAGGCTTTTTGAATGTATAAACAAGTAAATTAATTCGAGGTTCAATCACATCCTATAGGAATGCTAAGTACTTGCAGTCTAATCCTTAAGAAAATCAGGGTTCCATTCAAGGGGCGTTTATCGCATAAAGGGTATGATACTGCCTTGCTAACACAGCACTGGCGGCTCGGGCGCGGGCTTTCATGCGTTGTGTTGTTTTTTGAATGTTTCCTGCAGAGTCGCCATGTCGCTGTGCTGAATTTCCTTCCTGCAAATACATTTTCCTCGCAGTTACGAAACTTGACTGTTTAGAGAGTGGCAGGCCATCTGGTGTGTCAATGACACAAAAAGCCACACCAGAAAACGCTGTACTGCACGCCAAAGGCGCGAAGTAGCGCTGGCGACGTTAAATATACTGAGATGGTCCGAAACCGGGCATTGCTATGCAGTTAGCACTTCCTTCTTACGAAGTATGGCTTGCGACCCTACGCGCTGGGTCTTGATATTCCGGACCATCTGACATTCACAGTTCTCCTTAAAGCGTCCATAGAAAAAAGAAATCAAGCTTTGAATATGCTGCCGGCGTGCTGCATTAAGCGGCTAAGCCACAATTTCCTATAAACCTGGAGGTCAATTGTTCGATTCCCAATAACAAAATTACCTCCCATTTTTTTCTCTCATTTTCTTTTTATTTCTTCCCAGCAAGAGCTGTTCCTTTTCTCAGCCCCGCATGTACCTCTAACTCTGTAACTCACTAATCTGGGGCAGATGTGGAGCACTGGGTTATTCTTGTTCTCACTCTGCTAATTTAAATATGGCGTCTAACGTCCACGTACTACTGTACCCTCATTCTCATTGGGACATTCATTTATGCAGCTTCAGCGAGCGCCGAATGGTACCACTGGAGAGGCATTACGAAAGTAATCATGGGCTATTCATTAAGTGGAGATGTAGTTTATGTGCGTTCCTTCGTTCATTACGATCGGTTGCAGCTCATTTCACATACTGCTCACAGAACAAGGACTCCTCCTTAACCGATACAAGCTCGAGTCAGGAGAGCCTAGCTAACCGGCAGAAACCGCAAGTCAGTTCTGTAGAAATGGAGGATGCTTCTATACAGCCGAAAACGAGGAACTAATATTTAGCTATCCACCTCCTCGTAATGTCTGCCCGTTATGCTTGGCCCAATTTTCTTCACGAGTGAAGGCTGAGCAGCGCGTCTCCAGCAAACACAAAATGACTGTAACATGGCAATGCAGCAGCTGCAAATCATTTAGTTACAAGTCCTCGCAATCCGCATCAGCCCACTTCAATAAATGCCGTAAGAAATTGTCTGCTTCGAAGCCCTCGACTGGTGGAAACCACAGCACAAGTACAAAAATTCAAAATAAAGGCACTTCAACAAGCTCCCGGCAAATGGCTTCAGGAGGCTCAGAAGACAAGAGTTGCAGGGTACGAGAAGTTGATCGCCAGAATGGAACCAGGGGTAATGAGGGAAAGGGTACTCCGGAAGGGGGAGGTCAGGCGGCTTGGTCGCAGCGGGAAATGCGCGCTGTCGTCGCCGCAAGGGCACAGTTGGGCTCTCTTGCCAGTGCTTATCAGTTAAGTTTCAACCTACCAGCACGTTCGGCGGCGGACGTGGCATCTTTAATTGCATCGGCTGAATGCCTACAATTTGAATCTAGTATACCGGAATAAGTAATAAGATCTCTCTGTGGCGGCCCGGGGACGGCGACTTGCATCCTTCTGGAGGAGCCAGTGCACACAAAAGTCAGGCCGAATTCTTGATCTGTCCGGTCCACTCTCCTCCACCTCTAGTGGCGACATGTCGTCATCACCCCCTGGGCCGGTGCCTGAAACACCTAGTGGAGACAATGTCCCACGCCACTTGCCCCCTGCCGTCGATGCCGGTGTGCCCCCAGGGTGTGCCAACCAAAAAAAAATGATCGCGACCTTCAGATCGCTGGAGCCGCTCAGGGTGATTCAGCTGAATATTCGATAATACCACAAAGCTGCGATGATGACGAACGGGCCTGCCGGCTAGCTGGGGACAGCGCTGCTGATATCCTTTCGCCCACTCTGGCCGGAGGGGGGCTCGATGAGCGCCTGGCTCAGCCGAGTACGCCTACTCCCCACCCTTTGACCTCAACAGCCGGCCATATCGGTGGTCATAGGAACGGGGCACCGAGTGAGGAGAGATCATCTCGATCCACCAACAAGGCCCAAGGCCTATACCTGCTTCAAGCTCATGCAACGGCCTTTCTTTCCGGGACGTGTGCAGCCCTACGTCTTCGATCATGCTGCCTCAGAACCAAGTAAATTACTTGGTTCTGAGTTCTGAGTAAGAGTGTTGATGACTCTTTTAACAACCTCGACCTTATTCAGCGGTCCGGATCGATTGCAAGTACGCCTCCGAGTCCGGATTCTGATGGACAGGATAGGGTAAGGTCGGCAGCGGTGCCGGCTGCAAGCTCCTACTGCAGGTACTACACGCCGCAGATACTGGTTCTGGCCAGGGCCGAGCTTTCCCTTCCTCCCGGCGAGAAATACATAAATAAAAAATTAGCTGCTGTTTATGCGTCAAGATCTTTAGATGCAATTAATGGCCTAAGGAAGCGGCAACGATATAGAGAACTTTTGGCCAGAGAATCTGAGCTCTGCCAGACTGACAATAATAATGAACCTTCTACCTTGTCTCCTGAGGAGAAGAGCGATGATGAAGAGCCTCCAACGGTAGAATTATTGAATGTTGACGATGCCACTCAGAAGTTCTTACACTATAGCATTAATTTTCCAAGGCTTTCAGAAAACACATGCAATACCCCAATAACAATGACTGATCTGGCCATTATTTGCAGACACTTTGGAGTAAAACCCAGAAAAACGCAACAGGCGAAGAACGCCAAAGCCCACCTCACTCGAAACAAAAACGAAAAGGCTAGAGAATTCAAACGGCGGCAATATAAGGAACATCAGCGTCTATACAACTTAGGTCCGAAAGTTCTCGTAGAAGAATTAGCATGTCAGCAGGGGGAGCTTGGGGAAATTGACATGAGTGATATCCACAACATCTTTGATTACAACTTGGGATTGGATTCAATCACTGTAGACAAAGTGGGTGTAAAAGAGAATTCCTTTCCTCGTGAGGCCAACCTTTTCCCCGAGGGCGAAATTGAAGTGGTAATGAAAAACATGGACCAGGTCCGAATCGCCTAACCGTCCGAGAGATGAAAAAAATTCAGAGCGCCATCTGGACGATCATCTTTAATAATTTTTTGTGTTTCCGGCGTATGCCTGATGAATAGCGACCGTCCAGAACAATCTTCATTCCTAAACGTTTGGATGCGGCCTCTGCGGCTGAGTTTCGTCCAATCACTATTGCCTCAGTGATTGTTCGTACCTTTTCTAGACTGCTTTATTCAAGATTACAAGACTCCTATAACTTCAATAAATTACAAAGTGGTTTTTCTCCTGACAGTGCAGCGCAATCAAATCTCCTCCTTTTACAGGGCATTATGAAGCACGCAAAGAAACTTCACAGGCCGCTTTTCACAGCATCTCTCGATCTGCGGAAAGCCTTCGACTCAATCAGTCATTACGTCCTTTTTGCGGCTCTTGAGGAGGGCGGCTGCCATATCGCTTACTTGGACAGCATTAGAAATATGTACACTTCCCAAGCAACCACATTTACTTATAGAGGAAAAACGGACAATGTCAGAGTGTATGTCCAGAGGGGCTTTAAACATGGTGACCCTTTGTCTCCATTTCTATTTATTCTCACTCTGGACCCCTAATTAACGACTTGAACTCCTTGGCTTTCGTCTATGCGATCAATGGTCAAACGATCGCTGCAATGGCATATGCCGATGATCTGCTATTTGTCGCCTCGTCATACGAAGAACTGCCCAGAAACCTGGAGGTTGCAGAGGTGTCACTTCAAAAAATTACCGACGATTACGTTACTTCCTAATGCGAAATTTGAGCGCAGCAAATAAGCTGTTTCACCTTTTGGATAGATTGAGGCAAAGAAATCGAGCAACACATGTATGCGCTATCACATAATTTTTTTTTATTTTTCACACGTATTCCTTTAACAAAGACTCCACTAACAGTTCTTGACAGTCATGAAGGAAGCTTTGTGGTCGGAGAAATAGACTGATATATGTTCGACTTGGTACACCAATGCTTGATTCTCAAAGACGAGATCTATACAAGTGCCTCGCGAGGTTGTCACAGCCGTGGGGGAAGCAGAGGCTAAGCGCCGCCGCCGAGAAGACCCTGCCGTTCGCGCCGCCGAAGCGGAGGCTCATCGCCGCCGTCGAGAGCAACCAGCAGTAAGCGAGGCTGAAGCAGAAGCTCATCGCCGCCGCCGAGAAGACCCTGCAGTTCGCGCCGCCGAAGCGGAGGCTCATCGCCGCCGTCGAGAGCAACCAGCAGTAAGCGGAAGCGGAGGGGGGCGGCGTGTACACCCAGCGGCAAACGATGGGGGCAGAAGCGCGCGCAGCAAGCGGACAACACGATAAAGGGAGGAGGGAAGAGATAGCAGCGACTGACTGATGCCGCTGACGGCGATAGTGAGTCAACCCCAGCTATCCGCCACACAAGAACAGGGGGGGGGGACCCTTTCCTCCTCTTTCTGCATGGCGGCGACGGTGTTCTATGCAGTCACGTTATCTTGACTCTCTAGCGGCGTCAGTGGCATCCAGCGGTATCAGTCGGTCGCTGCTAGCGCTGGGGGGATGAAAGGGGGGCGGAGCTGGTTACGAGGCCGACGACGACGCCGACGACGACGCGAAACCCAGGAACGGACGCCAAAGAGCTGCGCTCTAAAAAAATCGGATTGGCATTAAATCCACTCAAAACCAAATATTTTGGTTGGCGGTTCAACTCCAACAGGTTGAAATGGTTCGACTGTGACATTCCTGACCTAAAAGTTGGGGATACCATGATCGTCCCAAAGGGTCGTAACGAACCCATTCTATGCCTGGGAGTTGACATTTTTGTGAACAAACACCCCACGGCTTCAATTGATACCATTCGACGGGATCTTAATCTGATTAATTCGGCCCAATTGAAGCCATTCCAAAAACTTAACTGCATCTCAACCCTATTGGTTCCAAAATTGATGTATGCCGCGTCCAGCCCTCTGACAGTTCAATCGTTAACTCCAAAACTAGACCGCGACATGCGCCAGGAGCTTAAGCGAATCCTACATCTCCCTGCATCTTTTCCAGACATTATCATACATACTCCTCATCGAGCAGGGTGGCTTGGCGTGCTGGAGCTATCGCATGTGGCGGCTGAATGCCAGGTAAAAGCATGCGCTCGGCTCCAACGCCTAGGCTCCCCAATCCTGGATGCGGTGCTGGAAGGATCGCATCGTGGAAGCCGGGAGGCCCTTGAAGAAAAGATGGATACAGCGGCTGGCCTAGTAGAGCGTAAATCCTTGCAAAAAGCTCCACAGAAGGCGCGCGAAACACACTTGGGGGATTGGAAGAAAAAATATACAAATAAAAGCCTCTTTGCTTTTCACAGTGATCCGGTTGGAAATGTGTGGCTTCGGCCAGATACCAAGTTTATGGGAGATGGTGATCGCATCTGCTCCCTGCGGTGGCGTACCAACCAATTCCCAACTAGGACGCTCTCAAATCGGCATTCGGATGACGATTCGGCCAAGCTTTGCAGAAGGTGCCATCAGGCACAGGAAGCCACATTTCACATCCTCCAGGTGCGTCCATCCGTCCACGAGCCGCGTTGCTCTCGGCATAACTTCATCTCTCAGGCAATCATCATTAAACTGCGGCAAAAGCACAAGGATGCTGAGATTTCGAGCGAGAGCTCCGTGTGACCAGGGACAACACCAGGCTGAGGCCTGACATTGTTTCCGAGCTCAAGGAAAAATAACTAATGTTGGGTGTGGCGATCGCTTGGGATGCCAGAAAAGAAACACGGAAAGGCATGTGTGCTTCTAAACGCCAAAAGTACCAGGCCTCGGTGCCGGTACTTCAGGCCAAGTGCCCTTGAAAGTAGGGTAAGGTCCTAGGGCTGGCGTTTGGCGCACGTGGTCTCCTTTGTCCGAGCACCAAGAGGGCTGCCAAAGAAATTGGCTTAAAGGAGTGGGAATTGGCAGTACTCTTGTGGCCATCCTTGCATCTCAGCCCTCATATAATTTTTTCTTTTGTTTCACTTTTTAATTATTATTATTATTATTATTATTATTATTATTCTGTAAATATTTTTAAATAATCTAAGACCTATTAGTTTCCTATTTCTTGTATTTTTGTTTTTTTACCCCACCCGAACTTACTAAAAAATCGTTTAGCTGCTGTGCTAGGTAACAGGTATATGTAATAGGTATTGGTAGAAGGTATAGCTAATGGTAATAGGTTATGATAATGGTAATAGGTAATGCTCGGTAATAATGTTATAGGTTACGATTACAGGCGTAGCTTTATGGCTTTATAGGTAACCTAGCTTATAGGTAACATAGCTTTATAGGTAACCTTGGGGATCTTAAATTTACAACTTAGGGATGAAGGTTAAATCAATATGATTCTTACCCGCAACGTACATAACTTTGGGGCCTTGATTACAGAGTTTCTAGGGGGTACTCGAATTGTGTGCCTATATAAACATGTACTCTTTAAGTCACTTTTATGTTCCTACATTTTCCAGCTGCTTCATTGTTTTTATGGTTAAATACTATCTATATTTCTGGCCACTTAGCTGGTCCCATCGGGAATAAATGAATGTACACAATGCCTCTCCGGTGCTCTGCCAACTGCGCGAGAGCATCGCCTCGATGTTACAGTCCCTTCGGCAAGTCCTCTTTCACTTTTTTTCAGCATGCTTCCCTTTTTGTGTCTTTTGTCTTGCATTCTTTTTTTAATTTCTAGTAAACCGGGGAAGACATCTTGTAAGCCTGTTGGAACCAACAGGGGACCAAAGCAACTATGCATACCAACTACAAGTTAAGGTGACTTGGATTTCCGAGAAGCCTTCTGAATATGGCCAACTTCGGCCTACTCTATGGTTCCTGGTTCTAGCATGGCTACCCCTGTACACTAAAGCGGAAGAAAATAAAGAGTATTGCGGCTAGATCAGCGCGGCTTTGCACTGTCCTGTGTCCTTCAATTGGTATGAACCGGGGGAATCTGACTGTCTATTTGAACCAAAGCATTGCGGGGTCATGGACCATGCTTACGCATTGTGATTTCTGCCCAATGATCTAAAGATCAAAGTTAAGTAATACAACAATGTATGGGTAAGCGATGGGAGTAACTATGACTCCCTTGCAATATGGCTAGAGCAGTGCAGCTTTGCGCTGTCCGGTGCAGTTCCACTGGAATGGACCGGGAGATCCCACTGTCTCATTAAAAGAAAGCATTGCAGGGGCCGTTTACCATACTAACGCAATGTTATTTCAGCGCAGTGCTCTAAATATCAACGTTAGGGATGCAAGAAGGCACGGGTACACGACGGGAGTAACTATGACTCCCTTGAAGTCAGGCTAGAGCAGTGCGGTTTTCCACTGCCTGGTGCGCTCCAACTGGCATGTACCGGGGGAATCCGATTGTCCATTTAAAACAAAGCAATGCGAGGGCCATTGAAAATGGCTACAGGAGTGCGGCTTTGCGCTGTCTGGTGTGCTTCAAATGGCATGGACCGTGGGAATCCAACTCTACAAATAAAACAAAGCATTGCGAGGGCCGTTGACCTTGCTGGCACAATTTGATTTAGGCCGAGTGCTCTAAATGCCAACGGGAAGAAATTAAACGGAGGCGTGGTTAAAAGAAAAAAGTAACAACGACTCCATTGCAGTGCGGCTAGGGCAGTGTGGCTTTACACTGTCCGGTGTGCTTCAACTCGCATGGACCGGGGAAATCCGACTGTCCAATTAAAACTAAGCATTGCGTGGGCCGTTGACATTGCTCACACAATGTGATTTGTGCCCAGTACTCTAAATTTCAACGTTAAGAAATGCAACAAGGCATGGGTAAACGAAGGGAGTAGCGACGACTGCCGTGAGGTGCTGCTACAGCACTGTGGCTCTTGTGCTGTCCGGTGTGCTTCAACTGGCATGAACCGTGGAATCCGACTGTCTGGTTAAAACAAAGCCTTGCGGGGGCCCTTGACAGTGCTGACACAATGTGATTTATGCCTAGCGCTGTAAATGTCAACGTGAAGAAATGAAAAAAGGCGTGGTTAAACGGAAGAAATAACAATGACTCCCTAGGAGTGCGGCTATGGCAGTGCGGCTTTGGAATGTCCGGTGTGCTTCAACTCGCACGGACCGGGGGAATCTGGCTGTCCATTTAAAACAAAGCATAGCGAGGGCCGTTGACCATGCTGACGCATGGTTATTTCTATCAATGCTCCAAATGTCAACGTGAAGAAATGCAACAAGGTGTCAGTGACCGACGGGAGTAACAATAACTCCCTTGCCGGGCGGATAGAGCAGTGAGCATCTTGCGCTTTCCTGTGTGCTCCAACTGGCATGGACAGGGGGAATCCGTCTGCTAAACAAAGGAAAGCATTGCGAGGGCCACTGAGGGTGCTGACGCAATGTGATTTTTGAACAGTGCTCTAAATGTCAACGTGACTACATGCAAAAAGGCGTCTTTAAACGACAGGGGTAACAATGACTCCCTTGAGGTGCTGCTAGAGCTTTGCGGCTCTTGCGCTGTCCGGTGCGCTCCAACTGGCATGGAACGGGGGAATCCGACTGTCCAATTAAAACAAAGCATTGGGAGGGGCGTTGACGATGCTAACTCAATGTGATTTCTGCCCAGTGCTCTAAATGTCAACGTGAAGAAATGAAAAAAGCGTGGTTAAACGAAAGGGGTAGCAATGACTGCCTTGTACTGCGGCTAGAGCAGTGCGGCTTTGCACCGTCCGGTGTAATTCAATTGGCATGAAGCGTGGTAATTTGACTGTCTATTTAAATCAAAGCATTGCGGGGTCGTTAACATGCTTACGCATTGTGATTTCTGCCCAATGCTCCAAATGTCAACGTGAGGAAACGGAACAAGGCGTGGGTAAACGACGGGAGTAACAACGACTTCCTTGCCGTGCGGATAGAGCAGTGCGGCTTTGCGCTGTCTGGTGTGCTTCAACTGGCATGCACCGGGGGAATCCGACTGCTTAATTAAAAGAAAGCATTGCGAGGGCCGCTGAGGGTGCTGACGCAATGTGATTTCTGCCCAGTGCTCTAAAAGTCAACGTGAATAAATGCAAGAAGGCGTAGGTCAACGATGGGAGTAAGAATGACTCCCTTGCAGTGTGGCTAGAGCAGTACGGCTCTTGTGCTGTCCGGAGCGCTCCAACTGGCATGAACCGCGGGAATCCGACTGTCATAATAAAACAAAGCATTGCACAGGCCGTTGACCATGCTGAGGCAATATGATTTCTGCCCAGTGCTCTAAATTTCAACGTGATGCAATTAAAAAAACGCGTGGCTAAACGACAGGAGTAACAATGACTCCCTTGTAGTACGGCTAGCGAAGTACGGCTTTGCGCTATCTGGTGTGCTTCAGCTGGCATAGACCAGGGGAATCGAGCTCTCTAATTAAAACAAAGCATTGCGAGTGCCTTTACCATGCCGACGCAATGTGATTTCTGCCCAGTGCTCTAAATGTCAACGTGAAGAAATGTTAAAAGGCGTGGGTAAACTACGCGTAACAATGACTCCCTTGCACTGTGGCTAGAGCAGTGCGGCTCTTGCGATGTCCAGTGTGCTTCAATGACATGGACCAGGGGAGTCCAACTGGGTAAGTAAAACAAAACATTGCGGGGGCCGATGACTATGCTGTCGTAATGAGATTTCTGCCCAGTGCGCTAAATGTCCACGTGAAGAAATGCAAGGCGTGGGTAAATGACGGGAGGAAAAATGAGTCCCTTGCCGTGTGGTTAGAGCCGTGCGGCTTTGCGCTGTCTGGTGTGTTTGAACTGGCATGGACCGTTGGAATCCGACTGTTTAAATAAAGCAAAGCATTGCGGGGGCCGTGGACCATGCCGACACAATGTCATTTCTGCCTACTGCTCAAATTGTCAATGTGAAGAAATGTCGCAAGGCGTAGGTAAACGGCCTGAATAACGATGACACTCTTGCATTGCGGCTAGAGAAGTGTGGCTTTGCGCTGTCAGGTGGGCGTCATATGGTATGGACCGGGAGAATCCGAGTGTCCAATTAATACGAAGCATTAAAGGGCCGTTGACCATGATGAGGCAATGTGTTTTCTGCCCTGCGCTTTAAATTTCAACGTGAAGAAATAAAAAAATTGGCGTGGTGAAATAACAGGAGTAACAATGACTCTCTTGTAGTAAGGCTAGAGCATTGCGACTTTTTGCTGGCTGGAGCGCTCCAACTGTTATGGACCGGGGTAATTCGACTTTCCAAATAAAAGAAAGCATTGTGAGGGCCTTTACCATGCTGACGCAATGTGATTTCTGCCCAGTGCTTTAAATGTCAGCGTGAAGAAAGGCAACAAGGCGTGCGTAAACGACGGGGGTAAAAATGACTCCCTTGCCGTGCGGTTATAGCAGTGCGGCTTTGCGCTGTCCGGTGTGCTTGAACTGGCATGGACTGGGGAAATCCAACTGTCATAGTAAAACAAAGCAATGCGTAGGCCGCCGACCATGCTGAGGCAATATAATTTCTACACAATGCTCTAAATTTAAACGTGAAGAAAAAGAAAGGAATAACGCATGGTTAAACGAGTGGAGTAACAACGACTCCATTGTAGTAGGGCTAGAGCAGTGCGGCTCTTGCGATGTCCAGTGTGCTTCAATGGCATGGACCGGGGCAATCTAACCGACGTTAAACTTTCTGAAATGGTCCGAAACCGGGCATTGCTATGCTGTCAGAATTTCCTTCTTACAAAGTATGGCCTGCGACCCCTCACGCCTTTTTTTCTAGAAAACGTATTGTCCTAACTTAAGATGGTTCTATCGCTACCGCTGTTTTAAAACATTTCAAAAATTATACATTCACGAGTTTTTTTCCTCCTGCACGTAGCCTATAATCTTTTTTTTCCTTTCCAGCTCCCTTAATATTTTTGTGGCTACGTTTAGGCAGACAGACTCATTCTCCTCCGTCCGCCACGCTACGGCTACCTACCGTAAAATAATTGCAGCCTAACGTAGCCCTTCCCATTTTATCTTTTCGAGTAGTTAACAGGGAATAGGAATTTCTGGCCGCTCTCGCGTCGTGTGGCGGAGCCTGGGGGCAACATATGCTAGGCATGTGCGTCGGCAGCCCCAGTCTACTGTGTGTTGCCACACATTGGTGTCGTCTGCATCCATGTGCGGCTGAGCCTGCGGTCATGCCCAGGGCCTTGTATCCGCTATCGTTGACGTGAGCGACAGGACTTTTTCTTTCTTTTTCCCCTCTTCATTTCTTAAAGTGTTAGGTTAAATAAACAGCCCGAGTAATCATTTCACGTCCTGTTTTTTTGCCGTGGCGTATATTAAAGGCTTTTTGAGCGTATACACAAGTAAATTAATTCGAGGTTCCAACGCATCCTATTGGAATGCTAAGTACTTGCAGTCTGTAGCTCGTGGCACCCTAATCCTTAAGTGAATCAGGGTCCCATTCCAGTGGCGTTTATCGCATAAATGGCATGCTACTGCCTTAGTAAACACAGCACTGGCGGCTCGGCAGAGGGCTTTGATGCGTTCTTTTGCTTTGTGAACGTTTTATGCCGAGTCGCCATTTCGCTGCGCTGAATTTCCTCCCTGCAATAACATTTTCCTCTTAATTACGAAACTTGACTGTCTAGTGAGTCGCGGGCCATCTGGTGTCTCAATGACACAACAAGCCACACCAGAAAAGGCTGTAGTGCATGCCAAAGGCGTGAAGTGGCGCTGGCGACATTAAACTTACTGTAATGGTCCGAAACCGGGCATTGCTATATGGCTTGCAACTCCTCGCGTTCGGTCTTGATATTCCGGACAATCTGGCATTCACAGTTCTCCTTAAAACGTCCATAGATAAAAGAAATCAAGCTTTGAATATGCTGCCGGCGTGCTGCATTAAATCGTTAAACCACCATTTCCTATAAACCTGGAGGTCAATTGTTCGATTTCCAATAACAAAATTACCTCCCATTTTTTTTCACTCATTTTCTTTTCCTTTCTTCCCAGTAAGGGCGGTTCCGTTTTCTCTTCCCCGCATGTACGTCTAACTCTGTAACTCTCTAATCTGGCGCGGATATGGAGCACTGGGTTATCCTTGTTCTCCCTCTCCTAATTTAAAGATGGCGTCTAACGTCCATGTACTACTGTACCCTCAATCTCATTTGGACTGCCAGTTATGCAGGTTTAGCGAGCGCAGAATGGCACCCCTAAAGAGGCATTACGAAAGTAATCATGGGCTATTCATTAAGTGGAGATGTACTTTATGTGCGTTCCTTGGTTCATCACGATTGATTGCAGCCCATTTCACATACTGCTCACAGAACAAGGACTCCTCCTTAACCGATAAAAGCTCGAATGAGGAGAGCCTAGCTAACCGGCAGAAACCGCAAGTCAGTTCTGTAGAAAGGGAGGATGCTTCTATACAGTCCATAACTCAAAACGAGAAACTAATGTTTAGCTATCCACCTCCTCGTAATATCTGCCCGTTATGCTCGGCCCAATTTTCTTCACGAGTAAAGGTTGAGCACCACGTCTCCAGCAGACACAAATTGACTATAACATGGTAATGCAGCAGCTGCAACTCATTTAGTTACAAGTCCTCTCAATCGGCGTCAGCCCACTTCACGAATTGCCGCAAGAAATTGTCTGCTTCGAAGTCCTCGACTGGCGGAAACCACAGTACAAGTGCAATAATTCAAAATAAAGGCACTTCTACAAACTCCCGGCACATGGATTCAGGAGGCTCAGAAGGCAAGAGTTGCAGGGTAGAAGAAGTTGATCGCCAGAATGGATCCAGGTGTAATGAGGGAAAGGGTACTCCATAAGGGGGAGATCAGGCGACTTCGTCGGAGCGGGAAATGCGCGCTGTCGTCGCCGCAAAGGCATAGTTGGGCTCGCTTGCCAGTGCTAATCAGTTAAGTTTCAGCCTACCGGCACGTTCGGCGGCGGCCGTGGCATCCTTAATTCGATCAGCTGAATTCCTACAATTGGAATCTAGTATACCGGAATCAGATAAAATCCCAGTGTGGCAGACCGGGGACGGGGACTTGCATCTTTCTGGAGGAGCCAGTGCACACAGGAAGTCAGGCCGAATTCTGGATCTGTCCGGTTCGCGCTCCTCCACCTCTAGTGGGGACATGTCATGACCTCCTGGGCCGGTGCCTCAAACACCTAGTGGAGATAATGTCCCACGTCACTTGCCTTCTGCCGGCGATGCCGGTGTGCCCCCAGGGTGTGCCAACCAAAAAAATGCTCGCGAACTTGAGATCCTTGGAGCCGCTCAGGGGGATCCAGCTGAATATTCGATAATACCACAAAGCTGTGATGATGACGAATGGGCCCGCCGGCTAGCTGGGGACAGCGCTGCTGAATTTCTTTCACACACTCTGGCCGGAGGGGGGCTCGGTGAGCACCTCGCTCAGCCGAGTACGCCTGCTCCCAATTCTTTAACCTCAAGAGCCGGCCGTATCCATGGTCATAAGAACCGGGCACCGAGTGACGACAGCGGCAGCGATATCATCTCGATCCACGAAGAAGGCGCAAGGCCTATACCTGCTTCAAGCTGATGCAACGTCCTTTCTTTCCGGGTCGGGTACAGCCCTACGTCTTCGGCTCGTGCTGCCTTAGAACTAAGTAAATTACTTAGTAAGAGTGTTTATGACTCTTTTAACAACCTCAACCTTATTCAGCCGTCCGGATCGATTGCAAGTATGCCTCCGAATCCGGATTCAGATGGACAGGGTAGGGTAAGGTCGGCAGCGGTGCCGGCTGCAAGCTCGTACTGCAAGGTGGACGACGCCGCAGATACTGATTCTGGCCAGGGCCGAGCTGTCCCTTCCTCCCGGCGAGAAATACATAAATAACAAAATTAGCTGCTGTTTGTGCGTCAAGATCTTTAGACGCAATTAAGCGTCTAAGAAAGAGTCAACGATATAGAGACCTTTTGGCTGAGCTCTGCCAGACTGACAATAATAATGAGTCTTGTACCATGTCTCCTGAGGAGAACTGCGATGATGAAGCGCCTCCCACGGTAGAATCATTGAATGTTGCCGATGTCACTCAGATCTTCATACACTATAACATTAATTTTCCAGGGCTTTCAGAAAACACATGCAATACCCCAATAACAATGTCGGATCTGGCCATTATTTGCAGACACTTTGGAGTAAAACCCAGAAAAACGCAACAGGCAAAGAACGCCAAAGCCCACCTCACTCGAAGCAAAAACGAAAAGGCTAGAGAATTCAAACGGCGGCAACATAAGGAATATCAGCGTCTATACAACTTAGGTCCGAAAGTTCTCGTAGAAGAATTAGCATGTCAGCAGGGGGAGCTTGGGGAAATTGACATGAGTGATATCCACAACATCTTTGACAACATTTTGGAAATCGGATTCAATCACAGTAGACAAAGTAGGTGTAAAAGAGGCCAACCTTTTCTCCAAGGACGAAATTGAAGTGGTAATGAAAAACATGGGCGTGGGCTCGGCACCAGGTCCAAATGGCCTAACCGTCCGAGAGATGAAAAAAAATTCCGAGCGCCATCTGGACGATCATCTTTAATAATTTTTTGTGTTTCCGGCGTATGCCTGATGAATTGCGACCGTCCAGAACAATCTTCATTCCTAAAAGTTTCGATGCGGCCTCTGCGGCTGAGCTTCGTCCGGTCACGATTGCCTCAGTGATTGTTCGTACCTTTTCTAGACTGCTTTTGCAAGATTACAAGACTCCTATGACTTCAATAAATTACAAAGTCGCTTTTCTCCTGACAGGGCAGCGCAGTCAAATCTCCTGCTTTTACAGGGGATTATGAAGCAAGCAAATAAATTTCACAGGCCGCTTTTCACAGCCTCTCTGGATCTGCAGAAAGCCTTCGACTCAAACAGTCATCACGCCTTTGTGCGGCTCTTGAAGAGGGCGGCTGCCATATCGCTTACTTGGAAAGCATTAGAGATATGTACACTTCCCAGGCAACCACATTTACTTATAGAGGAAAAACGGACAATGTCAGGGTGTATATCCAGAGGGGCTTTAAACAGGATGACCCTTTGTCTCCATTTCTCTTTAATGTCAGTCTGGACCCCCTGTTAAACGACCTGAACTCCTCGGCTTTCGGCTATGCAATCAATGGTCAAACGATCGCTGCAATGGCATATGCCTATGATCTGCTATTTGTTGCCTCGTCATGCGAAGAACTGCACAGAAACCTTAAGGTTGCAAAGGGTCACTTCAAAAAATCGGATTGGCATTAAATCCACTCAAAACCCAATGTTTTGGTTGGCGGTTCGACTCCAGTAGGTTGAAATGGTTCTACTATGGCATTCCTGACCTAAAAGTTGGGGATTCTATGATCGTCCCAAAGGGCCGTAACGAACCCATTCGACACCTGGGAGTTGACATTTTTGTGAACAAACACCACAAGGCTTCAATTAAAAAAATTCGACGGGATCTTAATCTATTTAATTCGGCCCATTGAACCCATTCCAAAAACTTAACTGCATCTCAACCCTTTTGGTTCCAAAATTGATGTATGCCGCGTCCAGCTCTCTGACAGTTCAATCGTTAACCCTAACATTAGACCGCGACATACTCCAGGAGCTTAAGCGAATCCTGCATCTCCCTACATCTTTTCGAGACATTATCATACATACTCCTAATCGAGCAGGGCGGCTTGGCGTGCTGGAGCTATCGTGAATGGCGGCTGAATGCCAGGTAAAAGCATTCGCTCGGCTCCAACGCCTAGGCTCCCCAATCCTGGATACGGTGCTGGAAGGATCGCTTCGTGAAGAAAAGATGGGTACAGCGGGTGGCCTAGTAGAGCGTAAATCCTTGCAAAAATCTCCACAGAAGGCGCGCAAAACACACTTGGGGGATTGGAAGAAAAATTATACAAATAAAAGCCTCTTTGCTTTTGAGAGTGATCCGGTTGGAAATGTGTGGCTTCTGCCAGATACCAAGTTTATGGGAGATGGTGATCGCATCCGCTCCCTGCGCCTGCGTACCAAACAATTTCCAACTAGGACGCCCTCAAATCAGCATTCGGATGATAATTCGGCCAAGCTTTGCAGAAGGTGCCATCAGGCACAGGAAACCACATATCACATCGTCCAGGTGTGTCCATCCGGATATCCACGAGCCGCGTTGCTCTCGGCATAACCTTATCTCTCAGGCAATCATCACTAAACTGCGGGAAAAGCACAAGGATGCTGAGATTTCGAGCGAGAGCCTCCGTGTGACCGGGGACAACACCAGGCTTAGGCCTGACATTGTTCCCGAGCTCAACGAAAAAGCATTCATTTCGGATGTGGCGATCGCTTGGGATGGCAGAACAGAAACACTGAAAGGCATGTGTGCTGCTAAACGCCAAAAATACCAGGCATTTGTGCCGGTACTTCAGGCCAAGTGCCCTGGAAAGGAGGTGAAGGTCCTAGGGCCAGCGTTTGGCACACGCTGTCTCCTTTGTCCGAGCACCAAGAGGGCTGCCAAAGAAATTGGCTTAAAGAAGTGGGAATTGGGGTGGCTTGCACACGCACTTTGGCTGGCAGTCTTACCTGCCTCAACCGTTTTTCTGAAAAAGCGATCGCTTGATCTGGGGAATTGGCAGCACTCTTGTGGCCATCCTTGCGTCTCAGCCCGCATATAATTTTTTTCTTTTGTTTCACTTTTTAATTGTTAACATTCTTATCATTATTATTAATATTATCCTCTAAATACTTTTTATCACCTAATATTTCTTAGTTTTTTATTCTTTGTTTTTTTGTTTTTGTTACCGCACCCTAACTTACTAAAAAAATCGTTTAGCTCCTGTGCTAGGTAATAGGTATAGCTAATGCTAATAGGTATTAGTTTTTGGTAATGGTAATAGGTAGTGCTCGGTAATAATGTTATAGGTTACGATTACAGGCGCAGCTTTATGGCTTTATAGGTAACCAAGCTTATAGGTAAGCTAGCTTTATGGGTAACCTTGGGGATCTTAAATTTACAACTTAGGGATCACGGTGAAATCAATATGATTCTTACACTCAATCCAAATAACCTTTCGGGCCTTGATTACAGAGTTTCTAGGGGGCACTCGTATTGTGTGCCCCCTAGACTGTACTGTACTGTGATACATGTCATACAACATACATACAATACTTACAATACATACATAAACACATACATACATACAATACATATATTGCGAAACATGTACTCTTTGTCACTTTCATGTTCCTACATTTTCCAGCTGCTGCATTGTTTTTATGGTTAAGTACCATCTATATTTCTGGCGACTTAGCTGGTCTCATCGGGAATAAATGAATGTACGCAATGCCTCTCCGGTGCTCTGCCAACTGCGCGAGAGCGTCGCCTCGATGTTAGAGTCCCTTCGGCAAGTCCTTTCTCACTTTTTTTCAGCACGCTTCCCTTTTTGTTTCTTTTGCCTTTAATTCTTTTTTTTAAATTTCTGGTAAACCGGGGAAGACATTTTGTAAGCCTGTTGGAACCAACAGTGGACTACAGCAACTACGCAAACCAACTACAAGCTAAGGTTACCTGGAATTCCGAGAAGGCTTCTGAAACTGGCCAACTTCGGCCTACTCTATGGTTCCTGGTTCCAGCATGGCTACACCTGTACACCAAAGGGCAAGAAAATAAACAGTATTGCGGCTAGATCAGTGCGGCTTTGCACTGTCCGGTGTCCTTCAATTGGCATGAACCGGGGTAATCTGACTGTCTATTTAAACAAAAGCATTGCGGTGTTGTTGACCATGCTTACGCATTGCGATTTCGGCACAATGCTTTAAAGGTCAACGTTAAGAAATAAAAGGCATGGGGAAACGATGGGAGTAACTATGACTCCCATGCGATATGTTTAGAGAAGTGCAGCTTTGCGCTGTCCAGTGTACTTCAACTGGAATGGACCGGGGGATCCCACTGTATAATTAAAAGAAAGCATTGCAAGGGCCGTTTACCACGCTAACGCAATGTGATTTCACCCCCGTGCTGGAAATATCAATGTTAGGAAGGCAACAAGACATGGGAGTAACAATGACTCCCTTGAAATCCGGCTAGAGCTGTGCGGCTATGCGCTGCCTGGTGCGCTCCAACTGGCATGTACCGGGGGAATCCGACTGTCCATTTAAAACAAAGCCTAGCGAGGGCCGTTGAAAATGTCTTGAGCAGTGTGACTCTGCGCTGTCCGCTGTGCTTCAACTGGCATGGAGCGTGGGAATGCGCCTCTACAAATAAAACAAAGCATTGCGAGCACCGTTGACCATGCGGATACAATGTGATTTCTGCCCAGTGTTCTAAATGGCAGCGTGAAGAAATGAAAAAAAGCATGGTTAAACGACAGGAGTAGCAATGACTCCCTTGCAGTGCGGCTAGAGCAATGCGGCTTTGGGCTCTCTGGTGTGCTTCAACTGGGATGGACTGGGGGAATCTGACTGTCCTATTAAAACAAGGCATTACGAGGGCCGCTGACCATCCTGACGCATTATAATTTATGCCGAGTGCTCTAAATGTCAACGGGAAGAGATTAAACCAAGGCGTGGTTAAACGAAAAAAGTAACAATGACTCCCTCGCAGTGTGGCTAGGGCAGTGTGTCTTTGCACTGTCCGGTGTGCTTCAACTGGCATGGACCGGGGAAATCCGACTGTCCAATTAAAACTGAGCATTGTGTGGGCCGTTGACAATGCTGACGCAATGTGATTTGTGCCCAGTGCTGTAAATGTGAACGTTATGAAATGCTACAAGGCAAGAGTAAACGAAGGGAGTAGCTATGACTGCCTTGAGGCGCTGATAGAGCAGTGTGGCTCTTGTGCTGTCCGGTGCGCTTCAACTGGCATGGACCGGCGGAATCCAACTGTCTGATTAAAACAAAGCATTGCGGGGGCCGTTGACACTGCTGACGCAATGTGATTTCTGCCTAGAGCTCTAAATGTCAACGTGAAGAAATGAAAAAAAGGCGTGATTAAACGAAAGAGCTAACAATGACTCCCTTGCAGTGCGGCCAGATCAGTGCGGCTTTTCACCGTTCGGTGTAATTCAATTGGCATGAACCGTGGGAATTTTACCATTTATTTAAAACAAAGCATTGTGGGGTCGTTGACCATCCTTCCGCATTGTGATTTCTGTCCAATGCTCTAATGTCAACGTGAGGACACGGAACAAGGCGTTGGTAATCGACGGGAGTAACAACGACTCCCTTGCAGTGCGTATAGAGCAGTCCGCACCTTACGCTGTCCAGTGTGCTCCAACTGGCACGGAGCGGGGGAATCCGATTGCTTAATTAAAAGAATGCATTGCGGGGGCAGCTGAAGGTGCTGACGCAATGTGATTTCTGCCCAGTGCTCTAAATGTCAATCTGAATAAATGCAACAAGGCATGGGTCGACGACGGGAGTAACAATGACTCCCTTGCAGTGTGGCTAGAGCTGTGCGGCTCTTGCACTTTCCGATATGTTTCAACTGGTATTGACCGGGGGAATCAGGCAGTCCAATTAAAACAAAGCATTGCCTGGTCCGGGCATGTTAAAAAGAAGTGTGAGAGTGGGTCGCCTTGGCGAACCCCGCTTGAGGGATGAACCAGTCGGCTATGGTTCTCATAACTGAGAACAGTCGTCGCCGTTGTGTAAAAATCTTTGATGTAGTTAATTTGGGGTGCAAGTCCGACCTCCACCTGCTCGGGGTGCTCCCTGCCACCCTGCTCCTGGACTTCCGTGATACAAGACACACAACTCTGCGAATACAAGAACACAAACATAACAACATCTAAACAAAACACGAAATTCTGGTATACAAGTTACTATAACAATGCAGACGGGCATGCTTTGAGGGGTGTGGCCGACGCTCCAGGATTCTGCGACTGGATCCGTGAGGGAACCACCTTCTTGAAACGGAAAGAGTTCATTGACCTGTTGAAGGTCCGGTCTAAGTCTCTAGCCAACCTGACCCGAACGAAAAGAGGCCGTGATGTAGATAAACATTGCCGCGCCGGATGCAATTCATCCGAGTGCCTGGGCCACATCCTTCAGGGATGCCACAGAACTCACGATACACCTATAGCCAGGCATGATAACATAGTCACATATGCAGGCAAAAGTTTGGGGGAAGCTGGCTTGAATGTGAAAATCAAGCCGCGATATAGAACTAGCCAGGGCATTAGAATCCCAGATCGCGATCTAGAGCAGTGTGGTTTTGCACTGTCTGGGGTGCTTCAACTGGCATGAACCGGGGGAATCCGACTGTCTAATTAAAACAAAGCACTGCGGGAGCCGTTGACCTTGTGGACGCATTGTGATTTCTACCCGATGCTCTAAATGTCAACGTGAAGAAAAGGAACAAGGTGTGGGCAAACGACTGGAGTAACTATGACTTCCTTGCGGTGTGGCTAGAAAAGCGCGAACCTTGCGCTGTCGGGTGTGCTCCAATTGGATAGACAGGGGGAATCTTACTTTAATTAAAAGAAAGCATTGCGATGGCCGCTGAGGGTGCTGACGTAATGTGATTTCTGCCCTGTGCTCTAAATGTCAACATGAAAAAATCTAACAAGGCTTTACGTCAACGACGGGAGTAAGAATGATTCCCTTGCAGTGTGGCTAGAGCAGTGTGGCTTTGCACAGTTCGGAGTGCTTCATTTGGCATGGACCGGGGGAATGCGACTGTCCAATTAAAACAAAGCATTGCGAGGGCCATTGACCATGCTGACGCAATGTTATTTCAGCCCAGTGCTCGAAATGTCAACGTGAAGAAATTAAAAAAAGCGGGTTAAACGACAGGGGTAACAATGACTGCATTGTACTGCGGCTAAAGCAGTGCGGCTTTGCGCTCTCTGATGTGCTTACACTGGTATGGACCGGGGGAATGTGACTGTCCAATTAAAACAAAGCCTTGCGAAGGCCGCTGACCATGCTGACGCATTGTGATTTCTGCCCAGTGCTCTATACATCAACGTGAATAGATGCAACAACGCGTGGGTCAATGACAAGAGTAACAGTGACTCCCTTGCAGTGCGGCCAGAGTAGTGCGGCTTTGCACTGTCCACTGTGCTTCAATTGGTATGAAACGGGGGAATCTCACTGTCTATTTAAAATAAAGCATTGCGGGGTCGTTGGCCATGCTTACGCATTGTGATTTCTGCACAATGCCCTAAATGTCAACGTGAAGAAATGGAACAAGGCGTCAGTAAACGATGGGAGTAACGATGACTCCTTTACAGTGCGTATAGAGCAGTGCGCATCTTGCATTGTGCGGTGTGCACCAACTGGCCTGGACCGGGGGAATCCGACTGTCGAATTAAAACAAAGCATTGCGAGGGCCGTTGACCATGCTGACTCAATCTTATTTCCGCCCAGTGCTCTAAATGTCAATGTGAAGAAATGAAAAAAGGCGTCGTTAAACGAAAGAAGTAACAATGACTCCCTAGCAGTGCGGCTTGAGCAGTGCGGCTTGAGCAGTGCGGCTCTTGCGCTGTCCGATATGTTTCGAATGGTATTGACTGGGGGAATCCGGCTGTCCAATTAAAGCAAAGCATTGCCAGGGCCACTGAGCATGTTGACGCATTGTGATTTCTGTCCCGTGCTCTGAATGTCATCGTGAAGAAATGATAAAGAAGGCGTGGTTAACCGAAAGAAGTAACAATGACTCCCTTGCAGTGCGGCTAGAGCAGTGCGGCTATGCACTGTCCGGTGTGCTACAACTGACATGGACCGGGGGAATCCGATTGCCAATATAAAACAAAGCATTGCGAGGGCCGTTGACAATGCTCACGGAATGTGAATTCTGCCCAGTGCTCTAAAGGTCAACGTTAAGAAATGCGACAAGGCATGAGTAAACGACGGGAGTAACTATGTCTCCCTTGCATTATGGCAAGAGCAGTGCAGCTTTGTGCTGTCCGGTGTGCTTGAACTGGCATGGACCGCGGATCACACTGTCTAAATTAAAGAAAGCATAGCAGGGCCCGTTGACCATGCTGACGCAATGTGATTGATGCCCATTGCTCTAAATATCAACGTTAGGATTGCAAGAAGGCAAGGGTAAACGACGGGAGTATGTATCACTCCCTTGTAGTGCGGCTACAGCAGTGCGGCTCTTGCACGGTCTGGTGCGCACCAACTGGCATGTAGTTGGGGATTCTGACTGTCCATTTAAAGCAAAGCATTGCGAGGGCTGTTGAACATGGCTAGAACAGTGCGGCTTGGCGCTGTGCGGTGTGCTTCAACTGGCATGCACGGTGTAATTCAACTGCCTAAATAAAACAAAGCATTGCTGGGGCCGTTGACAATGCTGACGCAATGTGATTTCTGCCCAGTGCTCTAATTGTTCACGTGAAGAAATGCAAGAAGGCGTGGGTAATCGACGGGAGTAACAATGACCGCCTGGCAATGCGGCTAGAGCAGTGCGCAACTTGCGCAGTCCGGTGCGTTCCAACTGGCATGCTCCGGGGGAATCCGAATGTCCAATTAAAACAAAGAATAGCCAGGGCCGCTGAGCATGCTGACGCATTGTGCTTTTTCTCTAGTGCTATAAATGTCAACGTGAAGCAATGAAGAAAGGAATGGTTAAATGAAAGAAGTAATAATGACTCCCTTGCAGTGCGGCTAGAGCAGTGCGGCTCTTGCACTTTCTGGTGCGCTCCAACTGGCATGTACCGGGGGAATCTGACTGTCCATTTAAAACAAAGCACTGCGATGGCCGTTCAGCATGGCTAGAGCAGTGCGGCTTTGCGCTGTCCAGAGTGGTTCAACTGACATGGACCGTGGGAATCCGACTGTCCAATTAGAACAAAGCATTGCGAGGGCCGTTGACCATGCTGACGCAATGTGATTTCCGCCCAGTGCTCTAAATGTCAACGTGAAGAAATAAACAAAGGCGTGGTGAAACGAAACAAGTAACAATGACTCCCTTGAAGTGCGGCTAGAGCAGTGTAGCTTTGCACTGTTCGGTGTGCTTCAACTGGCATGGACCGTGGGAATCCGACTGTCCAATTAAAACAAAGCATGGCGAGGGCCGTTGACCATGCTAACGCAATGTGATTTCCGCCCAGTGCTCTAAATGTCAACGTGAAGAAATAAAAAAAGGCGTGGTGAAACGAAACAGGTAACAATGACTCCCTTGCAGTGCAGCTAGAGCAGTGTAGCTTTGCACTGCTCGGTGTGCTTCAATTGGCATGGACTGGGTGAATCCCACTGTCCAAATAAAACAAAGCATTGCGAGAGTCGTTGACCATGCTGACGCAATGTTATTTCTGCCCAGTGCTCTAAATGTCAACATTAGGAATGCGACAAGGCATGGGTAAACGATGGCAGTTACTTTGACACCCTTGAGGGGCGGCTAGAGCAGTGTGGCTTTGCATCATCTTTTGTGCTTCAACTGACATGAACTGGGGGAATCCGACTGTCTAATTAAATCAAAGCATTGTGGGGGCATATAAGCAACCGTTGTATATAGCTTTCATTGATTACGAGAAAGCGTTTGAATAAGTCGTAACCTCAGCAGTCATGGAGACATTACGGAATCAGGGTGTAGATGAGCCATATGTAAAAATACTGGAAGATATCTATAGCGGCTCCACAGCCAGCGTAGTCCTCCATAAAGCAAGCAACAAAATCCCAATAAAGAAAGGCGTCAGGCAGGGAGATACGATATCTCCAATGCTATTCACAGCGTGTTTACAGGAGGTATTCAGAGACCTGGATTGGGAAGAATTGGAGATAAAAGTTAATGGAGAATACCTTAGTAACTTGTGATTCGCTGATGATATTGCTTTGCTTAGTAACTCAGTGGACCAATTGCAATGCATGCTCACTGACCTGGAGAGGCAAAGCAGAAGAGTGGGTCTAAATATTAATATGCAGAAAACTAAATTGATGCTTAACAGTCTCGGGAGAGAACAGCAATTTACAATAGGCAGCGAGGCACTGGAAGTCGTAAGGGAATACATCTACTTAGGGCAGGTAGTGACGGCGGATCCGGATCATGAGACGGAAATAATCAGAAGAATAAGAATGGGCTCGAGTGCGTTTGGCAGGCATTCCCAAATCATGAACAGCAGGTTGCCGTTATCCCTCAAGAGAAAAGTATATAATAGCTGTGTCTTACCAGTACTCACCTACGGGGCAGAAACCTGGAGGCTTATGAAAAGGGTTCTACTTAAATTGAGGACGACACAACGAGCTATGGAAAGAAGAATGATAGGTGTAACTTTAAGGGGTAAGAAAAGAGCAGATTGGGTGAGGGAACAAACGCGAGCTAATGACATCTTAGTTGAAATCAAGAAAAAGAAATGGGCATGGGCAGGACATGTAATGAGGAGGGAAGATGACCGATGGTCATTAAGGGTTACGGACTGGATCCCTAGGGAAGGGAAGCGTAGCAGGGGGCGGCAGAAAGTCAGGTGGGCGGATGAAATTAAGAAGTTTGCAGGGACGGCATGGCCACAATTAGTACATGACCGGGGTTGTTGGAGAAGTATGGGAGAGGCCTTTGCCCTGCAGTGGGCGTAACCAGGCTGATGATGATGATTGTGGGGGCCGTTGACCATGCTGACGCAATGCTATTTCTGCCCGGTGCTCTAAATGAGAACGTGAAGAAATGAAAAAGAAAGCGTGGTTAAACGACAGGATTAACAACGACTCCCTTTAAGTGCGGCTAGAGCAGTGCGGCTCTTGGGCTGTTCGTTGTGCTTCAACTTGCATGGACCGGGGGAATACGGCTGTCCATATAAAACAAAGCATTGCGAGGGCCGTCGACAATGCTCCCGGAATGTCATTTCTGCCCAGTGCTCTAAATATCAACATTAGAAATGTTACAACACGTGGGTAGACGACGGGAGTAACTATGACTGCTATGATGTGCGGCTAGAGTAGTGTGGCTCTTGCGCTGTCTGGTGCGCTGCAACTGTCATGTACCGGGGTAATCTGACCGTCCATTTAAAACAAAGCATTGCGAGGGCCGTTGAGCATGGCTTGAGCAGTGCGACTTTGCGCATGTCCGGAGTATTATCAACTGGCATCAAAGCATTGCGAGGGCCGTTGACCGTGCTGACGCAATGTGATTTCTGCCCAGTGCTCTAAATGTCGGCGTGAAGAGATGCAAAAAGTGCGGTTAAACGGCCGGAGTAAGAATCACAGTGCAGCTCTTAAGCTCTCTGTCTCGCATTCATTGCGCTTGATTTGCCTGTCATTTAACATGTACTGAGTGTGTACATTCAACGTTTGGTTGTTAGATTATCTGGGCTTTCTTGTTCGTCTTTTGTCCTTTATTTTTTGAGACTGTTTCAAGTCACTCTAATGACCCTTATGATATTTCTGTGCAGCTTATAAAATCTTTTCTTTGGCCTATGTAGCGAGAATGCATTGTGTGAAGCAGGGAGCACAGAGTACGGTAACTTCTAATTAAAAGTTTTTTGTGAAAATGCAGTGGCTTTAAAGGTTACCGGAACATGGTACAGCAATAAAACGTGATTTAAGCTAGTGCTTGATGAAACCAAACGTAAACACGGGAAAGGGAGATAACCAAGTGCGCATGTGGTTACTTTCTAAGAAACTTGTTTTTTGTCTAATGGCATAAAGCTTGAAGAGTGTGCTTGCATTAGGAAGCTGTCATCCTGTCTACTGGAATAATAACAGTGTATATTGAGATGTGTTGGTATGGAGGATTGACAATTGTAATGATTCTTTTGCTGCACTTGGATTTTTTCTGTATTTTCTTTCTGTAACATATTTATGTTTGGCTTTATCAAGCACCAATTTTTATCTAGCCTTCAAAGATGCCCTTCTTTTTTTCTGGTATTTTGTATAACTCGCCACATTTTTACAATGATCCTTAGTTGAAAGTTAGTCCTTATACATCTCTAGTGTCATGCTGTTGATAGTGTTTGATGCTGTGCACCCATGCATAAATTGCGTGTGTGTGTGTGTGCCTGCCCGCGTGCGTGCTTGCGTGCGTGCGCGCGCGAGTGTGTGTGTGTGGGCGTGTGTGTGTTCGTGCGCGTGTGGTTTTGGATGTGAAATCAGGCCCTTGGACGGAGGCCTTCTTCTCCTCTGCAGCCTCATGAATTAACTTACATAGTGAAACAGAAATACGATGGACAAAAATGAAGTGAACACACAGAGCGCTTCGTTCTTGTCCGTTGTTTATCTGTTGTGTTTTACTTAATCATGAATACAAACCAACTCGTCCCGTTTTCAGTTCTTATGTCAGGGTTTTATGCCCGCTTGTTTCCTGGAATATCTACATGGCTATGCATCCTGTAAGTTATATCTTGACCATGTTTTTGCTTGCAAGTCGCGTGTGAATCTCCTGATTTTCCTGATAATCTCGTGATGTGCCGGGCCAGACAGTTTCTGGTGGATCAATGCAGGTGTGCATGGTGTTTGGCAGGGTGTCTTTTTCTCTACAAGTGCTGCTTTGATTGATTTCACAGCAGCTTTCTAGGTTTCGGATGACCTGCAATGGTACTCACTTATAGGGGGTTTCATTTTGTGTAGTGTCATACTACTGTTACACTGCTATTGCCACATCAATGTGGATATGTGGCTGATGTTTGTTTGCAACTTCATGATTAGCAACCTCCTCTGTGTGTTTCGCAGTTGCATATAGTCTCGTGGCCTAATTGTTTGCCCCCATATTGCATGGTATGTGCGTGTCGTGTTTCAAGTTCAGGTGCTCCCGAAGTTGTTTCTGAAGGAAGGGGTAGCCATCTTTGCATCTCATATGCTAGCTGGCATAGTATCTGGGAACCAGGTTCTGAGCTCTTGAGGCAAAGAATTTGTGCTGAAGGCTGCAACTCTACTCTAATAGCTTGTTCGTTTGCTCGCTCTCATAGAGGTCTTCAAGCATGGTAAAGTTGAAAAAAACTCTCATTACCCGATGCCTGTATTCGATTACTTGTCTTTTTTGAGAGCTGCTGGTAATTCAAACCGTACAATACCTTGGACACAACTACAGCATCTGCAATTTTCTACAGTACCCACTCGTCAACTTCCCATGATTTCAAGATTTTTCTTTTCACCAGGTGTAGAATTTGCGTCCAGGCATCGCATAATTGTTTCACCCACGTGCTGGCTCTGCCGTCATGGTCTTACACTAGCTGAGGATTTGTGGATATTGACTTGCGGGTATGTTTTTCCGGCTATGTGAAGCACAATGTGAAACCTGGGGTAGTTCTTGATTCTAGTCTTTTTTCCAACGTCGATGTAAGCTAACTTATCAGAAAGCGAGAGGCCAGACTGGCCAAGAACGTCTGCAGTCTTGTCTAGAGCGTGCTTCATCATTCTTGATTTCTGTTCCCATCGACTGTAGTACACCATAGGCTGTAGTACTTCTTGTAGTATGCCTGTATTGTTAGTGCGGGTGGGCCAAATGTAACTCCTGCTCTCACCTGGAATTTTCTGTCCTTCAAAAAGTTACTGTTTAACTAAAGTGCTCTACTACAAATTTTTTTGCTCATCGTTCCTCTTATTAGAGTAGCATCAGGTACTGCTGTTAAAAGCCCCTTCACTCTCTTTAGTCTTTCATAAACAGTATTCCAAAATGCCCTACGATAACGTTTCTGCTGCTTATGGCCCACTCATATCTGCCAGAAGGGACAACTCATGAAAAATGTTTTCTTTGTGCAGTGAGTGCCACCTAGTATGAGCATTCATGCCTTGACATTTATACATCGGTAGAACCAGTTTCCTGACAGAGTACTTGCTATACCTAATTATACTTATTTGTCCAGTGCTGTTGAACAATACATATTGATGCAATGAATGTTTACACACCCGAATTATCACGAAAGATGGTTGTTTTACAATTGTGCCCTTTGCTTTTGATTGGTGTTAGATTTTGCATAAGCATGCCTCTCATTGCATAGTATTCGGAAGTTTAAGGGTTTAATAAAATGTGATGAACTAAATCTAAGTGCGGGAGTTTTTTTACCTATGACTCCCATCTAAATGCGATTTCCATGGCTGGCAATTCAACCCCTCATCTTGTGTTAGTAGCAGATTGCTAAAGCCATAGTGGCAGGTGAATAAATTGAAGAACAATATTTTTGTCTATAGATTTTTTCTTGCCTGTATGTAAGTAAAATTTGGAATAAGTTTGTAATTTGTAATTGTAAATTATTTGTAATTGCAAAATAGCAGTTTGCGTTGAATAAATAAACCACATCATGTTACGTGGTGGTGGCGTTGAAGAACACAGTAGCAATACTGTGAAAGACAAAACTAACTTTATTGGGAGCACCTGTGCCCACAAAAAACAGGCTACACTTATAGCACCACGATAGCGGCGAATACGGTCGGCGATCGTCGAAAATATCATGTGCTGGTCAAGCGCGTCGGCTTTTATACATCAGTCGTCGAATGTTCCAGAGTAATCGCTGGGACCCGCGTGCAAACCACAAAATTCTACATTATTCGCGTCGCGCACACATGCAATCAGATTACACAAAGTTCAGTCACAGAGAGCGGATGGAACCATCGATAACATTCCAGAAACTTCCGATACATGCAGGCGCGTCCTGCGCTGTGCGATAACATTTGTTGTGTGGTCAAACGTGTCACCCGATATAGACAAGTACAGGTGTCAATACCCCCTCTACAAAAGCATCGACCCGATGCTGCAAACAAACGAAAGTAATAACAAAAAACACCCGTTGCAATGAAACAAAAAAATAAGGAAATTCGTCAGGGTGCGTAAAAGGGTGTAAGACGCACCACGTGGACCACTTCAGATCGTGCGCGGCGCCACTGTGAATGCGAAATGCCGTCTGGCACGACCTCATACTCCAGTGAGCCAATAAGTCGGATGACCTTGTACGGTCCGAAATAGCGTCGCAATAGTTTCTCACTCAGTCATCGTCGGCGTATCGGGGTCCATATCCAAACACGGCCGCCGGGCTGGTACTCGACGAAGCGTCGTAGGAGTTTGTAGTTTCGGCTGTCAGTACGCTGTGGGTTCTTGATCCGTAGGCGGGCGAGCTCTCAGGCTTCATCGGCGCACTGGAGATAGGTAGTGACGTCAAGATTCTCCTCGTCAGCGACGTGCGGCAGCATGGCGTCGGACGTCGTCGTCGGGTTCCTGCAGTAAACCAACTTGAACGGCGTGATCTGTGTTGTTTCTTGCACCGCCGTCTTCTAAGCGATGGTTACATACGGCAGGACCACGTCCCACGTCTTGTGCTCGACGTCGACGTACATTGAAAGTATGTCGGCGAAGGTCTTGTTCAGGCGCTCCGTGAGACCATTCATTTGCGGATGGTAGGCAGTTGTCCTCCTCTGCCTTGTCTCACTGTACTGCAGAATGGCTTGGGTGAGCTCCGCTGTAAAGGCCGTTCCTCTGTCGGTGATGAGGACTTCTGGGGCGCCATGCCTCCGAACGATGCTTTCGACGAAAAATTTTGCCACTTCGGCTGCGCTACCTTTCCGCAGAGCTTTAGTTTCAGCGAAGCGGGTGAGGTAGTTCGTCGCCACTTCGATCCACTTATTCCCGCATGTTGACGTGGGAAACGGCCCCAACAAATCCACCCCAATCTGCTGGAATGGTCGGCGAGGAGGTTCGATCGGCTGTAGTAATCCTGCTGGCCTTGGTGGTGTCTTGCGTCGCTGACAGTCTCGGCATGTCTTGACGTAACAGGCGACATCGGCGGTTAGACGCAGCAAGTAATACCTTTCTGACATCCTTGACAGCGTCCGGGAGAATCCGAGGTACCCAGCCGTTGGATCGTCGTGTAGGGCGCGCGGTACTTCTTGACGTGGCGCTGACGGTAAAACAAGAAGGTAGCTTGCGCGAACTGGTGAGAAGTTCTTCTTCCCAAGCAGGTTGTTTTGTAGCGTGAACGAAGAAAACTCGCGGTTAAATGCCCTAGGGACAACGTCGATGTTCCCTTCCAAATACTCGCCGAGGCCTTTTAGCTCCAGGTGTGCTTGCTGCTGTTTAGTGAAGTCTTCCGCGCTTATTATTCCAAGGAAGGCGCCGTCGTCCTCGTCGACTTGCGGCGGGGGATTGATGGGGGCGCGTGATAAGCATTCGGCGTCAAGAGTGTTTTCTTCCGGACATATATATTACGGCGACGTCATATTCTTGCAGTGTGAGGCTCCACCGCGGCAGCCATCCTGAAGGGTCCTTTCAGTTAGCTAGCCAGCAGAAGGCGTGATGGTCGATGACGATTTTTAATGGCCTGCCATAGAGGTAAGGGCGGAATATTGCTGCAGCCCAAATGATGGCGAGGCGTTCCTTTTCAGTCGTAGAATAATTGCCTTCCGCTTTTGACAGCGACCGGCTAGCATAAGATATCACACGTTCAAATCCGTCTTTCCTCTGGACTAGGACGGCACCGAGGCCTAGGCTACTGGCGTCAGTGTGGATTTCGGTATCGGCGTCCTTGTCGAAGTGTGCAGGTACCGGCGGCGACTGCATGCGTCGTTTGAGTTCTTGAAATTTGTCGGCCTGCGGCATTTCCCACTTGAACTCGACATCACATTTGGTTAGATGGGTTAGCGGCTCCGCGATGCGTGAAAGGTCCTTGACAAAGCGCCTATAGTAGGCATACATGCCAAGGAATCTGCGCGCTGCCTTCTTGTCGATTGGCTGCCCGAACTTTGCGATGGCAGCTGTCTTCGGCCAGTCGGGGCGTACTCTAGATTTATGGATGACGTGGCCTAGGAATAGAAGCTCATCGTAAGCGAAGCGGCACTTTTCCAGCTTCAGAGTGAGCCCTGATGATTTGATGGCCTCTAACACTGTCGCAAGCCGCCTAAGGAGATCGTCGAAATTTCCGGCGAAGACAACGACCCCATGCAAATATACAAGACACGTCTGCCACATGAATCCTGTGAACACCGTGTCCATGACGCGCTGAAACGTTGCAGGCGCCCAGCACAGTCCGAATGGCATGACCTTGAACTCGTACTGGCCGTCTGGCGTGATGAAGGCGGTTTTTTTTTTGCGATCTCTCTCATCAACTTCTATTTGCCTGTAGCCAGACTTGAGGTCCATCAACGAGAAGCATTTAGCGTTGCAGAGCCAACCCAATGCGTCGTCTATTCGTGGAAGGGTACACGTCCTTCTTCGTGACCTTGTTCAGTAGACGATAATCAATACAGAATCGTAGGATTCCCTCCTTTTTCTTCACAAGGACTACAGGAGATGCCCACGGGCTTTTCCATGGCTGGATGATGTCGTCGCGCAGCATTTCATCGACTTGTTGCCTAATAGCTTCATGTTATCGCGTCGAAACTCAGTAAGGGCTCTGGCGGAGTGGTCGAGCACACTCTTCGGTTATTATGCGATGCTTTGCAACTGGTGTTTGTCGAATCCTCGATGACCCCGAAAAGCAGTCTTTGTATCGTAGGAGAAGACTTCTGATCTGTTGCTGCTTACTCATAGGAAGACTTGGATTTACTTCGAAGTCTGGTTCGGGGACTATGCTCATCGGCATAGATGCGGCAGAATCCGAGAGGACAAAGACATTGCTGGTTTCCACATTTTCCTCCATGTACGCGATTGTCATGCCCTTGTTAATGTGCTTGAACTCCTGGGTGAAGTTGGTTAGCATACCTCCCGCTTTCCCTCCGTGGACTCGAGCCATCCCTCTTGTGACGCAAGTTTCATTGTCGAGCAGTAGATGTTGGTTGACCTCGATCACGCCTTCTACTTCAGCGGGTGTTTCGGTGCCGACGGAAATAATAATGCTGGAGCGCGGCGGGATGTTCACTTGATCTTCGAGCACACTCAAAGCACGGGGACTACCAGAGATCTCCGGTGGCATCGCTTGATCTTCCGACAGCGTTATCGATATTGACTTCAGGTCTATGCGCCGTGTGTGTTCAGGAAGTCCATGCCGAGAATGACGTCTCGTAACACTGTTGGAGGATAACGAAGTTGGCATGGTAAGACCGGTCATGAACGGTAATTCTTGCCGTGCAGGTTCCAGTCGGCGTAATGAGGTGTACTCCAGCGGTTCGCATTTGAGGGCCTTCCCATGCAGTTATAACTTTCTTCAACTGGGCGGCAATGTGTCCACTCATTACGGAGTAATCGGCCCCTGTGTCCTCTAAGGCGGTAACTGCGTGGCCGTCGAGAAACACGTCGAGTTCGGTGGTTCCTTGTCTGGCGTTGCAGTTAGGTCTTGGCGCCAAATCACGGCTGCGTCGTTTTGAACTGAAGCTGGAACGTCGCGTCCTCAAGTCGTCTTTCGTCGGTGTAGTCCTGGCTTCCTGGCTTCGGCGGTACGGCGGCGTGTCGTTATTCTGTCATCAAGATGGTCTCTTTGTCGTGTTCGTCGGCGGCGGAGGATCTTCGTCAGTTCGACGAAGAGGAACCGCACCACCATTGTTTGCTTCTTTTAGTTTTCCGGATATGGGCTCGCAGAGCGGCCCCGGGCTGGAGCGGTGTATGGTCGGTGCGGCGGCGACAAGTAGCGACCTGGTGATGGCGAACAGAACGGTTGTCGAGGGCTCGACTGAGTGGCGGCGAGGTAGTCGGCGATATCGCGATATCGTTCGCCAACCTGTGATCGCGGCCAGTTAACGGCGAACCCTCGGAGTCCCATCTCCCGGTATGGGCATCGACGGTAGCTGCGCCCGGCTTCTCCGCAGTGATAGCAAAGCGGACGGTGGTCGGGGGCGCGCCAAACATCAGCCTTCCTTGGAATGCTGCGTGGGGTGATGAGTTGGCGCGCTGGCGGCGGGGGTGGTGGCAGACGACGCAACTGTGTCGGCACTGGGCCCTGCTGTGGGCGCGAAGGGGGTACAGCTCCGGGGGCAGCTGTTGAAGACGGTGGTTTGTACGATGGTCCGGGACTACGTTGGTGTTCTCTTTGCGGTCCGCTCTTGGATCACGGCTTGTCGGGGGCGTCCGGTACATGAACGAAAAGCACCTCCACCAGATGTCACGTGGTGGTGACGTTCAAGAACACAGTAGCAATACTTTGAAAAGCAAAACTAATGTTTATTGTATTTGGAAAGAGTGTATGCGCTTTGTAGACGATCACAAGGAAGACGACAGGACTTTCCAAATACAGTGAACCAATTAGCTCCCAACAACGCATTCTGCTAAACGTGTATTGGACGAACCTGTGCCCACAAAAACAGGCTGCACTTATAGCACAACGACAGCGGCGAAAACGGTCGGTGATCGCCTAAACTCTAATGAGCGGGTCAAGCGCGTCGGCTTTTATACATCAGTCCTTGCATGTTCCAGAGTAATCGCTGGGACCCGTGAGCCTTCCACAAAGTTCTACATTAGTCGCGTCGCGCATACATGCAATCAGATTACCCGCCGTGGTTGCTCAGTGGCTATGGTGTTGGGCTGCTGAGCACGAGGTCGCGGGATCGAATCCCGGCCACGGCGGCCGCATTTCGATGGGGGCGAAATGCGAAGACACCCGTGTGCTTAGATTTAGGTGCACGTTAAAGAACCCCGGGTGGTCAAAATTTCCGGAGTCCTCCACTACGGCGTGCCTCATAATCAGAAAGAGGTTTTGGCACGTAAAACCCCAAATATTATTATTATTATTACATGCAATCAGATTACACAGGTTGCGTTGAAAGACAGTGTACGGAACCATCGATAACATTCCAGAAACTTCTTTTACATGCAGGCGCGTCCTGCGCTGCGCGATAACATTTGTTAGGCGGCCAAACGTGGTCGCCCGTTAAAGACAAGTGCACGTGTCAATATTCTGTATAGTTGAAATGCAGAAATTTGTTCTGAAATCTCCTGGTGATATGCTAAAGATAGTAATCGTAGCGGATATCATTATATGGGTTTACACACTAATATATGTGGTGACAAATGTATTAGAAACATGTAGGGCATGAATGTTTCTGCACCCTTGATCAGTTGTAAACGTGCAAGAACTGCCTGCACTTACAAAATTCAAACATTCACAGGAAGGGACGCAACTTGCTGACTTCACTGCATAGTTTTTATTTATTTTTCTTTAACGTGTCGTTTTCTACTGTTTATTCCCCCCCAAGGACCGGCTGTTTTCCTGCTTGTCGCATTGTTGCACGAGATTTACATGATGGTGCAGGAGGGTACCTTGTCACTGTGCCATTATAGCACGGGAACAATTTACTTACAATACTAGCTGCAGAGTTAATTACCTTTCAAACAAATGTTAATACAGGTGCAGTAAGGATACAAAGTCCGCAACATGTTCAATGTTTATTGGTTTCTATGCAAGAAAAAGGTTTCCCAGAGAACAGGTGCAACTCAACGTGCATGTAATATTCAAAAACAAATTAACGGCGCTGTATATTGAAGCCTAGGATTTAGTGCCATCGTAGAAAATTTATTACGATAGCCTGCATGTTTTGCTCTGTCAAATTTAATACCTGAGTTAAGCTAACCTTTCAAGAGGAATCAGGAGATTCACGCTTGAAAACCGACAAGAAAAAGCAACTGTACCGCGTTCAGCACGTCGTTGAAACTTCGGGTAATTTGCTGTCTTGTCATTTGCCCTTGCCGAGGTTGAAATTATTTAAGCTTCTACCTACAAGGCGATTTTTGCATGCTATTCAACAATAGAATATTGTGAAGACCCCAAAAGGCCATATCGTCTCGTGGCAACTCGTAAAGTTGTACGAAGCAAATGTGAAAATTTGCTGCGTAGCGTGCCACCACCCGCGTAGAAAGGGGAGAATCTGCGGTAGAGGTTTTTTATTCTCCCTTCGCCTACGTGCGAAATTCGGTATTCTACGTCTCCGCGCATTGCACTTGCATAGGGAGACGCCATTACCCAAAACAAACCGGCGAAATAGCTCTCCGCGCAATTTCGGCGAAAAATAGCAGGAATAGCAGGGAAAATAGCGGTTGGTCGCACGGTGCGACTGTGCGACTAAACGCTTGCTCGCAGCCGAAAATCAGGGGCAGGCACTGCGACTGCGATTGCGACGAAAATCGCATCATGTGAAACAGGCTTGACTCAGTTCGCGAAAAACAGCTCGATATTTGTGCCGGAGTTATTTTGGCAGGTAGTGAATTGCAGTGGGACACCTTTGTGGCGTTTTCTATGGGCCTCAACAGGACTGCAACTTATTTCGATGCTTTTTGGGCACGCTCGGTGCAGCTGGCATTGTGACGCAGTTAGCGAAAAGCAGCTAGTCCACGGTGACCCTGTTTTGTGGGTACTGAATTTTACTCGGACATGTTTGTGATCCTTTATATGGGCCGCATCATTGTTGTAACTTATTTCGGTACTTTTTAGGGTATTTTTGTGGACGCTAGCCACACAAAACGCCGTGACGCCGGTAGCGAAAGACTGCAGCGAAACACAGGTCAGCCGATGCGACGCAGTTTAACGTTAGTTAGTTTCGCTCTGACTGAATCTCACGGGTCCAAGTTTGCGACGCTTGTTATGCCCTTGCCTCTCCCCAATAAAATTCGCCTCATTTCGCTACCCGCGATTGTCGAAAATGCGACGAGCGATTGCGAATAGGGATATCACGATAGTGTGTTGCTTGCGCCAGCCGAGCGCGCACGAGATAACGCCAATGAGCTAAAAAAAACAGATACTTTAGGTCCGAAATTTCATTTTCTGGACAACTGAAAAGAAGCTTTGCACTGATGCATTTCTCTTGAGTGCGATTAGAAAGCATTCAGCGAGTGCGTCGCATGGTCGGGCTGGGAGCCTGTGTTGTGCCGACCATTGTGTACGTGGCGTACCATTTTGTCGGCTAAAACCAAGCTAGGTCGAAAACGTGCAGTCGACCATGGCTTTGTGCTCTTGGAGAGCAAGAAAGAAGGCCCGGGAGTATGGGACCAACTGGAAATTAGACGTTTTAGCAACAACATGCTACATGTGGGATGAGACACAGCAGCTTATTAACAAACTAGAAGGAGTGCAGCGAGAGGCAAATAAATTCATCTTTAACAAATACAAGAACAGCGACTCACCTACCCAACCGCTAAAACAAGCCTTTATTCCTCCTCTGCGAAACGGCGCCAAACTAGCAAGACTAAAATTATTGTTCCCATTAATACACAATACATTTCGAATAACTACTCCTTCGTATATATCCCTAGCTGACACCAGACCTCCCCGCCATAAGCATTCACTAACACTTAAAGAATATGCATTTCGAACTGACTGCTTTAGATATTTGTTCTTTCCTCTTGCAATAAGAGAATGGAATAGCCTGGACCCCTGCATAATGACTAACACATCGTTGCCAAATTTTGTAACCCTTGTAGAACAACTGTTGTGCAATAATTAGTATATTGTATTTGCCTATGCAATTTCACCCCTTTTTGCCAAATGCTATGTACCATTCATGTTTTATTTCCTACCGTATGTGTATATCTGCTTCGTGTCGATTGCAAATACCATTGATGAAATTATGTAAACCTGTTTGTATCGCTATTTGTGAGTACATAATATATGCCCAACCTCTAAAAATACCACTGGGATTGACAGTATCTGAAATACAAATAAATAAATAAAGTCTGGTATTTTCCACGTGATGTTTGAGTTAAATTGAATTCCGAGGTTTTTCGTGCCAAAACCACGATTTGATTATGAGGCACGCCGTAGTGGGTAGACTCCGGTTTAATTTCGACCACCAGGGGTCTTTAACGGGCCCCTAATGCAGGGGACTGGGCGTTCTTGCAGTTCGCCCCCATTGGAATGCAGCCGCCGCGGTCTGTATTTCATCCCGCGACCTCGTGCGTAGGAGCAAAACAGCATAGCCGCTATGCAACCGCGACGGGTGCGCGATGTTTGTAAAAGCGACTTGCCCTTGTTTATAGTGTTCCCCATTCACCACTTCCGTATGTTTTGCCTATAGACGCAGTTTTCCTATAAGGCCTAAACACCAAAATCTCACACGCTTGTAATTTGCCTTTTTTCGGCTGATGTCGCCCGATAGAGCTTCGTACGCGAACTACTGTTGCTTAGCTGGTGCCAGAACATTGGATGAACCAACAGATAGCCTGGAACGAGCTTTCATATAGAGCAAAATAAACATTTCCTCATTTCACAATGGGTGTATCGTCTACTTTATGAAATTGCACGGTGCGCAGGTTTCATGGAAGCATGCAGAAAACTATCGCAGTTATAGTTATTTAACTAAAAAAAATGATTGCGCACCAAGACAACACACACTTGAAGTAAAATAAACGCAGAAGCAAAAAACAAATACCGCACCGATCAGCGCAGCCGGCGTAACGCTTAACAGCTAGGGTTCAAAACGCGCCCAGCCAAAATCGAAACCTCAAGTGTGGTTCAGTTTTTAACATTAGGCGCTTAGTGCGCTGGAGTCAACCGAGCCGGTGTACTCTATCGTGTGTCCGCTTTGTAGAATTTCTTTTCCTACGTACCAACCGAAACTGCCGCTGCAAGAAATGGTGGTACACACATATCAGTGTGAGGAGGAGAGCGGCGGAGCATGCTGATTCGAGGCTACATTAGTCCTCGCCGATAAAACGGTCCATATCGGCGCCTTCAGGCTATGCGCGCATTACTGGCACGAGCTAAGGTGAGGACACTGTTTCAATGTACTCCTGGAAATTGTGAGACACTGTTGAGATAAGTGTGAAAATAAATGTGCTACTCATGCCACTCGCTGCTAGAAAACACAGCCGCACGTAGCAATCTCGCCCACTGCTCCCCGGGAAAGGTGTTGGGCACCTGTGGAGGCGCCATCAACTCAGCCTATGTTGAGGAATAGCCTCCGAGTTCGATACGTAGTAGATGTTAAAATCGGAAGTAGTGTCCACTACGTGAACGTATAAAATAGCACCACACCAACGTTTAGGAGCGTTGTGTGCGATCCCCTCTTCGCTGTAGTCTTAGCAGTGCATGGCATTGAAGAAGGAGCGGGAGCAACACGAAGACGATCTAAGGTGATCTTTAAGTGCCAATAACTGGGCTTCGGCAGAGCGCACTGAAGTACTTTTTGCTGCAAAGTGTTTTTAACATAGTGTGTTCTAAATTCAAGTTAATTACTCGGCTTCAATAAAGAGTGGTGAAGGACGCCTTTATTAAAACAACCGGAAACGCGCATTACTAAGCTTCAGCAGTACCATTGGGGCAATGTGTCAGCCTTCAACGCTGCAATCCAAGGTTCGGTTCCCTGTTGCAACGCGCTTTTTTTATTGTCTAATGCTTTTTTTTCAGCAGTCTCTCTTATTCGCCAAAAACACTTTCGCCGCTTAGGCCTGAGAATGCCAAACGGCCACAGCAACGCGTCCTCAAGGCCATTAAACACCAATACTATTGCACCGTCGGGGCATGCCTATAATTACCTCTATTGTGCTGTTTCTACAACACGTTTATTTCGATATATTTACATAAGCTCTGTGGCGTATGTAAGAACGGTGCAAGAAGTTTACTTGCAAACGCATGATTCGACGGTCCGATGCGCATGACAGTCCTGCAGCAGTGATGAAATATTGTTGTCTTGCCTTGGCAATGTAAATGGCGAAAATGCTTTAGGTACGTCAGGGAAAACTGTCACAGGTAAAAGAGTTGAACAAAACAAATAACTTATTGTTTTGGTATCCATACCAGGTGCGGTATCCATACCAAATCTGAGATTTTACCGCCGCGCTAACAAAATGAGCGACTTGAAATTGATCTGCAGGGTGCTCGGATTTCAACGACAGACGGCAAATGGTTCCGCATTCTTCCGCATGATTTTCGTTAATTTAGGCAGTTATAAGAGTTAATTCTTGTGCGACTTACATAAGTTACATTTCGCGTATTGAACACAAATAACTACTGAACATTATATCAAAAAGTAAGCCGTCAGCGGCGTTGGTACCATTTACCATCGATTTTAGTTCCTGTACGTGTATTCTCAATCACACAACCCTCCCCTATTGTAATTGTTCCTGCGTTATTTATTATTATTCTATCTATCTATTAGCTAGCGTAATTCTATCTATATAGCAGTAGCTATTTTAGCCATACGAAGCAATATCAAAGGTGAACCGTGCACACAGGCGAGAGTGCTTTTAAACGTATGCACAACCATGACGACTTATGCGACACCGTAGCTCGCACTACCGATTTTTAGGCTTTTATTAGTTGTCTGCCTTGCGGTATGATTGAAGCAGCCTCCCGAAGATGCGTCAAGAAACAACTCCTTCGAGCCACAAAGCAAACGGCACGACGCGGTTTACTCGCGCCTGTTTGCGAATCACAACTGCACGTGTCCCGTTGACGAGGCTCACTCTACAGAGAAGACTTGTGCTTCTTCGCTTTCGTAATTAACGATTTTGTCAATTTATGGATTGTATCTTCGACCACCGCATCTTCGCAACTATGAACTGGTGCAACAAGAACCCATTTCCACCACTCACTCAGTGGATTACTAGTGAAGTACAAATCAGCTATTGCTACGGCAATGATGTGCGCGCCTATCTACGCGAGCTGCGCCGAAAGAGGCACGCTGCAACACAACACACATAATAAGTGCTGACATGAGGGAAGCATCTATTTAACTGCCTATGCCCGACGTAGCATAACGTGAAACAAGGAAAAAGTCGCACTTCTACAAGAAAACTAATGGATCTATCTGACGAACCTTTAAATAAAGTAGGAAGGAGACGTCGGACCACCGTTATGCACAATATACGAATTTAGGCTCGCTTACGTTGTTTCCAGGAGGTTACAGCGCTGCATATATGCACACTTTCGTATAGCTCTTATGCCAAATGTGATTTAGGGTATATTTATCAAAATATACTCAGACGTAAAAGTGTTCCCAATACAGTATCTCCCGCAATAAGTTGCACGCTAAAGCCTGGAAGAGGCCCATAAAAATGTATAGTCTGCCAATGGCAATCTACTGCCCTCATTCTTTCGAGGTTTAAGGGAAATAAAGCCACAATAACAGACATCATCAATGCAATACAAGCGCCTTGAAAATATCACAAGGCATTCATCAGTGTTGTTTACAACTTTTATATGAAAATGAAATGCAAGCATGGACGCACGATAGAAACCAACAGCCACTGCTTCTCAGCGATGCTTGCGTATGAGAGGGCACTTGCTGGTTGGGTTCATCAAGGAACCGAGTGGGCACGAGAATGCCTTGGCAAACTCTTTTGTGTTCATCAAAGGACCATTGACCTTGTACCACGCTGGACTGGTTGCCTGTGAGGTCCTAAGTTGGCTCCCGCCAGCGAGGAGCCCCAGCTTCCGACTTTCGCAGAAGTTCCTCGCGTACTCCACGAAGAACGCTCGCGTCATATCGAGATTCTCGCTGCCTTTGAAGCGATAAAGCTTGTGTCTCGCGGTGACGTAGAACGAATACGCGTCAAAACTGCTGCTGAGGGCAAGGGCATCGAGCAAATTGTCCAGAGTATGGCCTGTGTTTGGAGATGGCAGTAACGAGTGCGACGAAGAATTGGCCACTTTGCGTCCTACAGTAGAGTATTGCTCCCAGAGACAATCCGCCGCAGTTTCGAAGCACCGAAGTGGATTCCATGTCATGTTGTCCAGCGCCAAATCGGTGCTCGTGAAATACAGTGCCTTGTACAAGGTATGGTAGACTCGTGGACCAATTCTGGCCAATTGAAGGTGGAGGACCGAGATATCTAGCGTCCTGTGGAGGCTGAACACAGGAAGTGGGACTTCTAGAACCTTGTAAGGGAATGCAAGGTTCGCCGTCGTGCTGAGGAATCCGCCCTTCCAGTGGACCACCGAGAAATCACTGGTGGCATCCCTCCTGGTCTGCACCACGGACTGCAGGAAGCCTATGACAGACCGAGCATCAGACACGTTCAACCGCTCGTAGGCAGAAGATAGCCTATCGAAGGTCCAGGTGTGCTCCATGATCTCTGGATTCAGCACCTGTTGAAGGAGAGACATTGGGTTACAACACATTACGCGGTTTATCACTAATGAAAAGCCATATAAAGTTATCCTATTATCAGCCACTTTCAGCTCTTTATTAGGAAATTGTTTTCAAACGGATGCCATAAGATAGGATTATGATTGTACTAGGTCTAGTTTGACCACGTTTAAATCTGTTTTGTCCATTGTCCTTTTATCTTTTTCAATCCCGCCCTTTTTAACCCTCTTCAGCCCTCTTAAATCTGCCCCCTTTAAGCCACTCCTGTTTGATTCCGTACAGTCCCATAATGTTTACCTGGTAGGATAATGTTCCGATCTATTTGTTCCCGCATTCGGACTAGGCTTGGTTGGTATGGTGGGATGTCGCTTCCAATAATTGACTCTTCAATCCTATTTGGTGTACTTATGGATTTGTTATCAGCCTTGAAGACAAGTTGATCAGCGTTTTGTTACATCCAAGAATGCCTCTCTCCTGTCCTTCGTCTGTGGTTGAAAGCATGTTGCACATCCGATGTAAGGTTTTAGAGCGGTGGCGCTTATTAACACACCCAGTGTTAGCTCTTGTAAAACATTAATACCCATGGAAGTGGATGGTGAAACTGTGCCGTGGTAGCTCAATTGGAAGCGGATCGCTTACGTAATGCGAAGACGTGGGATCATTACCTACCGGCGGCAAATTGTTTTTCTATCCACTTTCATTTGCAAGAATTTATTATTTGCTTAATTCACTTAATAAGTACAAGTAATTTCCCCTATGTTGTATTCGCTGTCATTGTTTATAGGCTTCTGATGATTAATAAAAATTGGGCCCGCGGTTATCCCCCTTCTTTCTCGTCCTGTTATATGTAGGCTTGCCTGGTATGTTGCCTAGCTCAAACAAGAAAACAATTCTTTGCATAAATTCATTAGCACAACCAACGGTGACGTGACACATCATGAATGAGTATTGTGTGACCTATGATCACATTAACCATGAAGAAGCTCGTTCGGCGAAACTCAGTGCAAACATCATGAACAAATCTGTATACGCTATGAGAACATGCAACCTGAAAAAGATCGGTACTTCATCTTCACATTTACTACCCGCCGTGGTTGCTCAGTGGCTATGGTGTTGGTCTGCTGAGCACGAGGTCGCAGGATTGAATCCCCGCCACGGCGGCCGCATTTTGATGGGGGCGAAATGCGAAAACACCCGTGTACTAGGATTTAGGCGCACGTTAAAGAACCGCAGGCCGTCGAAATTTCCGGAGTCCCCCACTACGGCGTGCCTCATAATCAGAAAGTGGATTTGGCACGTAAAAATCCATAATTTTTTTTTCACATTTACTACAGATATGCGAATGTAACTATAGTAAGCGTAATACACGAACGATCACGTGTACTGATCTTAGTGCATTGTGTTGCTGCGATGGTGTGTTCGCTAATGAATGGTAAAGCGTAACTTTGAGGTGAAGAATTTCAGCTGAAGTAGTTACTTGCACTTGCAAATGAAACAGATACGTATACTTTATTTATAGTTTCATGTACCCCCATTTCAGCATTTCTTATACTTGAAGTCCTCCGGTCTAGGCAAGAACATATCATATATCCCACAGCTATTGCTTATTGAACCTCGTAATGGTACTTCGATACACGAAGTCTGCTGACAAAAGACTATTAAAAAGTGCTTCTTGCTGAAACCATGTAGGGCATCTGAAAAAGTACAGAAATGTCAACAATTTTTTTAACTAAGGCAACAAGTTAACACATCGGCTATCGCAGTTCGGCCTATGTTCACAGAGATAAGAATGCTTCTGCGTTCATAACATAAATACTGAACGAATCTTATTAAAAATATGTGTTTCTTGCCATGCCTATCATTCATAAACGAAAAAGCATTACTGTGGTAGGATAAGCTGTCACTACTAGCAGGCCACTGAATCAAGTATTATAAAAAGAACGCACACACTATTTGATTACTAATAATTACTAGTACTAAAGAAGCAAAAGTAACCCAAGCATAAAATGTACTTTTCAAAGTAGCAAGGACAAGTCAAGGTGATAAATTACTCGGCAAGTACTGTTCTACCAGCAAAGGCGATACCGTGGTGGTTCAGTGGCTTTGACTCAGCCCGAGGGCAGGGGATCAAATCCCGGCCACAATGACTCCATTTCAGCCGCGGCGAAATGCTAAAAAAAAACCGATGTGATGAACTGGTCGAACATCAAAGAACACTAGGTGATTAAAATACAGTGACACTCCGTTAACTCGATCTTTTCAAAACTGAGGAAATTGCAAAAATTATGGGTTCTGAGATGAACAGGTTCGCAAATATATAAGGCCCTGGCCACGCAAAGACCACATAGAGCATTTCAATATAGGCGCCAGTAGCCTTTAATTTCTCGCTACACCTAACGATAACAGAATTTGTATTTTTGGTAGATCACTTTTGCTAGATATTGTGCGACTTAGCACCCACCATGTGGGGCATCTACGGACAAGCGCGATCCTCGCACAGAGCCAAGCAAACGCTCTTGCACGTAAGCACCGACGCTTATAATGCCCAGTCATACGAAATATCACACAAGGTCTGGTATCTGAAAATGTAATCGACCGGGAATTCCGCCCAAGGGCCATGACTGGGTACCCGCACCTTCCGCTTGATTACGTGCCACTCTTTCATAGAGCATTCTCGGCTGCCTTATCAGATTGGGAACGCATGTGGAGCATGACTATGACCACTGACGACGCAGAATAAGAAACGACATCATAAATGGCGTCGCTGCTATATTGCGGTCCCGAAGATGTGACTAAAAAGTGCCAAATATAGCAAATATTCGGTGCAGAGGCTGTAGCGTACGCCGTGGCTTAGCGCGCAGATCCCCGTAAAGAACACAGAGCACGGGAAAAAACAAACTGATGACGCTCCGCGGACACGTGGGTATACCTGCATATTGTGGAGGTCACGCATGCCTACTCGCTCTCATCGGGCTTCGTCAGGGGTTAAAGAAGGACTCTGCCCGGATTATCAATGGGATCACAGCCGGCCGTGAACAGTGGATAATGAAGAGTCGCGTAAAATGAAGCAGTACTTGCTATACACTTGTGGTCTTCACACATTTGGCATTGTGCAATCTTCGAGAAAGTTTGGAAACGCCTTGGCAGTGACATTTTCCCGACATTTTCGCAGTCAAGGTTTCCAGATACCGGAAGCACAGCGCAAAAACATCTTCAGAGAAGAGGTGGAAAGTTGACACTGAGCCAGGAAAAAAAAAAGCTGGCTTAACCAATATTTCAAGATTTCGGAGTTCCAGTCAACAAGCATATACGGTATAATCAGTAGTCCCCCACTATAGCGCTCCTCAATATCGTGTCGTAGTTTTGGCATGTAAAACCACATAATTTTATTTTTGAGAAATATAGGGTTTTAGATGCCAAAACCACTTTCTGATTATGGGGCACACCACAGTGGAGGACTCCGAAAATTTTGACCACCTGGAGTTCTTTAACGTGCACCTAAGTACACGGGTGATTTCTTCTACATCGAAATGTGGCCGCCGTGGCCGGAATTCGATCCCGCGACCTGGTCAGCCCAACCCCATAGCCACTGAGTAACCACGGCGGGTATTTTTTCAAAGCAAATAATAACTGCGTAAGGCCAAATGCTAATATGGCTGTAGTTCATAGCAGCTACATTTACTAAAATTTCGTACTTTCGAAAGCAAGATATTGGCAGATCGTCTGAACAAGGGTGTACTTATGCAAATTGCCATCAGTTTTAGATGGCCTAATTCTGCCGTACCTTTCTTAGATTTAACCAAAATGAAGGTGCAGTGTACATCCATGATGTTGACTACAGCTAAATATTTTGGCACCCTTCCTTGAAGTAAGAAGGTCACGGTATTGTTCCAAAAAATAGCACAAGTTCGCCTTATGATTGTTAGCCTATGCACGCGGGCTTCAAACTTGTTACCGTCGCAGACCCCTGGACCGATTCACTAGTCACATTGCGCCCCCTTTCTTCAGCTTTTCTTCGCACAATGATGCTGATAAAAACATTGACCTGAGTTTGCAACTGTTAATGAATTCTGTTTTATAATGATGTCACTGACCTAGCCAAAGCAAGAAAGCTTAAGTTCTGGAGCCAAGACGGATTCTTGGTTTACACCATGGCAGGTAAGCTTGCGGACTTTTCTTTTACTTGAAGAACTAGGTGATTGAAAGCATGTTCCAAAGCCAACGTCACACTCGCCAGGATCGAGTGAAGCTCCCTTCAGGATCGAAGCTCAATCCTTTGCGCACAATGGCTGTTTCAAGTTTAGTGGGCTCGTAGGAAGAAAAGCTGAGGATAACTTCTTCGTTTGAACGGGCTCTTTTGGTTTTATACGTCAAGCTTTCCTGCAAATGTCTGCACAGGTGGTCAATTAGCGTCGCTGTGAAGTTGATATGGTTCTTTACGACCCGCAAGACAGGAGGAATGACCTGCTGTAGTTGACACCTTCTGAATACCTTAGTTTCCAGGCCCTTGATTTTTTGTCAGCATTCTTGAACTCGTACTTCCAGTAATTACTTTCTGGCTGCGCGCATTATCTTGACGCCGCACACTGACACTACTAATATCTTGAAGTGCAAACTTTTATAGATAAGGTTACTTTCTTTGCGAGTCTGGTTGATGGAAAGGCGGCACTCAAGGAGGATATTCTGAAAGCGAGTGAGAAATTAGTATGTCCTGCTTATTTGTTCATAAGTTCTGTAGGACATGCCAAAGGTTCACCGAAAATTAATGTAGTCAGGTAAGATGATGATCAAACTGTGCTAATTGCCTAAGTGACTATCATCATGTTACTAATGAGATAAATTTTGTAAACCCTTGAGTAGTTCCTATATAACTACTGATAAGATGTTACCAAGATTCACTGGTTCATTTCAGTAAGCTCTAGAATAGTCACCTGCGAGTGCCACCTTTGCTTCAGACACACTTGCAAACCAAAAAACCTTATTCTGAAAATTCGGCACTGAAAGACATCGGTAGAGTCAGTAGTGGCACTGAAGAAAATTCGGCAACCAGCGAAATTACTGACAGCACGAACACAAGTATGCCAACAGAAAAGCAATGGCTTTAAACCCGAGGCACTTTTGCGAAGCGCCAACTACAGAAGGTCACTGCTCCTGAGTTACGGCGTGCGCAACTCTATGACAATTGATGCCGACGCTTGCGAAGCACCCGTACACATAGTGGCAAAAAGAGAAGTTTTATACCCCATCCAAATGCGTGAAACGCATGAATCTTATGTCTATCTTGTCTCATTTCCGACGTAACAGTTCTGTAGAAACACGCAAGGTGGAGTGAAGTACCTAATTAAGGAAAATTAGACATCCACCCATTCGTAGGAATTGCTACAAAGGAAACCCGTACGTGTTTCTCGAAAGAAAAGCCTCACATTGAAGAAAAATTTGTCCTATGCTGGGATTCGGACCCGGGACCACTGCCTTTCCGGGGCAGCCGCTCTACCATCTGAGCTAACCAGTAGGCTAGCAGATGGTAGGGTGAAGTCGAATTTGTCAACAACATGAAGCAAAGGCAAGAGTTTTACGTCATCTTTCTGCGGAAACATGCAAAGTGGACAGAAGTGCTCGATTAAGGAAAAATGAGACATCCATCCATCCGTAGCAATTGCTACAAAGGAAACCCACACGGGTTTCTCGAAAGAAAAGCCTCACTGATGAAGAAAAATTGGTCCCGGACCTGTACTAATTTTTTTTTTCAGCGGCAATTCTTTCTTTTCGGGGAATCCAAATGGGTTATATTTTAGCAATTGCTACGAATGGGTGGATGTTTCATGTTTCTTTGTCTCATTTCTCTTTATTGGAAAAGTGCTTGATCGTGGCAAAATATAGGGACGAGAGCACAGGAGAGATATATAGGGCTTTCCATATATGCTCGGGAACCTGTGTATTAGGTGCCCGTCCGGAGGACTATTAGATAGTGAGAATACTTATTGTCACTGTAACACAAGTGTCACGCCGACCTTGCGAAGTGCCCTTTTCCAATTTACGCAAGCAACATACGTTCAGATTAATTATTCTCCTCGTTTTTTTTTCTCACATGGTGAGGCTGTGCGAGCAATCAAACTTAACTGTTAGAGGCGCTTTGTCTTGTCGCCTGCTTTCCTTTCTTATGAAATGTGTGCTAAATAAGGCGTCTTCTTCGTAAGAGAGTGCTGGTTTGACGCGTAAGCTAGCTCCATGGCAGTTCGCAATTAGAAAGTGTCATCATCATCTTATAACATATCTATCATAAACATGAACAAAAGAGCGCTTAAAAAAATATGAGTTTGCCCGTCGTCAAGCCCAACCCTTGATAATGTGTGGCGTTTAATGGCGCAAGTGCCGGCTATGGCCAAAGAGCCCCATGACATATGGAAATGAATTTTCTATGTATTATGCAGCAAATGTAGATGCAATGTAGCTGTAAAGAGGCCTAAAACGGGTCGCTGTAAGCTGTGTAAAATATTTACACATGCCATGACAAATTAGCCATCCGCTGTAGCACGTACATGTCATGCAGTTAGAAGAGGAGAGCGTTTTTTTGTGTGGTTCCAGTAAAGACGTGGACACTTGGCTGTCTCTGTTGTTTCGCCCGTGAAATTACTGGTGGAAGCACTGGGTAAGTGCACTTTTGCCCTCAAGTTTGCTGCGTCACTTCGAGCACCATGCAGACAGCCACCGCTTCCACAGCAAGAAGCCGCCGCCTGCAAGGACTTAACACCCGAATTCGTTCCTTTGTCATCCAGACCGGAAATAGAAATGTCAACGACCACTACGAGCCAGCGTAGCCAAACCTACGATGCCCAGTCTGCTTTGTCACGTGTTTTTTTTTTATGAACCAAAGGTACCCGGACCCTGCACGGAGACACTTTAGAGGATGCTGAAGACTGGCTGGAACACTTCGATCGAGCTGCCAGTGTGAACGCGTGGGACGATATTGACAAGTGTACTTGTTTATCTTTATCGGGTGACCAAGTTTCACCACGTAACAAATATCGCACAGCGCATGACGCGCCTGCATATATCGGAATTTTCTTTGTTATGAATGATTCTATCCGCTGTGTGTCGTCGCAGAACCTTGTGTAAATTGATTTCACGTATGCGCGACGCGAATGGTGTAGAACTTTCTGAAGGACAAACGGGTACCAGCGATTAGTCTGGAACCTTCGATGACTGATGTATCAAAGCCGACTCGCTTGACGCGCTGATGAGATTTCCGACGATCGCCGACTGTGTTCGCCACTTTTGTGCTATTAGTGTAACTTGCTTTCTGCGGGCACAGGTTCGCCTAATAAAACGCTAGTTTCGCAATTCGTAGCGTTTTTGCTTTCGTCACCGTCACTACAACGTGACACCTGAAGGAGCTGCTTGTTCGTTGATGTACATCAACAGACCGCGAAAACAAAAAGAACGTCATCCCGAATCATCAAGAAATCCACCGGCAGCAACAGCTGCTCCTAGAACACGGACTTTCGCCTCAGAGACCTGGAGTCCTACGAACGAATCGCGACTTTCAACAGCTGGGACTCTGACGACAAGCTGCGGCATGTATATTTCGCCTTTAGAAGACACCACCAGAACGTGGTTTGAGAACCAGGAATCGACATCGAACACATGGGACCTATTCCGTAGCGGCTTCCTGCCCGCCTTTACGAGCGTCGTGCGCAAACAAACGGCCGAAGAAATGCTAAACTACCGAGTTCAGCTACCTAACGAGAACGTTGTCATCTTTACGGAAGAAATGAGCCGTCTGTTCCGCCACGCTGACGCGGAAATGTCCGAGGAGAAGTAAGTTCGCCTACTCATGCGTGGTGTAAAGCAAGAAGTTTTCGCAGGAATGACAAAAGACCCACCGAAGAACGTGGAAGAGTTTCTTAGGGAATTACCAGCATCAAGAAAACTCTAGCAATATTATACTGTCAATTCAATCACCGCACAATCCCAGCAAACTACGACGACGTTTACTCATTGGGCACCGACGACCTAAGCTTGACCATCAGAGCGGTCGAGAGGATCTTCAGCCATGTTCCCAAGATTCCAGCCTGAGGCTGCCTTGATAGCTGACGTCGTCAGAGAAGAAATCAAGCGGTCACTGGAACTTCCCGAAGCGCAGCCGGAATCGCTGCAGGCAGGGCCTGAAGCGATGACCTACACCGCCGTCGCCTGCCGTCAAATTAACACTCCGCGCCCGCGCCACGGAACTGTAACGTCGCAGTTCTGCCGTCTTCGGCTGCCGCCGCCAGCTCACCAACCCGTCGTCCAGCGAAACTACCGAACTATGAGAGACGCCTGGCGCGCTTCTGATTACCACCGGCTCTGCTACCACTGAGGAGAAAGGGGTCACGTCTACCAACGATGCCTCTACCGGGAGATGGGACTACGAGGGTTCGCCGCTACGCGACGCAACCACAGCTTGGGGAACAACGTCGCGATATCGCCGACTACCTCACCGCTACTCAGTGGAGCCTTCGACGACCATTCCGTTCACCGTCACCAGGCCGCTACCTTTCCCCGCAGCGCCGACCACACACTAGCACAGCCCGGTGCTGGTCTGCGAGCCCATATCCAGAAAAGTAAAAGCAGCAACCGATGAAGGTGCGGTTGCTGTTCCTCCAACTAACGAAGATCCTCCACCGCCGTAGTAGTTGCCGGACAGAATATCTCGACGATATATCAGTGAGACGCCGCAATCTCGACGAAGCCTAGAAGCAAGGAATACGCCGGCAAAACAAGACCTGAAGACGCGACGTTCTAGCCACACGTCAACACGACGCAGCCGCGATCCGACGCCGAGACCTAACTGCAACACAAGATAAACAACCACCGACCCCGACGTACTTCTCGATGGCCATGCAGTCACCGCCTTTGTGTACAAAGGAGCCGAATACTCCCTGATGAATGCACTCCTTGCGACCAATTTGAATAAAGTTAAGACTGCATGGGAAGGCCCTCAAATGCGGCAGCTGGAGGCGACCTAATAACGCCGACTAGAATCCGCACAAGAAATACGGTTCATGACTGGACCTACCCTGCCGCTTTCGTTATCCTCCAACAGTCTTTCCGAGACGTCATTTTCGGCATGGACTTTCTGAATTACACAGTGCAATCATTGACCTAAACTAGAAGTCGATAATGCTGTCGAAACATCAAGTGATACCCCGGGAGAGCTGTCGTAGTCACCACGCCTTGAGTGTGCTCGAAGAACAAGTGAGCACCCCGCCTCTCTCCAGCATCGTTATTTCCATCGGCACAAAAATACCCGCACACGTAGGAGGCGTCGTCGAGGGCGACCAGCGTCTACTGATCAACCAATAAATTTGTGTCGCAAGAGGGATCACTCGGCTGTACAGAAGGAAAGCGAAAGTGATGCTGACATACGTCAGCCAGGAGTTTAAGCAACTAAACAAAGGCACGACGATCGCGTACATCAAGGAAATTGCGGAAACCGTCAATGGGTTTCTTCTCTCGGATTCTGCAGCATCTACCCGGACGACCATAGTTCCCAACCAGATTTCAACATAACTCGGAGTATCCCCACGATTAAGCACCAACAGCTCTAAAGTCTGCTTTCACAATACAAAGACTACTTTTTGACGTCATCGAAGGTTCAAATAACACCAGTCGCAAAGCATCGCCTAATGATTGAAGAGTGCGCTCAGCCACTCCGCGTTTCAACCTTACCGAGTTTCGACGCTAGAACGTGAAGCTATAAGACAACAAGTCGACGAAATGCTGCGCAGCGACATCATCCAGCCAACGAAAAGCGCGTGGACATCCATTGTTGTCTTCGTGACGGAAAAGAACGGAACCATACTTTTCTGCGTCGATTACCTTGGACTGAACAAGATCACAAAGAAGGATGTATACATCCTAGCACGGATTGACGACGCATTGGAACAGCAACGAACAGTCGAGAAGCTGAAAAACCTCGTCGAGTATTTGGAAGGGCACACCGACGCTGTGCCCAGAGCATTTAGGCGAGGATTGTGTTCGTTCTTGCTTCAAAACAACCTGCTCGTAATAAAGAACTTCTCACTAGTCCGCGCCCACTACATCCTTGTTCCTTCAACGCAGTGTCCAGAATTACTGCACGCCCTACAAGACGATCGGACCGCTAGGCACGTCAGATTCTCACGGACGCTATTAAAGATGCAGGATAGGTATTACTGGCCGCGCCTGAAAGCAGACATTGCCCGTTACGTCAAGACATGCCGAGACTGTCAGCGACGCAAGACACCACCGACAAGGTCTGCGGGATCACTACAGCGGATCGAGCCTCCTCGCCTTCCGTTTCAGAAGATCAGGATGGACTTGTAGGGACCCTTTCCGACATCAACAGCCGGAAATAAGTGGATCGTCGCGGCGGCGGACTACCTCACCCGCTTCGCTGAAACGAAAGCTCTGCTGAAAGGTAGCGCAGCCCAAGTGGTGAAATTCTTTATCGAGAACATCCGGCGGCGACATCCGCCCCAGAAGTCCTCATAACCGACAGAGGAACGGCCTTTACAGCGGAGCTCACTCAAGCCATGCTGCAGTACAGTTCGGCAAGGCATATGAGCACAACTGCCTACCACCCACAGTCGAATGGTCTTACGAAGCGCCTCTATAAAGCCCTCGCCGACATGCTAGCAATGTACGTCAACGTCGAACACAAGACCTGGGATGTTGTCCTGCCAAATGCATCCTTCGCTTACAACACGGCGGTGCCAGAAACAGCGCAGATCATACCGTTCTGGCTGGTTTACGGCAGGAACCCGTCGACGACTCTCGACCCCATGCTGACACATGTCACCGATGAAGAAAATATTGACGTCGCCACCTATCTCCAGCGCGCCGAAGAAGCCCGACAGCTCGCCCGCCTAGGGATCGAGAACCACCAGAGAACCGACAGCGGACACTACATCCTCCAACGACGCTACATTGAGTACCAGCCCGGCGGCCGTCTGTGGGTTTGCACCCCGATACGCCGATGAAGACTCAGTGAGAAACTATTGCGACGCTATTTTGGACCCTACAAGATCATCCGATATTGGTGCACTGGACTATGAGGTGGTGCCAGACGGCATTTCGTATTCACAGGGGCACGCGCCGTGGTTGCTCAGTGGCTATGGTGTTCGGCTGCTGCGCACGAGGTCGCTGGATCGAGTCCCTGCCACGGCGGCCGCGTTTCGATGGAGGCGATAGCACCCGTGTACTTAGACTTAGGTGTACGTTAAGGAACCCTAGCTGGTGGAAATTTCTCTACTCCTATGTTACACTGTCATAATTCAACTTTGTTATCTAAATGCTGATCTTTTTTGTTTGTTCGCTAATCATTTACGGCCTTTTCTTCTGGCTTCTTTTGTGAATATTTGACCATTGCTTGTATCTGTACGCACACCCTGCGAAAATACCTTAATGGGATTTCAGTATCACTGAATAAATAAATAAATAAATTTCCGGAGTCCTTCACGACGGCGCGCCTCATAATCAGAAAGTGGTTTTCGCACGTAGAACCCCATTATTTAATTTTTTTACTCACAGCAGTGCTGAGCACCCTCTGAATTGGTCCACATGGCGCGTTTTATGCCCTTTTAGGCCCGCTGGCGATCTTCCTTATTTTGCGTTTTCTTTGGTGCGGGTGTTTTTATTACTACCGTGTGTTTGCAGCATCGGGTCGATGCTTTGTATGAGGGGGTATTGACACGTGTACTTGTTTATTTTTATCGGGTGACCACGTCTCACCGCCTAACAAATGTTGTCGCCGGACCTTGACTAATCTGATTTCATGTATGCGCGCGGTGAATGATGTAGAATTTTCAAGAAAACACGCTGGCACCATCGATTACTCTGGAACCGTCAATGATTGATACATAAAAGCCGACGCGCTTGACTCGCTGATCAGACTGTGTTCTCCGCTATTGTTGTGCTTTGAGTCTAACTTGCTCTTGAGGGCGCAAGTTCACCCAATGAAACACTAACTTCGCCATTCACAGCTTTTCTGTTTTGACCACGGTCACTGCCACGTGGCATTATTCGCGAGCTGCGGAGTGGAGCTGCAAACTTGAGTTAGAAGACTCGGTGACGTCGTGGTACGGAAATCATGATGGTTCTTTTGCGACATGGCAAGAGTTTAATCGACAGACCCATGATGCGTACGACAATTCCGAAAGAGAGAGAGAGAGAGAGGTGAACAAACCATCTCTTCTAGGAACAAGTGGCCAAACGAGAGGGTCTCGAAAATTTGTCGAGAGGCATGCTTCGTTTTCAGGCGCGAAGATCCTCCAACGTCCGACGATGTGAAGGTGCGATATTTATTGCGTAGAGTCGAGGAACAGCTTTGCATCGGACTCGAGCGCAATCCACCAACAACTGTGGCCGAGTTCGTGAGTGAGGCAAGCACGATTGAGTGTACACTCCAGGAGCAGTCGTCACAGTACGAACGCCACGATATAACGGCTGCTGCATGCTCTACTGAGTTCAACGGCACGAAGCAAGCCCTCGCAGACTTCATACGAAGTGGTGTGCGTGATGAACTGCGGCAACTCCAAGCAGGGGGACCCTTGGGATCCCAACAACCTTCAAAGCAGTTGGGGGCGTCCTCCAGAGTTAAATCAGACATGTGGTTCAACCACTTGCACCCTCAAGACCTGAGGTATCCGTCCTAACATATGAGGCGCCACTGTCTATAGATCACATCATGTGGTCAGTGGACCAGGCTAAACCTCAGTTCGCGGACAACCCTACGCGTCCACTATCCGGCTCTAGGTAACCGAGCGTACCACCATCTACCACCTGGCTCAAGACAGCAAGCTACTATGCAAGTGTATGGCGCTCGTCACATAACTGTCTGCTCTGCTACCACTGTGGCGAAGTGGGTCACGTGTACGCCGACTGCCAGTCCCGCCAGCTACATCTCCGCCGCGTCGAGCCTGACGCACGGTACCCACGCTACGGGGAGTGTCCCCTGAAATGTAAGCGTATCTGACGGGCCAGCCGATTCCTCTTCAGCGCCGGCAATAGCGATCACCATAACACAGCGGTTATATGGCAAGTGTATGGCGCTCGCCACGCAACCGTCCGCTCCGTTACCACTGTGGCGAAGTGAGTCACGCGTACTGCGACTGCCAGTACCGCCAGCTAAGTCTCGGCGGCTTCCAACGTGACGCGCGGTGCCCACGCTACGGCGAGCGTACGCCGTAATAAAATCGTATCTGACGGGCTCGCAGATTCCTCTTCGGCGCCGGCAATCGCGATCACCATGACCTTGTCGGTGCGTGTCACCTTGCTTGCCCTCGTCGTCTTACGCTCACCTCGGGAACCGATCACCGAGTCTCTACGGGGAAAACTAGGGTGAAGTCGCTTTCCAACGAACATTTAACAAAACTCTGTCGACGCAACGACCCGACGATGACTCCTCCGGCGTTTCTTTATGTTCCGACACTAATGAGGCTGTTTTTGCCGACATCGCCGCATTTCTTGATAATAATGTGGCCGCTGCCCTCGTCGACACCGGTGCCGATTATTCCGTTATGAGCGGCGCCCTGCCGTCTAAATTGAGGAAAGTCACCAAGCCATGGCAATGGCCCCAGCTGCACAAGGAAAGTGGCCATCTGGTGATGACAACTGCAATGTGCGCACCCGCCGTGGTTGCTCAGTGGCTATGGTGTTGGGCTGCTGAGCACGAGGTCGCGGGATCGAATCCCGGCCACGGAGGCCGCATTTCGATGGGGGCGAAATGCGAAAACACCCGTGTGCTCAGATTTATGTGCACGTTAAAGAGCCCCAGGTGGTCGAAATTTCCGGAGTCCTCCACTACGGCGTGCCACATAATCAGAAAGTGATCTTGGCACGTAAAACCCCATAATGTTTTTTAACTGCAATGTGCGCGACACGTATTCTAATCCGTACGTCGACATTCACGCGGTCGTTCCTTGTACTAATTCTGTACTTCCGCCCAATAATCCTTAGAATGGACTTTCTTCGTGAATACAGTGCAATCAATGACCTAAGTGAGTTGCTGGTGTTGCTCGGGGGCCCTTTTCCTCCCGTAGCTGACAACAGCCAATTACGGAAGACAGCGCTACGTATGTCCGATGAATCAGTCACTCTGTCCCAGCGAAGAAGCCTCTTTGTCGGGGTGAAATGTGAACAGGCCGGCCTCGACGCTGTAATTGCGGAGGCGAATTTGTCTTCAGCGTCTAGGAGATTCAGCGCAGAAACAAACAAGCTCACCTGCAGGTCACAAATTCAGCGAGGAATATCGTTATCGTAAATGACGCAGCAGCATTGTATATCTTGACGAAATTGCTGACGTCCACGGTCCGTCAATATTCGCTGTTCTTTCACCGTGCGACTATACTGCCACGGCATTCGCAAGCACTCGCGATGCAAACGCGAGCTTACCTAATCACAACAAGAGAGCCTTGTGGATGTACTCGTTTCTTTTCAAGATTGTTTCGCAAGAATGACGAAGGTTACCCAGACGCCGCTTTCCCAGCACCGAATCATTGCCGAACCTACCGAAAAGCCCGTTCGACAACAGGCCTATAGGCTGTCGCAGACAGAACAAGACGCTCTAAATCACCAAGTTAAGCAGATGCTTACAAATGTCGTCATCCAATGATCGACCAGTCCTTGGCCTTCGCCAATGGTCTTAGTGAAGAATAAAAATGATTCCTTGCGCTTTTCCGTCGATTATTGAAAATTCAATAAGATCACGAAGACGTCAATGCTCTCCCCCGAATAGATGACTCCATGAATCGTATACGCAATGCTCGATGCTTTTTTCATGGATTTATACGGTGGCTATTGGCGAACCGCAGGTGACACGCGTGATCGCGAGAAGACCGCTCTTGCTACTACTGACGGCTTCTAAGAGATCAAGGTCCTTCCTTTTGGGTTATGCTCGGCGCTAGCTACTTTTCAAAAAATGGTGGAAACCATTCTCTCTGGGCCGAAATTGGAATCGTGCCTCATTTATCTGCACGACGTCTTGCTCCTTTCGTACAAGTTTGAACAGCACGTCCCGCCTCTGCAGAGAGATCTTCAGGCCATTCGAACAGCTCGACTTTCGTTAAACTGGAAAATTTCAGTTTGGGTAGGCAAAAACGAGGTTTGTTGGTCAGGTTAAGATCCATGCCAGCATCCGGATAAACCTTGAGAAAACGGGTACCGTCACCGCACTTGCCATCATAACAAATAACGGCTATCTCCGCCCATTTCTGACGCTCTTAGCGTATTGCCCACGCTTTGTCGAAATTCTTTTAAAATCGCTGAACCCCTCAACCAAGCTATGAAAGCAGGCGTCCAATTTGTTTGGCGTCAAGATCAGCACGACGACTTCGATACCCTTCGATAGCTTCTCCAGGCCCCACCTGTATTCAATCACTTCGGCGAGAACGCCGATACAGAATTGTGCACAGACGACAGCAACTTCGGACATGCAGCTGTCTTGGTTCAGTGGCAAATGACATTGAGCTCTTGATTGCCTATGGGAGCCGCACGTTATCCGCTGCCGAGAAAAACTACTCTGCAACAGAAAATGAATGAATAGCCGCTGTGATGGCCGTAAAAAGTCTTGTCCATAGTTATCATCATCATCAGCCTGGTTACGCCCACTGCAGGGCAAAAGCTTCTCTCATACTTCTCCAACAACTCCGGTCATGTACTAAATGTGGCCATGTCGTTCCTGCAAACTTCTTAATATCATCCACCCACCTAACTTTCTACCGACCCCTGCTACGCTTCCCTTCCCTTGGAATCCAGTCCGTAACCATTAATGACCGTCGGTTATCTTCAATTCTCATTACATGTCCTGCACATGCCCCCATTTCTTTTTCTTGATTCCAACTAAGATGTCATTAACTCGCGTTTGTTCCCTCACCCGATCTACTCTTTTCTTATCTCTTAACGTTACACCCATCATTCTTCTTTCCATAGCACGTTGCTCAATTTAAGCTCAATTTCCATAGCTCAATTTAAGTAGAACTCTTGTCGTAAGCCTCCGGGTTTCTGCCCCGTAGGTGAGTACTGGTAAGACACAGCTATTATAAACATTTCTCTTGAGGGATAATGGCAACCTGCTGTTATTGATTTGAACATGTCTGCCAAACGCACCCCAGCTCATTCTTATTCTTTTGATTATTTCCGTCTCATGATCCGTATCCGCCGTCACAACCTGCCCTAAGTAGATGTATTACCTTACCACTTTCAGTGCTTCGCTACCTATTGTAAATTGCTGTTCCCTTCCGCGACTGTTAAACATTACTTTAGTTTACTGCAGATTAATTTTTAGGCGCACTCTTCTGCTTTGCCTCTCCAGGTCAGTGAGCATGCATTGCAATTGGTCCCCTGAGTTACTAAGCAAGGCAATATCATCAGCGAATCGCAAGTTACTAAGGTATTCTCCATTAAATTTTATCCCCAATTCTTCCCAATCCAGGTCTCTGAATACCTCCTGTAAACACGTTTCGAATAGCTTTGGAGAGACCGTATCTCCGTGCCAGACGCCTTTCTTTATTTGGATTTTGTTGCTTTCTTTATGGCGGACTACGGTGTCTGTGGAGCCGCTACAGATATATTTCAGTATTTTTACATACGGCTCGTCTACACCCTGATTCCGTAATGCCTCCATGACTGCTGAGGTTTCGACAGAATCAAACACTTTCTGGTAATCAATGAAAGCTATATATAAGGGTTGGTTATATTGCGTACATTTCTCTATCGCCTGATTGATAGTGTGAATATGGTCCATTGTTGAGTAGCCTTTGCGGAATCCTGCCTGGTCCTTTGGTAGACGGAAGTCTAAGGTGTTCCTGATGCTATTTCCGATTACCTTAGTAAATAGTTTGTAGGCAACTGATACTAAGCTGATCGGTCTATTATTTTTCAAGTCTTTGGCGTCCCCTTTCTTATGGATTAGGATTATGTTAGCGTTCTTCCAAGATTCCGGTACGCTCCAGGTCATGAGGCATTGCGTATACAGGGTGGCCAGTTTCTCTACAACAATCTGTCCACCATCCTTCAACAAATCTGCTGTTACCTGATCCTCCCCAGCTGCCTTCCCCCTTTGCATAGCTCCCAAGGCTTTCTTTTCTTCTTCAGGCGTTTACTGTGGGATCTCGAATTCCTCTAGACTATTGTCTCTACCATTATCATCGTGGGTGCCACTGGTACTTTATAAATCTCTATAGAACTTCTCAGCCACTTGAACTATCTCATCCATATTAGTAATGATATTGCCGGCTTTGCCTCTTAATGGATACGTCAGATTCTCGCCAATTCCTAGTTTCTTCTTCACTGCTTTTAGGCTTCTTCCGATGTCCAATTCTATTCATATTATACTTCCTTATGTCAGCTGTCTTACGCTTGTTGATTAACTTCGAAAGTTCTGCCAGTTCTATTCTAGTTGTAGGGTTAGAGGCTTTCCAACTTTGGCGTTTCTTGATCAGATCTTTCGTCTCCGGCGATGGCTTACTGGTATCCTGTCTAATGGATTTACCACCGACATCTATTGCACACTCCTTAAGGATGCCCACAAGATTGTCGTTCATTGCTTCAACACTAAGGTACTCTTCCTGAGTTAAAGCCGAATACCTGCTCTGTAGCTTGATCTGGAATTCCTCTATTTTCCCTCTTACCTCTAACTCATTGATCGGCTTCTTATGTACCAGTTTCTTCCGTTCCCTCCTCAGGTCTAAGCTAATTCGAGTTCTTACCGTCCTATGGTCACTGCAGCGCACCTTGCTGAGCACGTCCACATCTTGTATGATGCCAGGGTTAAGGCAGAGTATGAAGTCTATTTCATTTCTAGTCTCGCTGTTTGGGCTCCTCCAGGTCCACTTTCGGCTATCCCGCTTGCGAAAGAAAGTAATCATTATCAGCATATTATTGTGTTCCGCAAACTCTACTAATAACTCTCCCCTGCTATTCCAAGTGCCTATGCCATATTCCCCCACTGCCTTGTCTCCAGCCAGCTTCTTGCCTACCTTGGCATTGAAGTCACCCATCAGTATAGTGCATATTGTTGTCACATTACCCATCACCGATTCCACGTCTTCAAGTAAGCTTTCGACTTCCTGGTCATCATGACTGTATGTAGGGGCATAGACCTGTACAATCTTTACTTTGTACCTCTTATTAAGTTTTACAACAAGACATGCCACCCTCTCGTTAATGCTATAGAATTCCTGTATGTTACCAGTTATGTTCTCATTAATCAGAAATCCGACTCCTAGTTCTCGTCTCTCCGCCAAGCCGCGGTAGCACAGGACGTGCCCGCTTTTTAGCACTTTATATGCCTCTTTTGGCCTCCTAACTTCACTGAGCACTATTATATCCCATTTACTGCCCTCTAATTCCTCCAATAGCACTGCCAGACTCGCCTCACTAGATAACGTTCTAGCGTTAAACGTTGCCAGGCTCATATTCCAATGATGGCGTAGCCGGAGTTGTAGGGTCACCCAATGAGAGCAGCCATCGACCATCATTCTGTTTGCTGGCCCGCTAATCTCAGAGTTCCCTCAGGTCGTCTTGCACGGCGGAGCCTTCGACTGGAATAATTTGACATCAGCATCGTTCACAAGTCAGGACGCAAACACACCGATGTTGACTGTCTCTCACGTGAACCAGTCGGAAGTGCCTAGGTTGTCCTTGAAGAGGAGTGCATTTTCATTTCTCTGCCGTATCAGCAACTGACTTGGCTCAACAAAGACGTGATTACTTAGAGCTCAGGCCTTTCATTGACTGCCTGGAAGGACACATGTCAAGTCTTCCTCAAAGTTTTACGCGCTCGTGATCCTCCTTTTGTTTCTGGAGTAGCGTCCTTTATAAGAATAACTTTGACCATACGCAAGCTATATACCTGCTAGTTGTAAAAACCTCGCTTCGTGATGATATTTTACGTGCTTGGCAAGACGAACCATCCTCTAGACACCTAGGCTGAACAGGCACGTTGGAACGCGTTCGCCGCTCCTAATACTGGCCACGTCTGGCAAAGACTTGCAAGCAGTACTTTTGAACATGCCGAAAATGCCATCGACGTCATCAGGTATCATCAGGTTGGTATGGACTTGTTAGGCTACTTCCCCACGTCTTCGTCCGGAAATCGGTGGATTTAGGTCAGTAATACCTAACACGGTACTAGCAAACACAGGCCCTTCCAAATGCTGCCTTAACAGACGTCGCGCAATATTTTGTGCACAGCATTGTCGTCTTTCATGGAGTCCCGCTGGTCGTACATTAGTAATAATGCCATAGCATTCACTGCAGAGATGCTACGGGAAGTCTTGAAGCTAAGTGGCAATGCACATCCAAGAAACGACGGCTTACCACCCCCAAATAAATGGAGTGACCGAACGCCTGAAGAAAACTATCATGGATACGCTATTAATGTATGTAATCACTGACCACAAGAACTGAGACGATACCCTTCCTCACGTCCCTTTTGCGCAGAGTGCCGCAATTCAAGGAAGCACAGGATTCAGCCCTTTTCGCTCAGTCCATGGTCGAGTGGTCACCAGGGTGGTCGACGCCATTCTGCTCCCTGACAACTTGGGAATGTTTGACACAGGTGCTGCAACGCTGACTCCGTGCCGAAGAGGCCCGTCAGCTCGCGCGCTACCGTATTGTGACGCAGTATTGAGGTGAAGAAAACAGTAAAACTGGGAGTGACAAACTAGTGTTATATCGCGCGAACCTGTGCCCTCAAAAACAGGGTACGCTCAAAGAACGGCGATAGCGGCGCACACACTTGGCGACCGTCGAAAATCTGATCAGCGGGGCAAGCGCGTCAGCGTTTATACATGAGCCACCGAACGTTCCAGAGTAATACCTGGTGCCCACGTGTCTTCCAGAAAGTTCTACGCCATGCACGTCACGCATACATGCAATCAGATAATGCAAGGTTCGGCGACCACAGGCAGCGGATAGAATCATCGATAACATTCCAGAAACTTCCGATACATGCAGGCGCGTCCTGGGCTGAGCCATAACATTTGTTAGACGATGAAACGAGCTCATTCGATGAACAGGAACATTATCATCATCATCATCATCATCATCATCATCCGCCTGGTTACGCCCACTGCAGGGCAAAGGCCTCTCCCATACTTCTCTAACAACCCCGGTCCTGTACTAATTGTGGCCATCTCGTCCCTGCAAACTTCTTAAATCTCATCCGCCCACCTGACTTTCTGCGTCCCCCTACTACGCTTCCCTTCCCTTCAAATCCAGTCCGTAACACTTAATGACCATCGATTATCTTCCCTCCTCATTACATGTCCTGCCCATGCCCCATTTCTTTTTCTTGATTTCCACTAAGATGTCATTAACTCGCGTTTGTTCCCTCACCCAATCTGCTCTTTTCGTATCCCTTAATGTTACACCTATCATTATTCTTTCCATAGCTCGATGCGTCGTCCTCAATTTGAGTAGAACCGTTTTCGTAAGCCTCCAGGTTTCTGCCCCGTAGGTGAGTACTGGTAAGACACAGCAATTATGTACTTTTCTCTTGAGGGATAATGGCAACCTGCTGTTCATGATCTGAGAATGCCTGCCAAACGCACCCCAGCTCATTCTTATTCTTTTGAATATTTCCGTCTCATGATCCGGATCCGCCGTCACAACCTGCCCTAAGTAGATGTATTACCTTACCACTTTCAGTGCTTCGCAACCTATTGTAAATTGCTGTTCCCTTCCGCGACTGTTAGACATTACTTTAGTTTTCTGCAGATTAATTTTTAGGCGCACTCTTCTGCTTTGCCTCTCCAGGTCAGTGAGCATGCATTGCAATTGGTCCCCTGAGTTACTAAGCAAGGCAATATCATCAGCGAATCGCAAGTTACTAAGGTATTCTCCATTAAATTTTATCCCCAATTCTTCCCAATCCAGGTCTCTGAATACCTCCTGTAAACACGTTGTGAATAGCACTGGAGAGATCGTATCTCCCTGCCACACGCCTTTCTTTATTTGGATTTTGTTGTTTTCTTTATGGAGGGCTACGGTGGCTGTGGAGCCGCTATAGATATCTTTCAGTATTTTTACATACGGCCCGTCTACACCTTGATTCCGTAATGCCTCCATGACTGCTGAGGTTTCGGCAGAATCAAACGCTTTCTCGTAATCCATGAAAGCTATATATAAGGGTTGGTTATATTCGGCACATTTCTCTGCTACCTGATTGATAGTAAGAATATGGTCTATTGTCGAGTAGCCTTTACGGAATAGTGCCTGGTCCATTGCTTGACAGAAGTCTAAGGTGTTCCTGATTATATTTGCTATTACCCTAGTAAATAGTTTGTAGGCAACTGACACTAAGCTGATCGGTCTATAATTTTTCAAGTCTTTGGCGTCCGCTTTCTCACGGATTAGGATTATGTTAGCGTTCTTCCAAGTTTCCGGTACGCTCGAGGTCATGAGGTATTGCGTATACAGGGTGGCCAGTTTCTGTAGAACAATCTGCCCACCATCCTTCAACAAATCTGCTGTTACCTTGTCCTCCTCAGCTTTCCTGCCCCTTTGCATATCTCCCAAGGCTTTCTTTACTTGTTCCGGCGTTACCTGTGGGATTTCGAATTCCTCTAGACTATTTTCTCTTCCATTATCGTCGTGGGTGTCCCTGGTACTGTATAAATTTCTATAGAACTCCTCAGCCACTTGAACTGTCTCATCCATATTAGTAATGATATTGCCGGCTTTGTCTCCTAACGCATACATCTGATTCTTGCCAATTCCTAGTTTTTTCTTCACCGCTTTTAGGCTTCCTTCGTTCCTGAGGGCATGTTCAATTCTACCCATATTATACTTCCTTATGCCAGCTGTCGTACGCTTGTTAACTTCGAAAGTTCTGCCAGTTCTATTCTAGCCGTAGGGTTAGAGGCTTTCATACATTGGCGTTTCTTGATCAGATCTTTCGCCTCCTGCGATAGTTTACTGGTATCCTCCTGCCTAATGGAGTTACCACCGACTTCCATTGCACACTCCTTAATGTGTGCAATGTGTAGCAAGAACATGTCAGTATTCAGTGCCCTGACAGCTGAGACGTACGACATTGCAACCTTTGTCACCGCGACCTAACCTACGATCCTGGAGATGAATTATAGGTGTGGACATCCACCCGACACCGCGGCTGGTCCCCAAACTTGCTGCGTCGCTACTTCGATCGCTACAGCATTGTACGGTGGTCAGCGACGCTACCTACGAGGTTCCCCTACAAGGCACGTCAAGAAACTCCAGTCGGATTCCTCAAACTGATGTCGTTCATGAACGACATAGCGTTCTAGCGCAAAAAAAAAACTCGAAAAACAAAGATTCTAAAGGACAGAAAGAAGAAAAGAAAGACGGTGCTACACTCACTATTCATTAGGCACAAAGCTTGCTACATATATACCGCGCACGCTTTCAACATCAGGAGTAGCCATGAGCAAATGACAGGTCATCTTGCTTGCGTCAAACCCAAACATTTTATTTTCGCATCATATAACAAAAGAGATGTTTCACTAACATATGCTTGGCCACTGATATGCATTTGTATGCTTCTAGATGTTCCCGCGCGGTTTCATTTCTAGTTATACCTAGGATTCTCACCTCAGAAAAATGCGGATTACAGCAGCACGATCTCCTATGCACAGAGAGATGGGCGTTCATATCCTTGTTTTGTGTGTGTGTTCCCCCATTTGGTCGTTCACACAAAGGCCAGCCTGCCCGACGTAAGTTTTCCGACGTTCTCCGACACCCGACGAGTCTCCACTGTTTCTGTCAGGGCTTCTTCAGCTCGTAATATAAGTATGGTTTAAGATCCGTGTAACGAACGGGTATGTTCGTGCCGGTGTCGCTAAAAGCTACTCAGGTAGCGTTCTCCTTAGCAGCTTGATTGTCTTTTAAGCCATTATGGCCAGATACCGAGCATAAGATGATGGCTTGTTTACCACTATAAGCTTTGCATAGCAATGCCTGTAGTTCGCTAAGGACAGTGTTTTTATTTTTTCGTAGGTTCTTTAGGGCTCTGACTACACTCAGTGATTCCATGAACACAATACGCCTATTGAGATTTGTTCGGTTGATGTGCTTAACTGAAGAGCGTATCGCGCATGCTTCTAACATAAAAATTTATCTAGGGGAATTCAATGTACTCGATCTTAAAACCATGGTCCTAGAGCTGTTTAAGAAACACCAGCAGTAGACTTTGATACGTCAGTGTGAAATTCAGCACCGAAATACTTTACCTGAAGTTCAAGAAAACGCGAATGTATATGTGCCGCAGGTGCTCGTACTGATATTTCTAAGAGACACACTGGATAGTCTGCCACTCTCAAGGCAATTGAAGCAGACTAGGTGTCGTTAGGTCATTCTCTAGAAGAGGGACGCCTGTTTTTTCTAACAGCGCTTCCAGCGTGAAGGACAGAGGAGGCCTGGTGGCTGGCGGTTCATTGTCTGAGATAATGCCCAAGAACATAAGTTCGGAGCTAACAGGCAGTCGTTCTCCATGCAGGTCTCCAACGGACTGCGGTCGTACAGCTCTATTGCTGGAGAAGAGGACGCACGTGCTTTCTTGGGGGTTCAGCATGAAAGCATTCTCGTCTACGCACTGCACATCCAGAGAACTTATTTAAGCCAAGTTGTAGTTCTCGCTGACACATACTAAGATTACATGATTTGTAACCCAATTGGATGTCGTCTACATATACGGCATAAAAATGAACGTGGCAAGAGATTTGGAGCCAGTTTATTTGGCCATATGCAATGTACAGCTCAGCACACCACCTTGTGCTATACCAGCCTCCTGCGTAAATGGTGGAGACAGGACTGTTGAAACTCATGGGAGCGGACAAGAAGAGAAAGAAGACAGCGGGCTCCACAGGCGCGAGCGCTAAAGAAAAGCAAAAAGCAAAACAAAAAGAAGAATCTTGATTTCGTTCGCATCGCAGCTGTCTCGTCTCGTCTCTGCGAGATGGTGCCGTGACCAGGATAGCGGCTACTCCTCTTCCGACTGGCCAAGGACTACCAGAACGACGGATTGGCCACAGAAGGCGGGACGAAGAGGAGGCCCGAAGGCGAACCAACGGCAGCGAGGCGGGACATAAACAGCAAGGAGCGACACGGACACAGAGGGCGACCAAGACTCAGATGACGTTTCGCCGCTAGAATCTCTAAGCGACCAGCAGTTTCCTCAGTTAGTCAAGATGAACAGAGAAGTGAATTTGAAAAAGCGCAAAACGCTGAGGACCCAAATAACAAACTTAGTGAGCGATGCTGAAAAGAAACTGGAGGAAAATCAGGATCCTACTGTGATGTCGCTGATAGCCAGCCAGATAAAAGGTATTGCAGACTCGCTAATGAAAGCAGACGAGCAGATGGATTAGTTCATAACACCCGAAGCAGCTGACTCGAAATTTGCGAAAACCATTGAGTCCGAGTTAAAGATAATAAGTGCTCTGCACAGCATCAACGCGTACCCTTCTCGACAAGAAATCCGGGAAACAGCGAGGGAGCGACTCAACTTTAATGACGAAGCTAGACAATCGCAGCAAGCAACAATAGTGAAGCTACCAAAGCTAGAAATAAGGAAGTCTGACGGCGATAAAATGAAATGGCAGATATTTTGGCGCCAATTTGAAACAGCTGTACGTAAAAGAAACGGCTTAAACGAAAATCAGAAATTTACGTACCTTCCGTTCTCACTAACCGGAAAAGCGTCAGCTGATGTGGAGGGACTACAGTTGTCGAACAGTAATTATGGGAATGCCATTGATCTACTCAAGCAGAAGTACGGAAAAGATGACGTACTGGTAGAAATGCATATAAAAGAACTAATTAACTTGAATACAGTGGGAAGCTGCAACGACCATGTCGGTTTAAGAAAGCTATTACAAAAGGTGCAAGTGCACATATGTAGATTGGAATCCTTAGGATGGAAAAGCGAGTCCTATGCATCGATGGTGCTTCCGATCCTGAAAAGAGCTTTGCCAGTGGATCTGTACATTGGATTCCAGTTAAAAGAAAGAGAAGAGATCAGTAGACCTTCAGCACAAGATAAGAACGTGGCTTTACGTCAAGAAGATATTCTTAGGCGCTTGATGAAATACATAGAAGATCAGGTAGAGTGCAGAGAGGAATTGTCGACAGAAACGAGAGAAAGCTATGGCAACAGAACGGAGAGTAAGCAGGAGGCAAGAACTGTTAATTTTCAAAGTACAGCTGAAAAGTTTTGCATATTTTGCGAGAATACTACTCATTATACTGATGATTGTCGGAAAACGATGCCTTATGAAGACAAGAAGATGAAGCTCAAAGAGGCAAACAGATGTTTGCGCTGTACCAGGCCTCGCCATACTGCCAAAATATGTAAGGCGAACATTAGGTGCAAGATATGTAAAAAATGGCACGCGACATCTATGTGCCGAAGCAAATAACTGGCAGCACAGTGTACCGCACCTACTCCTGGTGAAATAGAATATCAGGAAGACAAAACATCTACTTGCTAGTTTATGAACCTCTCATCAAGTGTTTTTCTGCAGACTGCAATTGCATTAGCAGAAGGTAGAAGGCAGTCATGGTATTGTCGTGTTCTGTTGGATACTGGCAGCAATAGATCATTCATACTGAAAAGCCTATCTGAGAAACTTGGCTGTAAAGTTAAAGGAAAAGAAAGAGTCACGATAGGCTGATTCGGAGGAGGTCAAAAGGAAAGAGTCATGAATTCAGGTGAAGTTAAACTGAAAAGTGCCTACAGTAGTGAAGAAGTGTTATTAGAAGCACTGGAGGTAGACATAATTTCAAAAAAAAGGTTATCGTGCCTGCCTATAACACTGCAAAAGAAGTATGAAGAGGGCGGATTCAAGCTGGCTGACGGTTTATGTAGAAGCACATCGTGCATGGAAATCCGACTACTTATTGAATAAGACCAGTACTGCCAAGTAATGAAAGGTGGGATCCGAACACTAGAAGAAAGGTTTACAGCAACAGAAACAATATTTGGCCGGACAGTACAAGGTCAAGCTGAGATATCAGCAACAATAATGAAGAAGTCAACGGTAAAGGTACCTGACTTAAACGTGCATAACCCTGAAATACAGACAGAACTCAAACATTTCTGGGATATTGAAACTCTAGACATAAAGTCCCCGGAGAAAGCAACCAAGAGGGAAGAGGAAATGATTGAGCACTTCAAGAGGCACTTAAAATTTGAAGAGAAGGGATATTCTGTTAGACTTCCATGGAAAGAAAACTTAGAAGATTACCTCGGTGGATACGAGGATGGCGCATTCGGCCAAGAAAGCTTCCAAGGATTTCAGAGGGGACTCACGACGGCTCCACCCATTGTGACCATTGTAGAAGAGCCAACCATTCATGCAATTGAAGGTACGGAGGAAGCCGCGGTATCCAACGTCACATCGATCATCAATCCAGCCCCATCAAACATTACTCAAGTAATCCAGCAACCTTCAACAGAACAACCGAAAAGCGAAATCTTGAATCTCCTTGCGAATGCGCTCGGTGTCGATGCTGACGACTCTTATCAGGAGATCACGCGACAGGAGGCATCGTCGACGAACACTCTGTCCTTTGGCGAAGTGGACAGCATGTACGAGGACACGTTCAGCATGCCCGCGCCATCGAAGTACACCGAACCACCAGGGCCCCAAACAGTAGTTGAAATAGTCGAGGACTGTTTCAAAGTCATGGATGACGTAATTAAAACCGAAGTGTGCTCGACACAGACTAGGTACACCGAGGTACAAGGAGCTGAAGCTGTAGCGAGAATGGTCCACGACTGCTTTCAAGTAATGGACGATGTAGTTCAAAACAAGCCACGCACGTCCCCTAAGATAAATGCAATTCGTAAGAGAACGGCCTCATCTGGGCTATCCACAGCCGAGACAAACTCGAGATCGTCTGCAAATTCTGCCCATCACACATTGGTAGGCGAGAATAAAAAGTCTCGAAGCGCAAGGAGGCGCTTGGGATCTCGAAAGTCCACATCCACCGGTTATGTGCGTTCAGGGAAGTGTCGAATTTCAAATTTCGATTCCTGAGCATTCGTACCTGCGTTCCGAAGATTTACAGAAAGAAGAGGGTTATGTTGCACCATTTACAGTGACAACGCAAGGACATTCAAAAAGGCCAACAGAGACATCAATCGTATGATTAAAGAACTACAGGAACAAGTATCCAAAAGAGCAAGCCAAGGAGATCAAATCAAATGGAAGTACATCGCAGAACAACCTCCTTGGTGGGGAGGCTTTTATGAAAGGATGGTACGAAGCATGAAACTAGCAATGAGGAATGTTATTCGAAAAAGACTGTTGTCATGAGAAGAGATGCAAACAATAACAACTAAACTTGAAGCTATCCTTAATAACAGACCGTTGACCTATGTACACAGCGAACCGGATAAGCCTCAGCCTGTTGTGCCGGCTGATAGGTGGAAAGCATAGGATCAAAGACACAGCCGAAGGTAATAAAAAAGGTCAGCATAGAAGAAATGTGGGGAAATAAGGAAAAAATCACGAAAGATTACTAGAAAAGATGGAACAGGGAATATCAGAAAGAATAGAGAGAGCAATGCAACGCAAGAAAGCAAGTAATGACGGTGAACCAAGCAAATATCGTTTTGATCGGCGCGCGCACTCCTAGGTCCTTCTGGAACCAGGCTAAGGTCATTGAAGTATATTCTGGAGTCGACGCGAAGACGCGCTTCTGCCTCCTAAAAACGAAAAGTTAACTTGTTCGGAGACCAGTACACCATCTCTACACAATTGAAGGCTGCTTTCAATGATGAGAAAAAAGCTTTTCGCGGCCGGAAGCTGTTGAAACTTATGGGAGCGGACAAGAAGAGAAAGAAGACGGCGGGCTCCAGAGGCGCGCCCACTAAAGAAAAGCAAAAAAGCAAAAGAAGAATCTTGATTTCGTTCGCATCGAACGCAGCTGTCTCGTCTCGTTTCTGCGACAAGGACGTTAGCAAATTTAACACGGAACGTGCTTAAAGAAAGGTAGCTCTGAATGACTTTTAGTAAGTTGCCTTGGACTCCCATTCCAGCGATGTCACGGATAATTCCTGAACGCCAAGTTCTGTCGTATACCTTTTCAATATCTTAAAATAGTGGCAAGAAAAACTGCTCCTGTACAAATGTATCACGGAAATTTTTCTCGATGTGGGTTAGGTGATCATTTGTGGATTTACTTTTCCGGAATCCGCACTGCAAGGAACCGAGTGTGTTGTTGCTTTCAAGAAAATGGATGAGCGGCCGCCTAATCGTCTTTTCAAAGAGTTTGCATAGGCAACTTGTCAGAGCTATAGACCTATAGCTACTGGCCGAGGAGGGGTTCTTGCCTTCTTGTATAATAGGAATTACGATTGCTTCTTTCTAGGGGGCGGAATGAAGCCGGCAGAAAACCTATACCTACAGAGTGACGAGTGACAGTAGTGTTCCTTGGGTTTCAGGGTGTAAATGTTTGATCCCTTCATAAATATTCTGTCACTTCCTGGGGCAGACCTAATACAATAATTCAGTGAAGCCTGAAACTCTGCCATGCTCTGACACAGCGCTGTATGTGTCAGATGCCCCTTTCTCTTGTTCTTGTTCAGCTTGCGCTACAACAAAATAAGATATGCCGTACCAACACGCCCGTATAGCTGTCCTATAGAGCGCAACGCACGGTCTTTCAGAGCATGGCCCCGCTTTTCTACTAGAAACAATTGAAGACTTTCTTGCGCATTGAAAAACAGAAAGAACTTAATTAGGACAATATGTAGAGTTTGAATATTTAAGGAAGTCTGAGTAGCAGAATACAGTAATGGAAGGTCGCAAGATAGGGCATCCTAATTTTTCTCAAGGTTTTGTGATGTGATGACGCGAAAGGACATTTTGGTATTTGTTGCGAAAGGTAAAAAAAGACAAATCTTAGTATAATGAGGAAAACAATGTCCTTATCAGTAAATGCGATACACAACCTATCCATTTTTGAATGAGTGTCTCTACCGTTGAGAGAAAGTGGCTTCGCGGCCTAAATATAAAAAAATAAAACTTTGCATGAGGCTCATATTATGGCACTACCTCAAAATATTGAAGTCGCCCATCAGTATAGCATATTTTCTTTTGACTTCACCCATCGTCAATTCCAAGTCTTCATAGAAGCTTTCGACTTGCTGGTCATCGTGACCGGACGTAGGCACGTAGACCTGTACGACCTCCACTTCGTGAAACTTATGAGGTACAAATTGAAGGTCGTACAGGTATACGCGCCTACACCCCGTCATAATGACCAGCAAGGCAAAAGCTCCTATGAAGAGGTGGAATCGGCGATGGGGAAAGCCAAAACGAAATTCACTATACTGATGGGCGACTTCAATGCCAGGGTAGGCAAGAAGCAGGCTGGAGACAAGTCAGTAGGGGAATCTGGCACATGTTTTAGGAATAGAGTGGGCATACGAGCAGCACTCGTTGCACTATGCCTCATACGCAACTTTTCTTCGCTCCACACATTTTCCTGATGCTGGCCCTTGTTTCACCTTCTGCGCCCATCGAAACTTGCCCTACCGTGGGCGTGGCTACAACCCCATGTGCAAGATTGTGAAATCTTTGACTTGTCTTGATTTCGTACCTTCCGTTGCGATCGCACTAATCGCAAAGGCGGAGGCGTACTACTCGCTATTTGAAGATCCCTGCAAGGTCATCAAGTCCACTTATACTGTAACCTGGAAGTTGCGTGCGCGTGCGTTGATATCGGTTACCGTAAAATTACGATTCTTGTCTGCTACCGCGCTCCATCCTACGCATCCACTTTCCCCACTGAGCTTCACGATCTGCTTAACACCCTTACTTTGTGGCATCCTTCGAACCCCATTATATTATTGTGGGATTTCAACTTCCCCAAAAAATGCTGGACTACTGAACCTCCGCACTGTTATCCATTTTCTTCGCAAAGTAACGACTTTCTTGATCTCTGCTCTTTGTTTTCCCTAACACAATTAGTATTAGAACCAACGAGGATCTCGGAAAGCGCTGCTAACCTCCTTGACTTAATATTATGTTCTCATCCTGACATGATTACCAATGTTTCATGCTTACCGGGCTTAAGCAATCACCTGGGTCTTGCTTTCAACATATTATCTCCTGTGATAAAACCAATTTTTGAAAAAAATAATTTACCACTACGATAGGGCAAACTTTGACGATACTAATACTAAACTAGCTAAACTAATTTTCTTGATCCTTTCCTAAGCCAATTTGATGATCGCATGGTTGATGAGAACAGGACCGTTTTCAAAAATAATATACATGAGCTCACCGTCAAGTTTATTCCATCAAGCGTAATATCCTACAACGTTAAGAAACCCTGGTTGAATGCCAAATTAAAAAGGCTTTCCAACCGAAAAAAAACGACTGTATCGAATAGCGAATAAAAGTTCACTGGCATCGAAATGGGACGCTGTAAGGAGGCAAACAGTACTTACACAGAAGCTATTAAACTTGCCAAAAAGGCATTCCAAGTAAACACTTTGCCCACAATGCTTGCGAATGACCCTAAAAAGTTTTGGCGAGTTAATAACCCTTCCAAAGATAATTCAGTCGCGTTGATTGGTTCCAATGGTTCACCGATACCGGAAGATGTATGTCCCCATATCCTTAATTCTGTGTTCTGTAACAACTTTATCGTATGTAGTAACCCTGCGCTTCCACCTCTCGAGTCTTGCAATTACCCACCTATGGACTTTATTATGATTGAACCTCTTGGGGTCGAAAATGTAATTAAAGTTCTCAATTTGTCATCAAGTCCTGGTGCTGATTTGGTTAACGCAAAATTCCTGAAAAATACTGTTGTTTATTCATCTGTGCTGCTTTCGAAAAATTTTCAGCAATCCTTAGGTACCCATCGGCTACCTGCAGATTGGAAGGTCGGGAAGGTGGTCCCACTTCATAAGTCCGGTAGCAAACATTCGCCCCTCAACTACCGCCCTATTTCGCTCACAAGCATTCCTTGCAAGGTTCTTAAACATATTCTGTACTCACATTTAGCAAAGCACTTACACAATAATTCATTTTTTACAAAAGCACAACATGGTTTCCGAAAAAACTTGTCCTGTGAAACCTAACTTCTTTCTTTTACTCACAGCCTTCATCTTATTCTCGACAAAGGTTCTTTCCCAGACTGTGTTTTCTTTGATTTCGCCAAGGCCTTCGACAAAGTGTGTCTTAAATTACTTCTATTTAAACTTAGGAAACTTAATCTCGATCCTCACCTGTTTGCATGTCTTGAACATTTTCTCTTTGATCGGTCACAATATGTTGTGTTAAAAAATCATATGTCCCCATCTAATCCTGTAGACTCTTGTGTGCCGCAAGGATCAGTTACAGGCCCTCTTCTTTTCTTAATTTACATTAATGATTTACCGAATGACGTTTGTTCTAATATTTACCTTTTCGCAAATGACTGTTATCCTCAGTGAAATCTCGAACAAATCTGATCACAAATCCTTACATGACGATATAAACGCTATCTCTAACTGGTGTGACGTATGGTTAATGCAACATAACGTAACTAAATGTAAATGTATGCGTGTAACTCGCAGCAATATTCCTCCACCAAACTATTACATTAATGATGCTCCCCTGGAGGTCGTAACCTCCTATAAATACCTAGACGTTCACATAACCTCGTCCTTTTCCTGGTCGTCGCAAATCGACAACGTAATTAACAATACTAATCGCATGCGAGGTTATCTTCGCCGAAATTTTTCTTCTGCTCCTACATCATTAAATTTAATCCTATACGAAACGCTTATTAGGAGTAAAATGGAGTACGCCTCATCCATCTGGAACCCGCACCTCCAAACCCTTACTCAATCACTTGAACTAATCCAAAACAATGCCGCACGTTTCATTCATAGCAATTACAGCCGTACATCAAGCGTAACTGCCATGAAAAACTCTTTGCTGCTTGCTCCTCTCTCAGCCAGGCGTAAGTGCTTTCGCCTTGCTTTATTTCATAAACTATATTTCCACAATTCGTATCTGCGCGATAATCTAATATCCTCTCCTACCTACATTTCCTCTCGTATCAACCATAGCCATAAAGTTGGAATCATTCAGTGCCGCACCAGAACCTGTAATGAATCATTTATTCCTAGGACCTCTCAGGAATGGACCCACCTGCCCGGCGCAGTTGTCGCAATCAAGGACCACTCAAAGTTTCGTTCGGCCTTATCAGACATCATTACTCCCGGATACAATTAACTAATCAAATTTGCTGCTTATCTGCTGCTTTGTTTATTTACTTGTGTATGTTTTTTTATCCACTCCCCTCTGTAATACTTCGGTCTTGAGGGTACAATAAAATAAAAAAAAAGAATAGCAAGGGATAGTTATTAGTAGAGTTTGGGGAACGGACTAATTTGCGGCTAATGAATACTTTGTTCCTCAAGTGGAATAACCGAAAGTGGACATCGGGGAGTCCGAATGGCCGAGACTAGAAATGAAATACACTTCATACTCTGCGCTAACCGTGGCATCATACAACATGTGGACGGGCTCAGCAAGGTGCGCCGCAGTGACCATAGGATGGTAAGATCTCGAATTAGCCTAGAGTTGAGGAGAGAACGAAATAAACTGGTACATAAGAAGCCGATCAATGAGTTAGCGGTAAGAGTAAAAATAGAGCAATTCGGGATCAAGCTTCGGAACAGGTATTCCGCTTTAACTCACGAAGAAGGCTTTAGTGTTGAAGCAATAAACGAGAATCTCATGGGCACCATTAGGGAGTGTGCAATAGAAGTCGGTGGTAACTTCGTTAGACAGGATACCGGTAAGCTATTGCAGGAGACGAACGATGGGATCTAGAGGAAGTTGACATCCCACAAGTAAAGCCGGAAGAAGTAAAGAAAGCCTTGGGATCTATGCAAAGAGGGGAAGGCAGCTGCAGATGAGCAGGTAACAGCAGATTTAATGAAGGATGTTGGGCAGATTGTTCTAGAAAAATTAGCCACCCTGTATACGCAATGCCTCATGAATTCGGGAGTACAGGAATCTTGAAGGAACGCCTACATAATCTTACGCCATAACAAAGGGGACGCCAAACACTTCAAAAATTATAGACCGATCAGCTTACTGTCCGTTGCCTACAGAGTAATTACTGGGGTAACCGCAAATAGAATCAAGAACATCGTATACTTCTGTCTACCAAAGGACCAGGTCGGTTTTCGTAAAGGCTACTCAACAATAGACCATATTCGCTCTATCAATCAGGTGATAGAGCAATGTGGGCAATATAACTGACCCTTATATATACCTTTCATCAATTACGAGGAAGCGTTTGACTCACTGGAAACCTCACCATTCATGCAGGCGCTATGCATCTTCCTGTGTGCATACACAGAACCTTAGGCCACTTAGGCAGCGGAAACTCATATGTAAAAATACTGAAAGATATGTATAGCGGCTCAATAGCTAGCGTAGTCCTCGATAGAGAAAGAAACAAAATCCAAAGAAAGAAGGACGTTAGGCGGGGAGATACGATCTCTGCAATGCTATTCAGAGCGAGTTTACAGGAGGTATTGAGAGGCCTGGAGGAGAAAGAATTGGGGGCAAGATGAAATGCAGAATACCTTAGAAACTTGAGATTCGCTGATGATGTTGCCTTGCTTAGTAACACAGGGGACCAATTCCAATGCATGCTCACTGACCTGGACAGGCAAAGCAGAAGCGTGTACCTAAAAGTTAATCTGCAGAAAACTAAAGTAATGTTTGGCAGTCTCTGAAGAGAGCAGTAGTTTACGATAGGTAGCGAGGCACTGGAAGTGGTAAAGGAATACATCTACTTAGGGCAGGTAGTGACCGCGGACCCGGATCATGAGACTGAAATAATCAGAAGAATAAGAATGGGCTGGGGCGCGTTTGGCAGGCATTCGCAGATCGTGAACAGAAGATGGCCATTATCCCTCAAGAGAAAAGAGTATAGCAGCTGTGTCTAACCACTACTCAGATACGGGACAGAAACCTGGAGGCTTATGGAAAAGGTTCTACTTAAATTGAGGATGAGGCAACGAGCTACGGATAGGGGAATGATGGGTGTAACGTTGAGGGATAAGAAGAAAGCAGATTGGTGGAGGGAACAAACGCGAGTTAATGACGTCTTAGTTCCAATGAGGAAAAAGAAGTGGGCATGGGCAGGGCGTGTAATGAGGAGGTAAGATAACCGGTCGTCATTAAGGGTTTCGGACTGGATTCAAAGAGGAGCGTAGCAGGGGGCGGCAGAAAGTTAGGTGGGCGGATGAGATTAAGAAGTTTTCACGGACGACATGGCCACAATTAGCACATGAGTGGGGTAGGTGGATAAGTATTAGAGAGGCCTTTGCCCTGCAGTGGGCGTAGTCAGGCTGATGATGATGATGACCTGGAAATATTAACAAGCGCTATTCACTCTGTAATTATTCAAGAAGCTTGCTAGGAACACACATCTCTCTATGCGCCAAAATGGTGTCTATGCCAAAAGGGGCTAAATCTAGAAATTAGTTGGTTTCACAGATGTTAATCGTCAATTAAAATGGGTCATGACCTTTGTTTGCCCATTTTAATATTGTGTGAACCTGCCGGCATAACAAGCTATAATATAATTTCTGTTAGAAAGCATGGCATGCCTAACCTCTTATTGTTAGGTCAGAAAATATTGTTTCTGATGCTTGTTACTAGTGCAGCTTACGAATTACCCACAGTACGAAACCTTCTTTCCCTAAAGGTGTCACAGACAATGGCGTATTTTAAACTAACCGCATTAGAAGGCATGCAAGGTACACACTTGCTTCAAGGGTACCACTAAGTATTGACGGACACATCAGCCAAGTTCAGCAGTCAACATGACAACTCAGTCTACAGAAGCTGCGCATATTATCAGATTCGTAGCATAATAACGAGGAGAAGGAGACAAGGCTGCGCCCGTGATGACACAAGCAATACATTAATTGCACTATGCGAAAAACCGAGCATGCCAGCTTTCTGTTGTACTCTCACATAGGAGCATTGCGACAGGCTGACTTACAGGAGCAACCAGCACTTTGTGGTACCATGTTATGATGATGATGATGTATGAGGATTTTTGGCGCAAGAGCCAGGGATGAACAAAGAGCGCCAAGAAATGGCGCGGGAAGGTATATAACGCAATCCATGAGAACTGGCAGATGTATCGATGCTATATATGAGCATGAAATGCTCCCTTAAGGTACGCAACGTATAAAAGTATTAAATAATGTGAAGGACAAGTGATGTGAGCGGTGACCACAAAATGTATTTTAGGATGAAAAAAAACAGGACAAAAATTTGTTGATTCCACCAGCACTTCTGCCTCACTCAGAGCCTTCAGTTCAAGGGCCTGGAGGCACGTGCTCTACTGAACACAAAGCTCGCAACAAAGCCCTCTAGATAGAAGGAGGGCTATGAACTACTCGGGCTGATAACATGCAGCACATGAAGCATAATTGTTGGAGGTAGTGATGCGTGGAGCGAGGTTATTTTAAGAATGCAAAGCGTGCCTTATGAAGGCCTCCTTGAGGTACATCTGTTTCTCGTGTAAATAGACGGGAAAATACATTGCCAATTTTGACTGAGAGTACGTTTGGACGGGTAGCTTTCTTTAATGATAAGCGTAATTCCTCGTATGCCATCTCCAACAGCTCTCTCAAAATCACGTAACGCCATGTCGTGTCGTACGCATTGCCACATCAAAAAAAATAGACAAGATATACTACTTGTGCACAAATGCATCACGGATGGTTTTTTTTCAATGCGCGCAAAATGGTCGGTTGTTGTTCGCCCTTCCCTAAAGCCACATTGAAATGGGTCACACATTTTGTTCGATTCTAGGAAATGTACAAGACGGCGATTGATCGTTTTCTGAAAAACCTTACAAAGCGAACCTGCAGTCGCTATAGGACGGTAACTGGTCAGCAATGAAGAATCCTCACGAGGATTCAAAACTGGGATAGCAATTGCTTCTTTCCATTTAGATCGAAAGTACCCAGGAGCCGAGATGGTATTGAAAAGTGTGAGTAGTGCGACTTGGGTATCGGGGAGGAGGTACTGACTCACATCGTACACTATTCTATCGGGGCCCGGTGTAGAGCTCTGACAGGTGGTCAAGGAAGCTTTAAGTTCTGCAATGCTAAAGAGACGGTATTAAGCATCATTTGGGATACATTTCTGGTTCAGTGGCTTACATTCTTTATATCTCAGAAAGTTCTAAGAAGTGTTCGCCAAGACCGTTGGGCTGGTCTTCCAACTTCCTCCCTTCTTCATCCACTAGATTAACGGATGGATTTGTTGCCCCTTAGTACGTTGTATCCTTGGGCCTCCTAGCTTGCCGTCGCGTTTGCCTCTCGTGCGATTAAATATTTTTCAATTTGGCCAGATGTTCCACAGTTGGGTATCGACAGAGGATGAACCCCGACTAATTTTGTTTCTTCCACACCTTCTTGCACTCATCGTACCACCACGGCAATCGTGTTTTAGATAAGATACCGCTTGATCGTACAATGAATTTGCTTGCTGCGTCGATGACAAAACCGGCCAAACACGCTACAGCGTCGTCAATAGTAAAATCTAGATAAAATGCCTTGATAGGTAAACCAATTATTTAAAGTGATCCCAGTCGACGGAAGCTGAGCCGCACGTGGAGGACATTGATGTTCTCGAACGAAGTTTAATATTTCAGGGAAGTGTTCACTTCCATAAGGATTTAAAATAACACGCCACTCTACGTAAAGAAGAAGAGCTGCTGAGCCAATTGGTACGTCTATAGAAGAAACTTTCCGCACTTGCGCGTGACCTGACATTAGCCCAATGGAATTCATCCGATTTCAGAAGTGCACGCCTCCATACCATGTACCCTAATCTAGAGCTCCATATTCCACCCGAGCTTCCACGACGTGACTGCACCCTTCTTGTCCGTCTATGGCTTGGAGTAGCATTTTCAAATGGCCTACTCTTCCCTTATCGGAATGGCCAACAGCTCCCTGTGTGACTTCTGCGAGTGCAACGAAACGATCGAGCATCTTCTTTGTCATTGCTCTCGTTTTAACCCACAAAGAGCAGTCCTCTCAGCCACCTTATACAAACTGGACAAGCGCCCAATGACAGGAAACAAGATCCTTGGAACCTGGCTTACGCGAGCATCAGCGCGATCCGCTATGAAGGCGCTGCTGCGATACTTGAAAGACACGAGACTTTCTGACAAATTGTGACTGTACACTGTGTGACGTAGGAGTGTACGGTGGCACTGCGTAAGACTAGGAACGCCTTTGCGGGCTGCGTGACAGTGCCCACAGAAATAGTTCGTGTGTATGTGCGTGTGTGTGCTTAGGTTTTTTTTCCTTTTTTATCCTTCTTTCTTTCTCACTTATTGCATCCCCTTGCCCCTCCCCCAGTACAGGGTAGCCAACCGGAGATAATCTCTGGTTAACCTCCCTGTCTTTGCTTTGGCTTTCTCTCCCTCCCTCTCTCTATAGAAGAATAATAATTGCACAACGTATTGAAATAAGCTGGTATTTTGTATTCCTGACCCGAAAATTCTTCATTACAGCTGCCATGGCCTTGTCAGTAAACAAATTTTTGTTGCATGACTACAAAGTCTCCGTCCTTATCAGCCAGCATTAGTGCATGCCCGGACTCCCTTAAGTGTCCTGCTATTCTTCGCATTATGCGGGTGCCGTCCTCATTCTTGTAGCGGTTCCGCATAGTGTCGACACTTACGAGACGGCAACACTCGTTCTCCTCAATTTTCACTTCTTCTGCAATGCTATGCGCTGATCGGAGCTTCATCACTGCATTTTGGTCCCCTGCTCAAGACTTGTTCAACGTCTGGGGGCAAAACTGTGTCACCCAGACGAATGACTGGGCCCTCACCAACCTTTTTCTTTGGCGTGCTTTACAAGCCCTGTCTTCTTTGTATCAGAGAAATTCGGTGGTGGAGTCCACGAAGCCCTGGTATTCCTCGAGTGCACTGGAACCTGCAGAACCACATCCCTTCCAGGTGAAGCACAGGAAGCGCACCAGTCCTTCAGCCGTTGGACATATCTCCGATACTCACTCCAGAGAATTTTCGCCATTCTTCTCTAGTGCCCTTTAAAACAGCCTATGAAGCCAAATAGCCTTATCACACCTGGCGGGCGCACACACTTCCTTAGGCAATATTTGAAAAGTCTTGCTCCACAAATAGTATCAGGGATGAGGCTTGTGTACAAGGTGCATCGTTTTCCGAAGTGAAGAAAACATAGAACAGAACCCCACGTAGAAGAAATGAACTCGAGCAGAGTGTGTTTAGAAGCTACTTGGCAAGGCGTTTTTCGTGAACTGAAACTGTGCTAGGCATGAGACACTCAGGTAGAAGTAGACAGGACGAACCTAGACTAACCATTGCTTTGTTGCAATCACACAATCCCGCCTTTTCGAGCTATGCGTATGCCCAAGCCAGTATCTTCGAAGTACTCGCCTCGATCAAACAAGGCAATTCTGTCGTAGGATTCCTGTCACTCTAAGCTGGTGAAGAGGGGCGTTGTGCTGTCATGCTTGAGGTCATCTTTTGCGAAGTCATGTCTCTATATGTTCTCCGTAATGCAGGTTTTCCGCAGGCCCTACTACAGACCACAGCTGAGTCACTGTTGAAAGCCATACACCACCATAACACCGACACTGGGCATGAGTTAGGAGAAAACAGTGTGGCGAAAATTTGAAGTAGTGCCATATGCAATCTTTAGAACAAGAACTTATAAATATGAAGTGAACTGTCACTACTTTCCAAACACAGCTGTCATGTTTACACGATAAGGTAGATTACCAAGAAAATAGAGGTAGACAGAAGAAGCTGATTGTATACGGAATACACGAACATGACACTTAAACATTGAATAGCTTTACGAAAATACTACGAAATGATCTGTTCAAGGATAAGCTGGTAGCCACTATTAGTGGCATGGAGAGGTGCCACAGACTAGGCAAAAGAAAAGGAAAAAGGCGCCCAGTGATAACGAAATTCTTGGATTGTTGTGAGAAACTAACTATTCTCAAAGCTTGTTCAAAGTTAAATGGAACAAACATTTCCATAACAGAAGAATTTTCATTCAGCATGCGCGATATTTGAAAATAATTATAGATAAGTGCGAAACAGGAAAACGAAAATAAGGCTACAGTGAAGTAGATGTTTGATAAGCTAAGGTTGGACGGCGTAATGTTTCGATGGGGCGATGCTAAAGATAAGGGCTTCAAACTTACTAAAAGGAAATGAATTTACAACATAAGCAGTAGGCCCTTCACTAACCGAAACCTGGCAGAGCGATGATATATTTGACAGTGAATTCGTACCAAAGAACTGTAACTTGTTATTAAGGGACCGGGACAGAAGAGGGGGAGGAATCGCTCTACTGTATTAATTTTCCATCATGCTGCAGACTACGCCTGATGGTCCGGATGTAGAAAATATTTTTTGTAAATTATAGTTAATAGTTTTAGCTATATCCTTCAAACTGTGTACCGGCCTCCTTACTCCTCTGTTGATAACGTGGAGCGCTTCTCAAGTATATGCATTCACATGCAACACGAGATGATAAATTAATAATAACCGGACACTTCAGCCTGCCAAATACCAACTAAAACGCTTTTTCTTCATATTCACTTGAGAGTGCGGAAAGTGCTGCGATTGATCTAGCTCTTAACATTGATCTATAAATAGTTAAGAATTCTACAACAATTCAAATTGGTTCAGCGTGCATTCTTCATTTGTTTTGTGTGAGTGGCGCCTTAAAAATTTTATGTACAGTAACATCAGGTATTTCTGATCAAAATACAGTGTCCTGACGCCAAAATTGGCTTGATTCAATCGAACCAATGAGGTTCAAACATTTCCAAATTTTTCGAGAGCTCATGATGAATGGATGGTGTGCTAGCTTTTACTTACAATCACTTTCAAGGGCTTGATTGTAGTATGAAGGATCTCTGACTTTTTTTCCAAATGCCTTGTTTTCGATTGGAACGTTTTATTCCTAAAATTCTGCAGCACGAGCACCGTAATGCATGGAGAAAACAGGAGACGTTACAAATGAAGCAGAAACTTGAGGGATTAAAAAAAAACGCTCCAGAATGAAGGACGGAGAACTAAAAATCGCTATTGATAACTGAAACACTTAAAGAAAGAAGTCTCGAAGATAAAGAGTACCATCAGAGCACATTACTACCCGACTTTATCGGATCATCTCCCGAGAAATTTCGGAGGCTTGTGATGCCGACCTCTTCTTCTTCTGACACCTTTCATATAAATGGTGAACGTGTGTGGGATAAGAAAATAGTGTCTTGTGCATTTAATGGCCATTTTAAGAATGTATCCACAAGTTATGACGGCTATTTACCATGCTTTTCTGTGGAAGTGCCATCCTTTCCTGACATTGTTATTGCGGAACATGGAATTCTAAATTTATTAATAATTCTAGACATTAAAAAAATTCCAAGGCCAGATGATATTCAAAACTTTTTTCTAAGGCGCTATGTTGAATGGTCTGCTAAATGCCTGCACAGTTTATTCACTAGGTGAATTAACGAAGTATCATTACCGCAACACTGGGAAATTGGTAGACTAAAGCCTTTACATAAATCTGGGGATAAATCTTGGAACAAAAGTTACAGACTAATTTCGTTAACATCAACATCTTGTAAACTCTTCAAAATATTGTTGTGGGATGTTGGGAGTGCAGAAACACTGTATTTACAGTATGTATACAAGATAACTCAGAGTGGTTAAGATGGCTGACCACCGAGAACACGCAGCAGCCAGCGTCTCGTGATCTTCTTGATCTATTTTCTTTCATCCTTCCGTAACAAGACCCACAGGTGCCGAAGCACCGTCTCCGCACATGGTAAGCGAAGAATTGCGAGCGAAGTATTGTTTCAGCCGCGAAATGTGCACGACGTCTACAGGCGTCGCACTTGAGGATGCATCAAGCTGAGCGGCGAAATCTTGCACTTGACGTCGTTAGCTTGACGTAGGACTTCATAAGGCCCTGATAGCGAGAAAGAAGCTTTCGGGAGATGCCATCCCGACGACATGGTGACCAAAGGAGCACCCAAGCAGCTGGCGCGAACGTAGCATTGCGATGGCCGCGGTCATAACGCGCTGTATGTATACGCTGCGAGGCTAATAAACGAGATCGGGTGACTTGACGTGCCAAGTGAGCACTCTTGATCACTTCACGAGCGTACTCAGTTGCAACACGTGGAACAGAAGGTAGAATAGTGTCAAACGACAATGTGGGGTCGCGACCATACAAAATAATAAAGGGTGAATACCCTGCTGTGTCATGTCGGAACGAGGTATAGGCGAACGTCACATAGGCGAGCGTGGCGTCCCAGTCGCGGTGATCGTTGGAGACGTACATCGGTAGCATCTCTGTGATTGTTCGGGTGGGACATTCGGTAAGACCGTTCGTTTGTGGGTGGTAGGCGATTGACAGCTTGTGCTCAGTGGCACAAAAGCGGAGGAGGTTGTCGACAAATCGAGGCAAGAACGAGCCGCCGCGATGTGTAAGTCACTCTCGAAGTGCCCCGTGGTGGAGAATGACGTCGCGGAGTAGAAAATCGGCAACGTCAATTGCGCAATATGTCGGCAACGCCTTTGTTATCACGTAGCGTGTCGCGTAATCAGTGGCGATGGCAATCCACTTATTCCCTCTAGTCGTCGTCGGAAAAGGGCCAAGCAGGTCAAGGCCTACGCGAAGGAACGGTTCACAGGGAACATCAATTGGTTGAAGTCGTCCGACCGGTGGCAGGGGAGGTTTCTTCGGGCGCTGACGCAATTCGCATGTTGCGACATAACGACGCACAGAACGGTGGATGCCCGGCCAGAAGAACCAGCGTCGTACGCGGTCGTATGCACGCAAAACTCCAAGGTGTCCCGCCGTTGGCGCATCGTGAAGTTGTTCGAGAACAACGGGTCGCAGATGACGAGGGAGGACAAGGAGTAACTCAAGGCCGTCAGGGTTGATACTGTGGCGGTAGAGCATGCCGTCTCGTGCAGCACGAACAAGCGGCACGTGATGTCGTAGCTGCCAGAATTCACTCCGGCGATAATGGACTGTAGGGATGCGTCGCGTGGTGGTTCAGCGTGCATGTCGGTCATGTCAGTCAAAGCCCTCACTCAGGTCACCGGATCATGCGCAGTAGGGTCGGGATTATCCATGGAGTGACGAGAGAGGCAGTAAGCCTTTTGGTGCAGATGTCCAGACTTAGAGTTGACAATAAATTAAAATTCTTGGAGTCGCAAAGCCCAGCGACCAAGCCGTCCTGTCGAGTCCCGGAGGGAAGACAGCCAGCAGAGTCCATGGTTGTCTCTAACGACCGAAAAATTGCGGCCGTACAAATCTGGCCGGAACTTGGTGACAGCCCAACCTATGTGAAGCACTACCGCTCGGTTCTGGAGCAATTTCTCTTGGTAGGTGCCAGCGGGCGGCTGGCGTAAGCTATCGCGCATTTGCTCCCATTCTTGTGATGGGCGAGAACAGCGCCGATGCCATGGCCGCTTGCGTCAGTGTTGACTTCCGTCAGTGCAGATGCATCAAAGCGGGCAAGTATGGGAGAGGTGGCCACAAACCCGATAAGAGTGGTGAACGCGTGAGCCTGCTCTGGGCCACATGAGAATGGCACGTTCGTCTTTAGAAGATCTGTCCAAGGGCTAGCAATGTCGGAGAAGATTTTGGCGAAACGGCGAAAGTAAGAACACAGGCCGGCGAAGCAGGGCACGTCAGAAGCATAACGTCGCACAGGGAAATTGCGTACGGCGCGAAATTTTTCTGGATCCTGGTTGAACACAGGGGCATCACCAAGGTGCCCCAACACCGTAATCTGATGATGCCCGAATTGAGACTTCGCGGAGTGCAGTTGGAAGCCGGCTTTTCGGAAGACCGCAAGAATGGCAGCAAGTCGCGTTAGGTGGCGGCCGAATGTGGGAAAAAAACAATGACGTCATCAAAGAAACAAAGACAGGTGGTCCATTTGTAGCCTCGCAGAAGAGAGTCCATTATATGTTCAAATGTCAGAGGAGCATTGCATGGACCAAAGGGCATGACTTTGAGCTGATATGAGCCATACGGCGTGATGAAGGCTGTCTTCTCGCGATTTATTTCATCAACTGAAATCTGCCAGTCGCTGGATCAAATATCGATGGACGAGAAGTATTTATCTCCGTTCAAGCAGTCCAAGGCGTCATCGGTGCGTGGTAGTGGGTAGACGTCTTTTCGCGTGATCCTTTTTAGGTGGCGGTAATCGACGCAACATCGCCAAGTACAATCTTTCCTTTTCACAAGGAGGACAGGCGAAGCCCAAGCCTGGCTGATGGCTCGTCGACCCCTTTGCGGAGCATTTTGTCCACTTCTGATTGGATGACTCGACGTTGAGGATGCGATACACGATAGGGACGTCGACGAATAGGATCCGTGTCTCCAGTGTTTATACGGTGGTGAACAGCAGATGTTTGGCCTAAAGGCCTGTCGCCGAAATCCAAGGTGGCACTGTACGATTCAAGGAGGAGACGTATGTCCGTGCCTAGTTCCTAGGTGAGGTGAAATCATTTTCGCGAAGTCATCCGTTATGGAAACCGAGCTGTGATCTGCGATTGGCGCTAATAAACCACCCTCGGCACTCATACTCTCCATGTCAAATTCAGAACCACTAGAAACGCTGGCGAAGAACATGCCGGCTAGAAACACATGAGGGTACAGACTGAAAGTCAGAAGGTAGAACGACGTCGTTATTAGTAATCGTGACCAGCGTTTGGGGAACCGCAACGTTTCGGTTCAAAAGGACGTCGATGATGGGGTGAATCACATATTCACCGTCGGGAACTTGTGGCTGGGCGGTCAAAGGGATGTAAGTAATGCCTGAGGTGGCAGACGCACATCGTGAAGCAAGCACAAGTTTGGTTAGGCGGTGCTCGGAGCATCGGTGACTTAAGGCAGTTCCAACTGAAGAATGCCGGTTGCGCAGCCGATGACAGCGGAATGATTGCATGAAAAGTCGAATCCAAGGATAACGTCGTGGGGGCAGTTGTCGATCACAGGAAAGAGAACAGAAGTAGTGCGGCCGGCTATACTTCAAGGCGCAGTACACATTCCAATAACAACCAGCACGCCGCCATCAGCCACACGATGCACTCGGGCAGCTGCTGGGGTGAGGACCTTCTTTAAACGTCAACCTAGGCTAGCACTCTTCACAAATTCGTTGGCTCCAGTGTACACGAGTGCATGGACAGGTACGCCATCTGTTTCTTCTCTATTTCTCTTTGTGGGCACATACAGAGGATTTGCTGCAGTAGTAGGAAACGCAGCACTACCTCCGAGGGCTGCATTTTTTTAGTTTTCGGAAAGAGTGCGACCAAAAGCCACAGGGGACGAAAGGCGACATGGCTGCGGCGAACGGGAAGATGGACGACGTGCTTCCGGTGAACAAGACTGGTGTCCGTGCGGTGATGCTGAGGGACTGTACCACGTGTTCTTAGCAGTGTTGTCGACGTTGTTAGGCTCGGTGGTGGGAAAAACGTTGCGGGCATTTCCATTAAACGGCTCAGGTTGGTCGGCGTGCTAGGTGTTGAGGGCACGAGTTGCGACAGTATCGGGCGACATGACCAATGCGGCGACAGGTGAAACATATCGGCTGATCGTCCGCGGTTCGTCACTCAGTCAGGTTGCGATAACGCGGAGAGAAGCGTCGGGGTGGAGCGAAAATTGTAGAAGGGTGTTCATTGGCTCTGGCGCTGGCGACAGCACAGACAGAAACGCCAATATTTCCAAGTTCCTGACGAATGATGGCTTCCACAAGGGGAACTGAAAGATGGGTAGCATCAGCGCTACGCGAACAAAATGCTGCGGGCGCCATCGCGTTCAGTTCACGTCGAATGATTCGCACAACGTCCTGTGATGGCGACGCATGCTGCTGTGCGGACTGATCTTCACACATCAACGTTGCGGAAGTACTGGGAAGTCTGGCGAATGTTTACAAGACGCGTCGGCTTTTGGTCCGCTCGAAATGTCAGCACTATTTATTGATATCATCGGCACTCTTTAATGATAGCATCAACTGTAGAGCAACTTGTGCACATGAGCAGATTAAAGGCGTCGTCAGCAATGTCCTTAAGCACGTGCCCGATCTTCTCAGCTTCTGTCATGCCGTGATCACCTTTACGACAAAGTGCCAGCACTTCCTTGATGTAGAAGACATAGGACTCCGTGGGAGATTGGGCACGGGAGGCCAGTTCCTGCTTTGTGGTAATTTTGCGGCCGGCTGGTTTGCCAAATAACTCTGTGAGCTTCTCTTTGCATTGCTCTCAGCTGCTTAGCTACTCTTCGCGGTTTTCGTACCACACCTTTGCCGTGCTTCTTAGGTAGAACAACAGGTTAGCTAGCATAACCGTAGGACCCTATCTGTTGATTCCAATCACGCGTTCGTACATAGCCACCCTCTCTTCAACGTCGGTGCCATCAGTCCCGCAGAAAGTTCCAGGATCCTTGGGTTTCACAATGACAACCGAAGCTGACAGCGACGTAGCTGGTGACGGTGACCTTGGAAGTGGCAACGACGTTGATCCCGCGTGCTCACCGTCATTCATGGTGTGAACGGTGATGCGACGTCCACTGCGGAGTTCCGTTTCCAGCTGTGGTACCCCGCACATTCCACCAATATGTTACGGGATTGTTGGGAATGTAGAAATACTGTATATACAACATATATACAAGATTAGTCAGAGTAGCTAAGATGGCTGACGGAGCAGCCAGCGCCTGGCGATCTACTTCATCTATCTTTTTTCATCCTTCCATAACAATAAATTGTTGAACATATAACTGGTTTTCTAGATGAATATCACGTTTTAACAAACATGCAGCATGGTTTTAGAAGTGGCCTGTCACCGACTACTCAACTAGCTGTAGTCACACATGTCATTGCTAGCACCGTAAACAAAGGAAAACAAACAGACGCTATATTCATGGATTTTAGGAAGACGTTTGATGAGGTGTCTAATGATACTTTGCTTCATAATTTAGGAGCTGCATTAAAAAATGAAAAAAAAGAATATTAGCATTGATTAAAGCTTAACTTAGAGCCCGCCATCAGTTTGCTACCGTAAATAAAACAACCTATCATATGGCTGCCGTCAATTATGGCGAATAATAGGGTTCCACTCTTGAACCACATTTTGTTTCGTTATATATAAATGATATCATCAGTAACCACTGCGTTAAAATCAGGCTTTACGCTAACGAGTGCGTGCTGTACCATAAAATAACAACTGACGAAAACCAACTCATGTTGCACAGGCACTGTAATAACGTATTTGAATGGTGTAAACAGTGGCAAATGTGCATTAACTTTGACAAGAGAGTATATATGCGGATAACTTTAAAAAAGAAGCCACGAATGTATCGCTATGACGCAGAAAAGGCTTTTTTTGTCAGAGGTAACGCAATACAAATATCTGGGCTTGTACATGTTCAGTAATTTTTCCTGGTCAAAGCACCTTGACACAGTAATTGCAAACAGTAACCGCAAGTTGTTTTTCCTACGACGTATATTAAGATCTTCGACTGCAACAGTACGTCTATTGGCTTAGTAAACATTAGTGCGCCTCGTTTTACAATATGCTGTAATTATATGGGACCCGTTCACTAAAGGCGATATTGGAAAACTTGAATGTGTAAAAAAAGCAGTTCGAGTCATCAACAATGCATATGAATGTACTTCTATCACTAACCTCTTATTACGGAGTGGCTCGCCTTGTATAACTGATAGAAATCGCGTATGTCGTTCAAAATTCTTTTGCCAGCCAATAAATGGTCACTACAACCTTGTCATCTATACAACAGGTTCCGCTACCAGACACAGACATTCGCTAGCTGTAACCCAGTTTACTACACGTGTCAACTGCTTCGTGTATTCATTTATTTTTCTGGAACCATAGCAGACTGGAATAAGCTGGCCGACAAAACTAACACTGGACTTATTATCACTTTGCGAGCCATATCCTTTATGAAAATCATTCTGCGCTTGCTGAGAGTGTCTTGATGTTTTTGTTGACTGTACGATTTGAAAATTGCTAAACTGCGTTGCTTGACTCTTCTTGTTCCTTGATGACTGTTTATTTTTTTAGCGCTTGTGTGAAGAAACTTCAGTGCAGTTCCCCATTGTTTTGTATCTATTGTGTACTTATTTATATGCCACGTTGCTAAGATCGTGTATAAGATCGCAGTATCAATATATAAACAAATAAATAAGCGTCCATCAGATTTCACATGGGATGAACAGGGTGGCCGAGAAATACGGAGTTAAAGTGATTTGCTCAGCACCCTGCAAGCCCTTTCTAAATATATAAACGCAAGAATGATAGATGAGGCGTAAAACACAGACGTACGTATGTACCATGTAGAACAGAGGTGGTGTACGATTCTCCGCTGACCTGTGGAGTAGATTGTAACGTGGAGTAACGTGGAGCAAACCGTAAGATGTATCAACACTCGTTTAATGCAGCGCTCACAGTAGGGTAGCGGAAAGCACCTATCAGTTCATTGTAGCTCATGTGCGAAGAATTTCAAGCCAATGTTTGACAAAACCAAGGTGTCAGGGCGAGCAAAGGACCAAAGGGCACGTGAAATCTTGAAGCTTCCTTGACAGCAAGACATGGCATAGATAGGTGCGTCTGCGAATCATCTGTTTATCTTTTCAAGAAATGCTTAATTTTTTGGTGTAGATAGGTGCTTCGCGAGAGCGTGTTTCATGGTCACGAGTTTATTATCTGGCTTGGACACGCATGTAGTTTAAAGAGGCAGCATTGTGTGATTTCAATAAACCAGTTGCTAGTCTGCGTTCATATTGTCTTCGTCTACCTCGGTTTCTCGTGCCTAGCCCCGTTTAAGTAAACAAAACAATGTCTTACCAACTAGCCTCCCAACCCACTCTTCTCACTTTAATTCGTTTAACGTTCGGATGTTCTTTTGACATAAGCGCTCCAAAAGTTCAGTTTCAGTTTGCTCCAACAGATCATCATCGGAGACACCACCACTGGCGGTATTTACAGTACACCATCATCATCATCACGGTTACGCCCGCTGCAAGGCAAAGGCCTCTCCCATACTTCTCCAACTACCCCGGTGATGTACTAATTGTGGCCATGTTGTCCCTGAAATCTTCTTAATCTCATCCGCCCACCTAACTTTCTGCCACCCCAGCTACGTGTCCCTTCCCTTGGAATCCAGTCCGTACCCCTTAATGACCATTGGTTATCTTCTCTCCTCATTAGATGTTCCACCCACGCCCAATAATTTTTCCTGATTTCAACTAAGATGTCATTAAATCGCGTGTGTTCCCTCACCCCAATCTGCTCTTTTCTTATCCCTTAACGTTACACCCCATCATTCTCCTTTCCATAACTCTTTGCTTCGCCCTCAATTTAAGCAGAACCATTTTCATAAGCCTCCATGTTTCTGCCTTGTACTTGAGTAATGATAAGACCCAGCCCTTATACACTGTTAGACACAGCTGTTATAGTACGGTGTTGGGTTACTGCTACTTGGGCATCCCCAGATGGCACTAGATTGGGCAGTTTTTTAGACTGTTTCCGGTCGCGGAACTCTAAGAGCAGATCGCCGTTTGCCATCCTCGATGCTTTGTAACATGTACCAAAAACTTCGGTAAGAGACTTGGAAACAAGGAATGGTGAAACTCTTCGCACTTGTTTGTCTGGGTTTTCAGAATGAATGACGTAAAAACTTGGGAAAAATTCTCTTTGCGACCAAAAAGCTGGAAGACTCCATCGGTGCGCCCTATTTTCTGAGGGCGAACAGGGAGTGGGCGAAGGGAAGTATCCAAAGATGAATGTTTATTGTTTTGCTGTAACGCCAGACACCCCCCCCCCCCCCCTGGAGCCCTACAAGGCGACGCTAGAGGGCCTGTAACGAAAGGTCCTACAGACGCCAGCTTTATGTTACCACTAATGTATATGTAGCCAAACATACGTGAGCAAATGAACGCGCAGGCGAGCATGCATTGTAGGAAAAGAGAAGGAGCACACTTGCCCGCCCATTGCATTGCCGGTAAACATTTAAGCCATTGTTCAACAAAATTAAGATTCTGTGCAGAAGCAATAATAAGATAGCCCGTGAGCTTTTAGAAGCTTTTCACATCATGCAAAAAGGCGATGACTGCGTAAGTGATACATCTGTTCCCCCATAGCGCGCTGAACGCAATTTCCTGCGAAGATTGTGTTGATATGAGGCAGACTTAAGTTGCCCTCTCCTCCTCGTTCCCCCTTCCTTTCTTTAGCCGCGCGTGAACACGGCCTATATATGCGGATTTGACGCAAATAAGCCTCGTTCATAGTTAGCGCTCTTTTGGTCTACCTGGTCTTTCCTGTGTTCGTTCTTTCTTAGGTGCAACTCGTCCTCAAACATTCATGCATAAACTCACCCAGCAAAATGTTCTAAACTATCAGACCAGCACAGAGCGCCCTTTCTTTAATGTCTCGCATACACCTTTGCAAAACAACCTTAGTGTCAGCCTCATCGTCAGGTCAAAGTGTCGCGCCAGGTAGATCGCCTTCTGCCTGCGAAAGAGGATCGTAGCCGAAGATGCAAGTGCAATGTTCGGCTTCCTGAAACCGCGAGTGGTGTTTTGAAGCACATATGCAGATATTTAAGATCGGAAATGTGGCGCGAAGTGTGAAGGTTCCAAGAACTTTTACGATCGCTTTGCTATGCCTCGGAGCCGGCCTGGCTAGCCGATATCAAGCTCCGCTCCCTCAGAAGTATTGCCACACAGATGACAGAATTTTGGTGGGCTCGGTGCCTTCGCCTTGTTCAGCACCTATACCACAACAACGAGTAAGAAGGATAAGCCAAGGCGCTTCGTAGTCCTTGGAGATGTTGCGTTGCACGAAAAAGTTGCAAGCACACTTAACAAGGGTACAAATTACATTACGAACCTTCGGAACCAAACCACGACCTACTAGCGCTTAACCAGCGTGTTTAAACAAGGCTGACCAAGAATGGCCTGAAATATGCCTCCGTGATGATGTAGATGGTCTAACAAAAACTGATAAAGCTGAACAAAACGGTCACCAAGCAGGCCAAGACCCGCCTTCAAGTATAGTTTCGTTCTTCAAGAAAAACAATCTGCTTTTGCTTCAGGCTGATAAGAATGAAGTATCTGTCGTCTTACGAGAACAAGATTTCAACGAAAACGCGGGTTAAGCTATCGCAAACAATTTTGTGTCCGTAAAACCAAGTGCCGTAAGAATTAGGAACAGAGCAACAGCTCTACGCAGGTATCTTCAATTGTCTAGGCTAGCCAGTTGCATTATTAATTATAGAAAGAAAGCGTTTTCGCTGTTTCTTGCTGCAACATCCTACAAAGTATCTGTGCGATTCAGAATAATTGTCAGTGAAAAGGGTATGTGGCACCTAATAATTAGCCATTATTTGCAGAAACATTTGCGTGCTTTACAGGTTGAAGACCCATTCGACACGTGAACTCTGGCGATGTTGTACTTTCTTGAGTGCAAACGCTCCTGTTGGCTATGTTTTTCGTGTTGATGTGGAGGATTTGTGTTATTCGGTGCCTCGTAATGAATTGTTCCTAGCTGTCAGAGAAGGCATTGAAAGGAATGATGAAATACGGTTTCAGAAGTCCGCAGGAGTACCAATAGATTGGTTCATGTATTTGATCAAATTTTGTTTGCAAGCCACCTTTATATCTTCTAACAAGGACTTTTACATCCAACGGAATGGCATTGGTATTGGTCGTTGTGTCGCCCCAATCCTGTGTGATACATTTTTAGCTGACATTGTCGGCTACCTGAATCATGAGTTTTCTATCCAGAGGGTACCTAAGCCTTTTAGATATGTTGACGTATCTTTAATTGTTGTATCGAAACATAGTACCTTGACCTGCACTGGTTCAGTGAGCAGTATTTAAACCGTTATTAAAGAATATTGAAAGGGCTTGTCTTTCACGCGCGAACTTCCTACTACCGGTTCGTTGCACTTTTTAGATGTAAATTTGCAATTCGGCTTGCATCATATCTTCTGTCATTATGCACCACGAGCACGGAAAGATCTTTTACCTTATCGTTCCTCGCATTCCAAGATAGTTAAGAGGGCGATTGCAAGTTCGTGCCTGGAATCTGTTCTTACAATATCACGTGCGCTAGCAATGCAAGACAGTCTGCGTAATAAAATTAACAGGCTGCTTTCAGCCGGCTTCTCCTGCAAGGTCATCTCAGCAGTGACTGAGATCTTGCTTACGAAGTTAGAGACAAAAGCGGCAGCAGCACTAAGTGCTTGTTCAGAAATAAACTCACGGTTGTGCCATACACTCACAAAGTTGCTCACAGTATTAAAAAAAGTGGCTCAGAAGGCACGGCATCCCTGTGGTATTTTCTGCCTAGCCTTCTTCCTCCCTGTGGCTTTTTTTTGTGCCTGGGTAAAGCCCAGCTTGCTGGGTTTTGCCCCAGGATAAGCGGACAAGGAGCCCGACAAAGCGGTTGCGGAATAAACATGCCGAAACTTTTGTGAAATGTGCCACGGGCGTGGTCTATCAAATTCCGGTAAAATGTGAACGGGCGCTGCGTGAATCAAGCCAAAGGGAAGCATGCACTGTCAATTAGGAAAAATAGAAGGAGCACACTTGCCCGTTCATTGCATTGCATGTAAAGGATGTAGACTACTGTCCAACAAAATTAGGGTTCTAAGCGAAGCAAGAATAAGATAGCCCGTAAGCTTTTAGAAGCTTTTAACACCAAGGAAAAGGGCGATGACTGCGTAAGTGATACTTCTGTTGCCTTATATAACGCTGAACACATTTTCTTGTGCAGCTTGTGTTGACATGAAGCGGGCTTGATTTGCCGTCTGTTACTCATTCCCACTTCCTTTTTTTAGCACGTGTGAACACTGCCTATATATGCAGATTCGAGACAAACCGAGTTGATGGTTTGTGCTCTTTTTGTATACCTGGTTTTTCCCTCTGTTTGTTCTTTTATAGGCGCAGCTCGTCCTAAAACAGAGTCATGCACCAACTCGCCCAGAAAATAGTTATTTTACACTATAACCAAATATGACATAATCTAGGTTGGCTCTTCGCACAAGGTTAACTTCACTGCCTGGAAAAGATGGACATAAAAAGAAGCCAAGAAAAGACAGGAAAGATAGAAAGCTAGAGAAAGGCGAAAATTGGAGCCAGAGACAGAGACAGGAAAAGGCAACTGCCAATTTGCCCCGGGTGGGTCAGTCCCGGGGTGCTGCCTACGTGAAGCCGCGGCCAAAGGGGTGTGTTGCCTACACCGAAGGGCCTTAAAAGTGCAGACACTGAGCATTGGCTAAACCCCCCGCATCCCTTTACCCATGAACACGCCTAACTCACGCACGGTTAAACGCGGGAGCGTCCAACGCTCGGGTGCTCGGGTACATGGTGTCGCAACGCACCAAACGCCTGTTGACGCACACGCCCCAGTGGGGGCCATGCTAAAACAACCTGCAATTTTTGTGACATCTAAGGACATCAGCCGCAAGCCCGATGCTGCGCTGTACTCGCGACGCATTATAGTCTGGCGTCATTTAAATGGTATACTTCAAGGTTTTCTGTGCTTCAGGAATTTAATCATGTAGACCCATACCTCATAGGCTCCAGGTGGAGTATTGCATGAGGCGGTAGGAAAAAAATGTTTCTGAGCAGAAAGGGTGAACATTTACCAAAATAATGACAGAACAGAAGCGAAAAACGTAGTTTCTCATACTGCAACTACATTTCGGCAGCCAGCTTATAAAAACAAAGCAATTGAAAACATTACCATATTGATAGTGCTTTAGGAAATATAATTTTGAATTACAGGCTTCGAACACTTTTACAGCGAAGCTGTATACGGCCAGCCCATTCGAACGTCCATCCGGCCACCGCCCGTAGGCCGAAAACTCCTTTGGCGCAACCGTATACGCATGCGCTTAAAAAAAGAGAAAGATAGGCAAGCGATTGGCTGTGACAGTAGTGGCGTCGTTGCTCTCCGTCGCAGCCGAGCGCGCACTCTGTTTCCCTCCGACCCAGAAATGGGTAGACCACGTGTCATACGTACTCCTGAGGAGGATGCAGCATTCGATCAGCAACGCCGCGAGCAGAACTACGAACTAGCTCGGTTACACCGTGCCGGTGCTTCAACCTGAGCACAAGAACCGGCTCGTGCAGCCGGGCGGAACCAGCAACTGCGTACCGAGAACCGGTAGCCTACCAAGCCGTCGGTGAATGAACCATCGGGATTTACCTAGGCATAAAAACCGGGGACGCACGTTTCTGTTTCGCTGGTTAAGGGCCGATTTACGTTCGAGCCGCCCATCAACGCAAGCCGCACCGCACGCGTGCGGTCGCGCGAGAGATTGCACGTATCGAACACTTGTGCACAAATTTCGGTTTACAATGTGTAAGGTATACACTGTGCACACATTGTAAATGGTAATTTGTGCACAAGTGCTGGATACATGCAATTTTTCGCGCGACCGCAAGCGTGCGGTGGGGCTTGCGGCGATGGGCGGCTCGAGCGTAAATCGGCCCTAACCGACTGTACGTAGTTCTCAGGTGGTGATTTTTAAGCCATGTTTCTTGGCTTTTTGTTCTGAGCTCCCTTTCCCTATACTCCTATCGGAATCAATAAGGCCTGCCCCTCCCCCCGCAAAAAATGTGGCCCACAATTTTGATTACTTAGACAAATAAAAGAACACAGCATCTGTGCAGGCACGGACCTTAGAAGTCTACAACAAAGCGTAACAATTATGGTAACCAGAGTCCTCCTACTTTTGCCGGCAAGCCATAAAAGCCAATATAGTCAGTGTAGAGCATATCACATATTTCTCTTCTAGCCCCACCCCCCCTAGATTTACCTCAGAGGCTACTTATGCGAATCGATTAAAATGAAGGTAGGCATGATTTTACGCTATACAATTGAAGTGGGCCCTACCTAGAAATTATAATTATGGCAGCTATAGAAAAAGTGTTGCACATTGTGTCTTGAAGTAAAACTCTTTCTTGGGCTAATTGGTTCATGCTGTTAGCAGCAAAAGACAAGGACTGAAGAAGGACACAAGCAACAGGACCGGCGCAACTCACAACTAAGTTTATTTCCGCAAGAAGCCCGCCACCTCATGAATACAACGCGCTTTCCATTGATATTGAAGATCTCTTCTATTCAGTTCTGTTCGGACAAGATCCAATCAACTGGTGAAATCCGCTTCCAGAATGCTACAGGTGTAAGCGTTGACAATTTCATTCCCTTATTAGAGTTCTGCATGAACTCAAGCGCCGCTTTGTTTGAAAGAAAGTTTTATGTGCAGAAGAAAGGGACATGCGTCGGTTCTTCTGTAGCTCCTGTCCTTTGCGATATCTTTCTTCTGTTGTAGGAGCTGAGATCCTCATGATGTGTTCATTTACAGATATGTTGATTTCTTGGTCATTGTGAAGGATGTCCCTGAGCACGAATTATATTATACCGTTGAGAGAACCATGACTGTCTTCCCGAACCATATCCAGGGTCTCATGTTTACCAAGGAATTCCCGAACAGTGGTCAACTCCAGTTTTTGGATATCAGGCTAGTATTTCCAAAGGAAGGTATCTGTTGGATGTAAAATCCGCGTTCTTTGAAAGGCCTGCTACGATTTGAGAGCACCCATTCCAAGATTGTAAAGCGTGCAATTGCTACCAGTACTATGCACACTGCTTTAACTAAGTATTGTTTCCATTTAGCGTCAAGTACCTTAAGAGTGCAAATGCGACGACTAAAATCGGCAGACTTCCCGCCATGTCTGATTTCAGCTGTCTGCGAAACAATGCTCCAAAAACTCAAGCACCCACCTCTTATCAGGGAGCCAGTTTGACGCAATTCTGTTGCGGTAATTCCGTACCTTCATAAGGTATTGCACAACATGAAGAAAGTAGCGAGTAGGCATAACGTTCAGGTTGTCTTCTCGGCGCCTTGCAAGTTGTCTAAGCTTTGTGCAATGAACACAAAGAAACGCCCGGTTTGTTCAATTCAGCATCACAAGTACACGGAATGCAGTACACGTGTCGTATCGTATAATAAATCCCTCTGAGCTGTGGTCGCAGCTATATCGGACAAACAGGACGATGTTTCAGTGAGCGTGCAATGGAACATTGTCGTAATCTGCGCAACAATGAAGGGAGCTTTTTTGCAGGGCATTGCAGAGACTACACTAATTTCTGCCCTCAGTTAGACAAAACTAAATTTCTGAAGTTTCGGAAAGATAGCTTCGAGCGGCAGATTGCGAAAGCCTATTTCATCAAGAAAATGGAAAACCAATGCGTCAGCAGACTGCTCATTGTGCTTAGTGATAAGGAGACTACAATTTTTAGAAGGTTTCATTTAGGCCTTATGTTAGACTGATTTCATTTCGTTTTTTTTTCCGTCTGTCTTTCTTTCATTTATCTAGTTTTTATTTTGTTGACGATATTCTAGTGGCGCTTACAGGTTTTGTCGCCCTTTCTTTCGTTTTGACGCGGATGCTGTTCTTCGTGCTCTTTATCGTTCAACTGTTCTTTCCATTTCATTGTTTGTCACATTGTTCATTTTTCGCGCGGTCACACGTGCACACGTTTTATCAATTTTTTAGGTGAGTGACCATTAAAGATATTAGTTTTGACGCAGACACTGTACTTAGACGCCATTTCTTCATGTTTTTTACGTGTTATTCGTTCGTCATAATTCCCATAGTCGTGCGCGTTTTATCACTGACTGGACCTTAGGCCTTTGAGTGGTGGTATGTGTCGGATAGTTTTATAGTGAAGCGTAGACGGTACTTTTTATGTCTCGTTCTTTCTCCCCGTTGGCTTGGTAAGGACTATGCTTGATTAATTGCTTCCCTTGCTACTCCACGTGTGGTTCTTGTTTGCTGATTGGATATTTGTGCCAGATATTATTCCTGAGCGGTAGATGGATTGCTGTGTTTTACTTCTACTGTTTCGTGTGTGATTAAGCTTGATTGACCAACATAAGGCCGGCTTGTTGCGGTAATAAACTTAGTCGTGGGTGGGGCCGGTGCTGTCGTTTGTGTCCTTCTTCAGTGCTGGTCTTTTGCGCCTAGTCTTTACTCGACAGAAAGCTGAGATAGTTGGTAAGGATTCATTATGCAAAATAGAAGTGAGGCGTGCAGACAGGACACAAGAGTAGAGAAGTGGACAACACGAACGCCGACTATCAACTGAAGGGAGCACTGAGGCGAAAAAAGAAAGAAGACACAAACCTCATCTGCACATGCTCAGGAATGGTAACACCACGTGTCAGTCGGGTACACGTGCCGGTCTACACGCCTCACTTCTATTTTGCATACTCTCACGTAGACTGGCACGTGTACCCGATTGACAAGTGGTGTTACCATTTCTGAGCATGCGCAGATGAGGTTTGTGTCTTCTTTCTTTTTTCGCCTTAATGCTCCCTTCAGTTGATAGTCGGCGATCGTGTTGTCCACTTCTCTACTCTTGTGTCCTGTCTGCACGCCTCACTTCTATTTTGCATAATGTCTTTACTCGTTCAATTATGTCCTCCCTGTCAAGGTGTCATCTCGAAATTTAGTAAACATGCTGCAGACACGAAATCCTGCGTCGAGGGCATAGAATTAATTCTATAAACCTTGCTATCAACACGAACACGGTTAAATAGGTACGCACATTAGTAAATATTGTTTATCTTGAGATGCAGCAAACAAGCAGCAGCAAAATGGGAACGCCGGAAAGTAAGAACATTGTGATCCGATCAAATTGTTTTTTCAGTGCTTTTGCTACTGCCGATTTTGCCGGCTTCAAGAACTCATCTGAAAAACCTTGTCTAAAGCAAGTAACCCCTCTGGTGCACTCGTTGCAGCTTTTGAGTTTATGATAATAAAAGAACGGCCCCATTACCATCCAAATTAATTTTTAACATGCATTTTAGCAATCTCATGACACTCATCTATCAGCAGCACTAAAATATCTTAAACCCACGCAACTCCACTGCTGTAAAACTTAATGCAACATTCCCCAAATTGATGAACGCGCCCAAATTTTTTATCTCTACATAAAATTCAGGAATCCTGAGGTATGAAATATACGAACGAAACCTACAACTCCTCTAAGTGGTAGAGACCATTTATATGCCCACCTTATCACAGTATCCAGGCCAGATGCATTGTCGGGCTGTTCAGGCTGCAAAAGCGCTGCAGCCCCCTATATCGACTAGAGATATTTCTGGCTTACACAATTGTAACATCCCTAAAAATTAACAAATGTTCAATGTGTTGTAACAATGAAAATACACGCAAACACACAACACATGCAACACAAGAAATAGAAGCTGTATGACGAAAATCTATCAAAAGAAGAATTTGCATACGAGTTAAAATTTGCTCATGCATAAGACGCAGCAATTTGGTGCCATCTCGCGCCGTGGTCAGCGGTGCAAGCGACACATCTACGTTCACCTGTGCGCAAAAGCATACGCACCACAGGACCACGTCGGTCGGAAACTTGATCAACGTTCCTACCGGCGGCACGGCGCCCACTGTCGAGGGCCGCGCCAAAGGAACGCGTGCGAGCCACGTCATGTTTGCCGGAGTGTCGCTTTATCTGGCTAGGTTACGGTGCTCGTCAACTTCCATTTTTTACTACGTCTCATCTGTGCCGCTGTTTCAGTGAGTGGCAGCGGTAGAGCTGGCACGCATGCCCGTCGTGCATTCCGGTACGAAAATGTCAAATATGGCCCTTATATGGTGTGGGCACAGTTGGACGTACAGGCGGGCAAGTGAGGCCAATCACATTGAGCAAGTGTCTGGATGAGGCCTTATGATGTCATATAGAGATTTAAGCAAGGACCTATACTCTCATACAAGTGTCCAGGTACGTCCTTGTACTGTCATAGCAGGGTGCATATAAGGCTTTTTACTGCCATATAAGGATACAGAGAAGGCTTTATATGGCCATGAACGGGTCCAGATAAAGCCTTATACCGCCAGATAAGGCTGCAAGTAGGGCCTTCTAACGCAAAGAAAGGGTACAATGCGGCCTAATACTGCCACATGTGATTTCAAGTGAGCGCCTTACATCCTTATATACGGATTTATATGTATGTTTAAATTTGAATGCGTCTCATATTCCCTTAATTCATACATTTGCTATCATATTAACATTGCCAAATAAGAGGGCTCAGGAGACTACATGTATCCTTCATACTGGATTGAATTAAGGCCTATAACAGCATAGCCAGCTGGCACACATACCGTCGAAATTCTCTCTCACTCTCTCTCCCCATATATATATATATATATATATATATATATATATATATATATATATATATATATATATATATATAGATAGATAGATAGATACACGAGAAGTTCTGTAGTCCGGTTCAGAGATAGTGAAGGAAACGAAGGGGCACACATACCAAAATTGCATGTTTACAGGTTTAGCATTTCGGACGTGGCACGGCCTTCGTCAGAATTAACACACTCCGCTATATAAACAGTACGCCCCAAGCTGGAACATGTCAGCACCGAGCGTATCGATATTTGTCCAAAAGAAAAAAAAGAGCCGAAACTCAGAGTAACGTGGCGCTGGAAGGTTGCCGCTCAAACATCCTAAGGGCTGCAAAATACAGCTACTAAGTGACAGCGAGCGTTGACTTGAGAAAGCGCACAGGTCGAATACAAAGAAAAGCTAACTCTTTGCAAGTGACACCTTCCTGTGAAAAAATACTCAAATTATCCTTACTGCATAAAAAATGTACCTTTGTTAGCATCCATATTCGGACGCTTGCGTCCCTGCCTCCTGCCAAAGCCTTCTGCACATTCTGCACAGCTGTTGAGGCACTGAGGATGCCTAACTTTCAGAAAAAGATATTTTGATGATGTAGAGTAAAACATTCTTCGTGCAATATCAACGAGCCTTTTGACGGAGTCTTAAAATAGGTATTTAGACAAAAGGTAGAGGAAGATATGTTAACAATGCACTATAATATTCTGTATACACAAGTAAGCAGGAAACATTTTAACTATGTATGAAGATATGTTTTTAATGAAAGTAAGAAGGAGGATTTTTAACTGTCTATGAACAAATGTTCTTTACACAAAAGAAGGAAATGTTTTAATAGTGTATTTAAAATATTCTTTAAACAAAAGTAAGAACAAAGTCGTTTAACAGTGTACTTAAAATATTATTTCAACAAAAGTAAGGAAGAGATCTTTAGCGGTGTATTTAAAATATGCTTCGTAGAAAATTAAGAAGGGAGTCTTTTAACCGTGCATTTGAAGCATTATTTATGCAAAAGTAAGAGGACAGTCTTTTAACGGTGTATTTAAAATACTCTTTATTCAAAACTACGAAAGAAGTACTTTGACGCTGCATGAACGAATGTTACCAGAACATAAATGTGAATAGGCTGTCCGCACAGTAAATAGAAAGTCGGTAGATGTTCTAAATAATTTTAATACGCTGTTTTGTAAGGGTACACTTGCGTTCACTCCCAGGAAGGGCGTTCAGACGGCCGAAACGTCAGTAGAAACACATGCCATAACGTTCGTATTTGTTTCATTTTTTGAATGATATATATATATATATATATATATATATATATATATATATATATATATATATATATATATATATATATATATATATATATGTGTGTGTGTGTGTGTGTGTGTGTGTGTGTGTGTGTGTGTGTGTGTGTGTGTGTGTGTGTGTGTGTGTGTGGTTATATACTCAATATAAAAAGCTACAAACATAAACCGAGCTTCAGAAAGAATAACTACACCACGAGATCCATGTGTGGCAATGTTGTCTTCACACGTCAACCGATTCTTGTGTTTTTATTACCTGTTGAACTGATAAAATTTTGAGCTGAGTGTGCCGTAATAGGCTCGTGCAATAGGCTGAGCAGCAGAATGTTGCAGCAGTGGATGCCCATTGCAAAAAAAATGAAGTGTTACGTTGATTGACTATTGTGCACTCAGCAACACAAATGGAAACACTGTAATTATCTGCACTGAGCACACATGCAACAGCACAATGGATAACAAGAGTGACAATTTGTGTTCATTTCGTGCAAGCACCGTTTATAATACACTCACCTTTCATAGTAAGCTCTTCTAAAAATTCAATCAGCTTCACTATTGCTGGATATTATAAACTACTTTTGTCCTACTTTTTAACGCGTGAAGACTACCATTATTGATGCTCGTGCATCTTGGCTAATTGGACCCAGAAAAAAAAGCAGGCTGTAGAGATGTCTATGGTGGAAGTGACCTACCTAGATCTCATGTATGCTGCACCCAATTGATTCTAAAGCCTAATCATGGGTACTTCAGCTGAGTAGTTTGACACATCATTCATATGACACAAATTGCTCCACTAAAAATCAGTTAATCATTTGCTGCCCATTTATGCACATTACTTATTAAGGTAACGACCAGGAAACAATTTCTGTCGTATGACTGTTGTGCTTCATAGTGAACATAAAGCATGTATAAAGTATGACACCTAAAACAATATTTCAATAAATTATACTTCATTTTTAACACGCAGACAGCGTGGCAAAGTTAAGGAACTTAAAGCACCACCTGCACTCACTAGCACAACATTGCGAACATGTCACGTACACTACAGCATGAAATAGGAATGGGTTATGAAATTTGGCATATAACAAGGGCTTTGAAACTTATAACGACAGCATACAAAATTATTACACAAATTATGTTGGACATCTGAACTATAAAACAGGTGTAGAATGAGACACTAGTTGCTTTCTTTTCATGCAGTTTATGCAGTCTATAGACAATGATAACCAAAACTAGTAAACAACATTCCGGAAGCCTAAAGGTAAACAGCATATTCTGAGGCAACGATACTCCTGACCACTATTCAGCAGACATCTCCGATCAAAAGCCTGGGATCATCACGAAATGCATGGCGTCGTTCATTTTTATTCACGTATCCTACTTGCAAAGATAGCGTGCTGCTTGCTAAGAATGAAGTGGCTTACAGCGTAGGTTGTTGCATTCGATCTGCAAGTTGAATATACCGTAGCACATAACAATATGCGTATGTACACACAGAGTATGAGATGCGCAAGCACTCTCATTAATAAAAGTATCAACTCATGCCTAATTTATTGAACTCAAGTAGGCACTACATCATTAGGTACCATTCAAATGCACATATACAATGTTAACGGTTCATGCACAGTCAATGTACACAGTAAATATATACAAAACACAAAAGCTCCTGGACCGTATTTTTTTATTTTCTGTCCATAATATTCGAACGCAGAAACGGATGTTATCCAGTTTCTTTATATGTACTGAAGCAGACACATATTTGAAAGTGATTCTAGGTAAGCTAGACAACAGAGCTCTTGTTAATAAAGCCTGCAGGCTGGCCATTTTTGGGCAAGGTGGTTATTCTTAGCAACATTGTTCTTGCGTCGCGTGTGTGCTGATTTAGATGGGCACTAATTCCAAATAAAGATAGCATGCTGCTTGCTAAGAATGAAGTGGCTTACAGTGTAGGCGGTCGCATTCGATCTGCAAGTTGAATATACCGTAGCACATATCTATATGCGTATGTACTTACAGAGTATGATATGCGCAAGTACTCTCAATAATAAAAGTATCAAAGAGTCCAAGCTTCACGAGCATCAATAATGTTAGTGTTCACGTGGTAAACAGTAGGACAAAACTAGTTTATAATATCCAGCAATAGTGAAGCTGATTGAATTTTTTTAGAAGAGCTTATTATGAAAGGTGAGTGTATTATAAATAGTGCTTGCACGAAATTAACACAAATTGTCACTCTTGTTATCCATTCTGCTGTTGCATGTGTGCTCAATGCTTTACCTTGCGCACTAGGTTAGGAAAACCTTCTGGTATAAACATGAAACATGACTTAACAAGCTAGTGGTGAAGCACTAAGAAACTCTTTCTTTGAATGGCAGAACAGCTCGTAGGAGGGCAGATATTTAGTGCAGGTAGGTGCTCAGTTCAGCTGCCTGTTGAGATTAGGCGCGGCTGGTGATGGGGAAGGTATGAGGCAAGTAATGCAAGATTATCCTGTTGATATACACACATCAGAAAAGATGTAACTGAATTGTGATATGTGTCATCAAGTTTTATGCTGTGATTCATGAAAATGAAAACGCTGAAAAATGTATTTATTACACAGTCACAAACTAAAAGGAAGCTAAAAGATAAATAAGGGGTGCTTAACCGTTGGGAGATGGCCAAAATTAGTCCTACACTTGTGTTAAGCATTACTTCCATGTCGCATTGCAGAAGATGAATGTTGCTGTCGTCACCAGCACGGACACCAAACGAAGCACGAAAGTGCTCAAAGGTGATGTGAAGATAGTGTAGCCTAAAGCATCCAAAGTGAACTGTCAACCATCGAAATCAAAGGAAATGTTCAACGCGTTCTCTCAAATATTTTTGTACCACGGAAATTAGCAGCACCATCCTGATTTGTGATAATCTGGACTGCAGTTTTCATGGAATGACCACACGATAGCCTATAATGCAGAATTAGAGTGCCTGGTCAAACATCATATGCCTAATCAATCAGATGGCCCGCATTCGCCTTGTGTGCTATGGTTGAATTTTTTCTTTCACTGCATGAAATTGCCACATGCATGGATGCTCCATTAAAATGTCCCCTTCAGGCTCTTGTTTATTCTATGCATTGAAAATTTACTTTCACCAATTTTCGTGTACCTTCAAAACATAAAGCCTACAAACATTTTTCAGTTCATAAGTTCACAGAACGTAGACTTCTTGAATCTCTACAGGAACATTTCATATGAGAACATCATCTATGACATATCTAGCGTACTTGGAAAGCACCTACACAACCAATTCAAAAAATCTTTGGCGTATAACTTCACACAAACAGAGAAACGATTGGGTGACATACTGACACTATGTGCTTACATGGAGTCGTCCACCTTCCTGGTCATTTTAGTAAAGTATTCTACATTTATCTAAACTGACAGCACATGGTCCAAACCGCATTTCTTTAATATGTATGTGACCTAGCTGTTGAAGATCGTTATGTTCATCAATGCTTTCCTGTTGATGCCGTGTTCTTATTTACAATATTGTGTTCACAGCTCCCGACAGGGATATTGCTGCACTACAAATTGGCGTAACAAACATTCTGAGTAATGTCCCAGGTAAAGCTTTCCCTGTACATATTTACATAGCTCACAGAAACGATGATAGCTGTTCATCGATAGTTCAGGGGATCACCTATCCTACGCCTAGTACCTTAATTGGCAAGCAGAATATCCAACTTTTTTTCGAGCTCAGCCCTGGAACTTTTATGAGAAGTACTACAGAGAAAAAGTAAAATGCAGTAAATCAAGAAATTAAGAAAATTGCTTAAATTGTACATTTTCATATGCGATTGATCGAGGCAGTTTTAATGAATTTTGCTTGACATGTGAATGGCATCGTCACGAAAAAGCCTCTACAAGTGGAGATGACAATGGATGATTATTTATGCATAATGTGCTCAATAATACAGTAAAAGTTCACAATTGTACATTCAAAACAATTTGAGGATATAAAAGAGCGAGAGAACGATACGTTTTAATGAAGAGAAAGGAGAAGAGATTAGCCCCTTCTCCCTGCAGCAAATGGAACAAGGAAATACGAAATTTAGCATATTTAACAGGGAAAGGCGGGCTAGTTGGCGGTCAATATTGGAATGCATTATGTAACCACGCACACGACAACGGACGAAGAAGGAAACACACAGGACAAGCGCGGAACTTCAACTCAGATTTACTCCAGGAAAGCCACACATTTATACATGTATCATAATCACACTTGATAATCATCGGACAACCATCACTCGACATTGGCATGCGGGCATCGGTGGCACAAATTTCGACGTATTTAATTTAACTGTTTTTCACTAAGTGACACTTAAGAGCTCCTTACGCAGCTGCAAGATTGCGCTTTTATACATTAAGTTTCACAGATCTCTCGGCATAGTTGTGAAGTAAACATCTTCAAGACTTATGTGTTGCGGAAACTAGGCGTGCGATTACGACAGTGGCGACAACGGTCAGCCAGTTTGCCACCCCCCGCCAATCCTTCTACCCCTGAGCGGTGCTCCTGCAGTCTGACGTTGAACACCGTCCCATCTGCCCTATGTAGCTGTTGCCACAAGAGAGGGGTATCTGGTACACTACCCCTGCTCCACCCTTATTCCGTGCTTGACCTGTGTGTTTTCTTCTTCGTCCGTTGTGATTGGCGCAGTTACATAATGCATTCCAAAAGAGCTAAAAAGCAGTTGACAAAGCTATACCACAATTAGCTCTATACACACTGCCTAAAATTTAGTATATCATCTATGCATGCTCAAGTAATGCAATTATACGAAAGGTGTCCATAATATAAATTGTCTGTTCGACATTTAGAAATCTCATATGAAACACTCAACTGAAAGAGTGACAAATGACAATAAATCGATTACTAACCTTGAAAAATGCTTGGAAGGCTTAAGGTATGAAACTTCAAAATGTACTCGTACAAAAAGTGGTGCTGTAACTTCCAGTGCAGTGACAGACAATTTCCGTGTTTGTTTATAATCTGTTGAGTGCAAATAAACACTCCAAATGGAAAGTAACATGTAGGCACTAGCATATTTGAGAGTGTGGTGTGTTGCGTGTAAAGAAGCATCGTCAATGAACAACACTGACCATCAGACAAAGCCTGTTGAAATTGGGGTACTTTTGCAGCTATAAAATTATCATGCACAGCCTTTTCAATGTGCATTTTTAGCATGTGACTAAAATGGCCGAATGTCCCCAGTTTTTCAAAAGAAATTCCGCACATTTAGAATATATATGTTCAAACTGCAATGAGCTTTCTCAAGCTGCGTCCCCATTAAGAAAAACAAACAACCTAGAGCCATAAAAATTACCAGCGAAATGACTCTTTACTTCTTGACAATATATTCATTAGCTACTATCGCATCCAGGAATGCGTCACATTTCTTCAACATTATTAAACGGGCACTATGAGCGAGATAGCTAGCAAATCAATTTGCTCAGTGATGCGTAGCATCAGGAGTGGTGAATTTTTACATACTAATGCATTTTTTTCAATGACAATGTTCACGAAGAGAGTTTAAGTTTGTGAAATGTGTTATTGGGACTCAGCGCTATATTCTTTATTCTAGTGTGCAGCATACGAAAATAGCATTTTTTGCCCACTTACGAGAAATATTCTGACACTTGAAAGGTTAAGCGCTCCCAAAGTGACAAAATTATACTACATAAAGCAGTGTTTTAAAGGGACACTAGAGAGCAACTCAAAGTAGGTCGGAACTGGTGAGATGTTTTTCACAAATAATTTTCACTCACAAAGCACAAAAAGTGTGATTGTTAGAGTCTGTCAAATTATTTTCATCTTTCAGTTGAGTTTTCAGGTAGAGAAGATTTTCAAAGCTCTTAGTGGAGCCATTGGTTGCTATAGAGTTCATTAGAATCATCTTACCTATGATCTATTAGTTATCATTGAGATAACGCTATGAGTATAAAATCACAAGCTGTCAGGTGGCCACACTTGTCATTTCTGTGCGATTTTATGGCTTACCAAGCCTCCAGACTAACATATAGCACACAAAAATCTACAGTATAAACACCACTGAAATTCACCCGCCGTGGTTGCTCAGCGGGTATGGTGATAGGCTGATAAGCACGAGGTCGCGGGATTGGATCCCGGGCACGGTGGCCGCATTTCGATGGCGGCGAAATGCAAAAACACCCGTGTACTTAGATTTGGGTGAACGTTAAAGGACCCCAGGTGGTCAAAATTTCCGGAGTTGCCCACTACGGCGTGCCTCATAATCAAGAAGTGGTTTTGGCACGTAAAACCCCATAATTTTTTAACAGCTGAAATTCATATTCCTGTGCATTATCCTAATAAAAATTTGTTTTCTTTACAGTCTACAGACTAATTTCAGTTTCAGTTGGAGTTTAAGTTTATTGTTCATTCACGATACATAGCTGGTTATTAATAGTATACAGGCGAGGGTCCCAAAGTCAAACGACTGCATCTCGGTTAAGAAGGTTGGTACAAAATCATTAATTAATACAGTAGTGTAAGTATGCAATATATAAGTAAATAAAAGGTGAACTATGTCGTGAAAAGAAATACATACGACTTTTATATAAGGGGCCATACATGAAAAAAAAAATCGCACAATACCAATCTCAATTTTTATGACTTATTTAACGAATGAAGCAGACATTTCATGTACAAAGTAAGTTAATCAGGGCAACTAGTTATATGAAATGAAAATTTTCAGTTCATATTTGAATGCATGCAGAGATGATGATTTAAGAGCATGGGGTAAGTAATTCCACAGTTGAATCGCTGAGAAGGCGGAAGTCATTTTGCCATAATTCGTGCTGCATTTAGGTAATATAAAGTTGTTATTAAGGGCAAACCTAGTGGTTTTGGTATTTATGAGCAACCTAGAGTGTAATAATTGAAACCCGAGCTCTTAACTTATTTAACTAGAGTGACAAATAAGTAAATCAAATTTAAGGAAGCCTGATATACGAAGAATGAAGTTAGCCTGATGTAGCAGAGCAGCATTGTAGTAAAAAGAACTGTTAGTAATAATGCGAATAGCCTGGTTCTGAATGTGCTGTATGGACGAAAGGTGACAGTTATATGCATTTCCCCAGGAAGTAATGCCATATCTAAAGTGACTAATTATGAAGGCAAAGTATAATTACAATAAGGCGTGAAAATAAAAAAATTAACGAGATTGAATAGGCGCTGTTATACCAAAAGGAGTTTTCTATCTAACATGAGTAATATCATTATTACACTTCTAGTAAGTCCAATGTTATGCCAAGTTACACAACCGGCCGCTGGGATTAAATGATGGCCTATAGGTACAGGTGGATAAGGGAGAACCTTCAGAGATGATTTAAAAATCATGAACTGAGATTTAAGCGAATTCAAAATTAGGTTGATAGAAGAACATCACTGAATAAATTGGTCAATTTGATGTTCATTTTAGTGATTAGCGTCGTTAACAATTTGTGTGACATGGAAATGGTGGTATCATCAACGTAAACAACAACGCTAGGAAGAATAATGTAATCAGGTAAATCATTATTGCAGATACAAAACGATAAAGGTCCAAGTATTATGCCCTGCGGTACCTCTTAATTAATGACATTAACGTTACAGTAAACGCCGCCTGTGAGGACTGATGGCTCGCGATCGAGTAATTTTTTCAAAAAGATAAAGACGGCCAAGTTATACCCAATGAATATAGTTTAGTAAACAAAATACTATTGTCGCAGCACTGCGCGGCTGCGGCATAACGGTGCCAAATGTTTTAGAAAAATCAAGAAAAACAGCAGCGACGAAGTCGCTGTTGTCGATGTAAGACTTCAAGAAATCGATTAATAACAGTATCACGTGGTAGTGACGGTGAAGAAAGCAGCAAAACTGGGAAAGACGAAAATAGCGTTTTATTGGGTAAACTTGCGCCCTCAAAAACAAGCTACACTCAAATAACGGCAACAGCGGCGATCCCAGTTGGTGATCGTCGAAAATCTGATCAACGGGTCAAGCGCGTCGGCTTTTATACATCAATCGTCGAATGTTCCAGACTAATCGCTGGGACCCACGTGTCCTCCACAAAGTTCTACACTATTCGCGTCGCGCGTACATGCAATCAACCCGCCGTGGTTGCTCAGTGGCTATGGTGTTGGGCTGCTGAGCACGAGGTCGCGGGATCGAATCCCGGCCACGGCGGCCGCATTTCGATGGGGGCGAAATGCGAAAACACCCGTGTGCTTAGATTTAGGTGCACGTTAAAGAACCCCAGGTGGTCAAAATTTCCGGAGTCCTCCACTACGGCGTGCCTCATAATTAGAAAGTAGTTTTGGCACGTAAAACCCCGAACATTATTATTATTACATGCAATCAGATTACAAAATGTTCGGTGGCAGACAGCGGATGGAACCATCGATAACATTCCAGAAACTTCTTATACATAGAGGCGAGTCCTGCGGGCCGGGATAACATTTGTTAAGCGCTGAAACGTGGTCACCCGAGAAAGATAAACATGTACACGTGTCAATACCCCCCCACTTAAGAAGCATCGACCAGATGCTGCAAACAAACGAAAGTTATAAACAAAAACACCTGTAGCCAAGAAACAACAAACTAAGGAAGTTGGTCAGCGTCCGTAAAATGGTTTACGGCGGACCACGTGGACCACTTCAGATCGTGCGCGGCGCCGCTGTGAATGCGGAATGCCGTCTGGCACGACCCCATAGTCTATTGCGCCAATACGTCGGATGACCTTGTAGGGACCGAAAGAGCGTCAGAATAGTTTCTCAGTGAGTCCTCGTCATCATCATCATCATCATCAGTCTGGTTACGCCCACTGCAGGGCAAAGGCCTCTCCCATACTTCAACAACCCCGGTCATGTACTAATTGTGGCCATGCCGTCCCTGCAAACTTCTTAATCTCATCCGCCCACCTAACTGTCTGCCGCCCCCTGCTACGCTTCCCTTCCCTTGGGATCCAGTCCGTAACCCTTAATGACCATCGGTTATCTTCCCTCATCATTACATGTCCTGCCCATGCCCATTTCTTTTTCTTGATTTCAACTAAGATGTCATTAACTCTCGTTTGTTCCCTCACCCAATCTGCTCTTTTCTTATCCCTTAACGTTACACCTATCATTCTTCTTTCCATAGCTCGTTGTGTAGTTCTCAATTTGAGTAGAACCCTTTTCGTAAGCCTCCAGGTTTCTGCCCCGTAGGTGAGTACTGGTAAGACACAGCTATTATATACTGTTCTCTTGAGGGATAACGGCAACCTGCTGTTCATGATTTGGGAATGCCTGCCAAACGCACTCCAACCCATTCTTATTCTTCTGATTATTTCCGTCTCATGATCCGGATCCGCCGTCACTACCTGCCCTAAGTAGATGTATTCCCTTACGACTTCTAGTGCCTCGCTGCCTATTGTAAATTGCTGTTCTCTCCCGAGACTGTTAAGCATTACTTTAGTTTTCTGCATATTAATTTTTAGACCCACTCTTCTGCTTTGCCTCTCCAGGTCAATGAGCATGCATTGCAATTGGTCCCCTGAGTTACTAAGCAAGGCAATATCATCAGCGAATCGCAAGTTACTAGGGTATTCTCCATTAACTTTTATCCCCAATTCTTCCCAATCCAGGTCTCTGAATACCTCCTGTAAACACGCTGTGAATAGCATTGGAGATATCGTATCTCCCTGCCTGACGCCTTTCTTTATTGAGATTTTGTTGCTTGCTTGCCTCGTCGGCGTATCCAGGTCCAAACCCAAACACGGTCACTGGGCTAGTACTCGACGTAGCGTCGTCGGAGGTTGTAGTGTCGGCTGTCGGTACGCTGCTGGTTCTTGATCCGTAGGCGGGTGAGCTGTCGGGCTTTTTCGGCGCGCGGGAGATAGGTAGAGACGTCAACATTCTCTTCGACATTTACGTGCGGCTGCATGGCGTCGTTTCTTGCACCTCCGTGTTGTAAGCGAAGGTTACATAGGGCAGGACCGCGTCTTGTGCTCGACGTCGACGTACATTGCTAGCATGTCGGCGAGGGCCTGGTTCAGGCGCTCCGTGAGACCATTCATTTGCGTAGGGTAGGCAGTTGTCCTCCTGCGGCTTGTCTGGCTGTATTTCAGAATGGCTTGGGTGAGCTCTGCAGTAAAGGTCATTCCTCTGACGGTGATGAAGACTTGTGGGGCACCATGTCGCAGCACGATGTTCTCGACAAAAAATTTTGCCATTTCGGCTGCGCTGCCTTTCGGTAGGGCTTTAGTTTCAGCGAAGCGGGTGAGATAGTCCGTCGCCACGACGATCCACTTATAACCGGATGTTGAAGTCGCAAACGGCCCCAATGAATTCATCCCAATCTGCTGGAATGGTCGGCGAGGAGGTTCGATCGGCTGTAGTAACCCTGCTGGCCTTGTGGGTGGTGTCTTGCGTCGCTGATAGTATCGGCATGTCTTGACGTAACGGGCGACGTCGGCGGTTAGACGCGACAAGTAATACCTTTCCTGCATCCTGATAGCGTCCGGGAGAATCCAAGGTGCCCAGCGGTTGGATCGTCATGTAGGGCGTGCAGTGCTTCTGGACGCAGCGCTTGCGCTGCAACAAGGTAGCTGGTGCGGACTAGTGAGAAGTTCTTCTTCACGAGCAGGTTGATTTGTAGCGTGAACGAAGACAACCTGCGCTTAAATGCCCTAGGGACAACGTCGGTGTTCCCTTTCAAATACTCGACGAGGCCTCTTAGCTCCGGGCCTGCTCGTTGCTATTTAGTGAAGTCTTCCGCGCTTATTATTCCAAGTGTGGTGAAGCGGAAGACGAAGAAGGCGCTCTTGTGTCGGCTGTGCGCGCGATCACTGTCAGTGCGACTACTGTCAGTGCGACTAGACTGTGCCTAGTGCCTTATAATAAATAATCTTATTACATTTGGTGGAAGGTGCTGCACTCCCCGTCCTCACCCTGGAGCTTCGCAGCCGAACTTTAACATCTGCTCCAGCCTCTACTATGAACGACGCTCCCACCAATCTGCTTGGCGCATCTGCCGCTCCTGTCATGTGCGGCGCCGTGCAACGGCAGCGGGACCCTCCTGTTTTTAGCGGATCAGGTGAGACTGACGTAGAAGATTGGCTCTCTACCTAAGAGCGCGTCAGTGAACACAACAAGTGGGATGACCCGACGAAGCTCCGTAGCGTCATCTTCTATCTTGTTGACGTTGCGAACCTCTGGTTCCAAAATCACGAACGGGAACTGCAAACCTGGTCCGCTTTCAAAACTGCATTCGCGGAAGTCTTCGGTCGCCCAGCCTTGCGAAAACTCCGTGCTGAACAGCGCCTCCGCCAGCGCGCTCAACAGCCCGGCGAGACTTATACTAGTTACATAGAGGATGTCGTTGATATTTGCGCCCGTGTCGATTCCACCATGACTGAAGAGGACAAGGTGAAGCACATCCTCAAGGGCATCGAGGACGACGCATTTCAAATGCTCCTGGCGCGGAACCCTACTTCTGTCGCAGCTGTCGTCACTCTTTGCCAGAGCTTCGATGAGCTGCGTCGAATTGCGCCGCAATTGCGCTTATTGATACTGGGGCTGCAGTTTCTGTTATCGACGAAAAGCTTTGTCGCAGCCTCCATAAGGTCACAACGCCGTTAGCTGGTATGCTTCTAAGCACCGCGACTGCGCAGCATATAGCCCCGCTTGCTCAATGTACTGCCAGGGTGGTCATCGACGGCATTGTCTATGTTGTTGAATTTCTCGTGTTGTCATCATGTTCACATGACATTATTCTCGGCTGGGAATCCTTGTCTCACCATCGTGCCATCATCGACTGTGCCCGGGCCGAAGTGGCGCTCTTCCCGCTTGCCGATGCCCCGCTGCCTGGCCCCTCTGAACAAAAAGCCTCCAAGCTCACTATTGTGTCCGATACGGACATACCACTCGACATGTGTGTGTTTGTGCCCGTCTCATGCTCTACCGCGCCAGACGCTACAGTACTTTTCACACCGTCGCCGAATTTTCTACGTCGCAAGGCCCTACCTCTCCCATTTGCCGTCCTCACCACTGTGTCGGGATTATCCTCCATGCTTGTGTGTAACCCGTCTCGCTACCATGTGACGTTACTGCGCGGCGAATCACTCGGTCGTGTTCAGCCCCTTGACCCGCTTCACATTCTCGATGTTTCCGACGACACGGCCTGTTATGAACTCGACACCCTCACTTCTCCCGTGCCGTGCACATCATCATCATCATTGTCGTCGTCGTCAGACGTTCTTGAATCTGTCGTAGACGCCGATGTGCCGCCTCCATATCGCCAGCAATTCCTCGCGCTTCTTCAGAATTTTCGCTTGTCGTTTGACTGTGACCAACTATCTCTGGGGCGTACGGCAACCGTCACTCACTGCGTACACACTGGTTCCCATCCTCCTTTACGCCAGCGACCATACCGCGTGTCGGCAGCCGAGCGACAGATCATTAACGAGCAGGTCGACGACATGCTGCACCGTGGCGTCATTCGCCCTTCCCACAGTCCTTGGGCGTCTCCTGTAGTGTTAGTACGCAAGAAGGACGGGTCGATACGCTTCTGTGTCGATTACCGTCGACTCAATCAGATCACTCGTAAAGATGTCTATCCGCTGCCTCGGATAGATGACGCCCTCGACTCCTTGCAAGGCGCGGAGTACTACTCATCTTTGGATCTTCGCTCCGGCTATTGGCAAGTGCCGATGGCAGATGATGACTGTGAGAAGACAGCTTTCATTACGCCCGATGGCTTGTACTAATTGACTGTCATGCCATTCGGGCTCTGCAACGCGCCCGCTACTTTCGAACGTATGATGGACACCATCCTTCGCAACTACAAGTGGAAAACATGTCTGTGCTGCCTTGATGATATCGTGGTGTTTTCGCCAATTTCCCGACGCACCTCGTTAGCTTGCGTGAGATACTGACCTGCCTTACCTCTGCTGGCCTCCAACTTAACATCAAAAAGTGCCGTTTTGCTGCTCGCAAGTTAACTATATTGGGTCACGTTGTATCGAAGGACGGTGTGCTTCCTGACCCAGCCAAGCTTCGCGCGGTCGCAGAGTTTCCGGCGCCCACTACTCTTAAGGCACTCCGCAGCTTTATAGGGCTCTGCTCTTACTTTCGGCGTTTTGTGCGCAATTTTGCGACTATCATCGCACCACTGACCAATTTGCTTACTGCTACCAACTGCATCTCCGCGTGGTCAACTTCCTGTGACGAAGCCTTCCAGCAACTACGTCGCCTACTTACTTCGCCACCGATTCTTCGACACTACGATCCCACAGCGCCTACAGAGGTATATACGGACGCCAGCGGTATCGGACTTGGTGCAGTCCTCGCACAACGGAAAGACGGCTATGACGAGTAAGTCGTCGCATATGCGAGCCGCACTTTAAAGAAGGCAGAAGCCAACTACTCAGTAACAGAAAAGGAGTGCTTGGCCATTATTTGGGCGCTCGTCAAATTTCGTCCATACCTATATGGTCGCCCTTTTGACATTGTCACCGATCACCATTCACTTTGCTGGCTGTCCTCGTTGAAGGATCCCTCAGGTCGCCTAGGGCGATGGGCACTCCGCTTACAAGAATATGATATCCGCGTTGTCTACCGATCGGGCAGAAAGCACTCTGACGCTGATGCGCTTTCCCGATCGCCGCTACCTTGTGATGTGGCTTCAGTGTCTCCGCTCTTCGCATCCATGTCAGCCTTCAACGTCGCTGATATGCCGGACAAGCAGCGTAAGGATCCCCTGCTTTCAACTATGCTGAATTTCCTCCACGACCCATCCGCCACATCCTCTTCTCGAACACTTCGTCGCCAAGCCGCTCACTTTACTGTCCGCGACAACGTTCCTTACCGCAGAAATTATTTGCCTGATGGTCGCAAATGGCTACTGGTGATACCACGACACATGCGTTCTGACATATGCGCTTATTTTCATGCTGCTCCTCATAATGGTCACGCCGGTGTTCTGAAAACGTATACTCGGCTAAGGCAGCGTTTCTACTGGCACGGCATGTATCACTTCGTGCGCCAGTACGTACGCGCTTGCACGGCGTGCCAACGGCGTAAAATCCCACAGCGCCCTCCTGGTGAGCTACAGCCGCTGCCCTGCCCGGCTCGGCCCTTCGATCGCGTCGGCATAGACCTATATGGGCCACTTCCCTGCAGCTCCTCGGGTAGCCGATGGATAATTGTTGGTGTCGACCACTTGACGCGCTAGGCCGAGACTGCCGCACTCCCGGCGGCCTCTGCGCGCGAAGTTGCGTTCTTCATCTTGCGGAACTTCGTTCTTCGACATGGCGCACCACGCGAACTGCTCAGCGACAGGGGACGTGTCTTCTTGTCCGAAGTCATCCAAGCCCTTCTCGCTGCATGCAGCATCGTTCACCGCAAGTCTACAGCCTACCACCCGCAAACGAACGGCTTGACAGAGAGGTTTAACCGCACACTCGGTGACATGTTGACTATGTACGTCTCCTCGGATCACAGTAACTGGGACACTGTTTTGCCGTTCGTCACGTATGCCTATAATACGGCCACACAAGCTACCACTCTCTTTTCGCCCCTTTTCTGCTGTATGGACGAGAGCCCTTGTGTACTATGGAAACAATGCTCCCATACCGACCCGACGCTTCCGAATGCACGCCTGTGTCTGAAGCCGCCAAATACGCCGAGGACTGTAGGCAGCTCGCGCGAACCCTTACGACCGCTGCTCAAGGTCGTCAAAAGCTGCGGCGTGACAGTGGCGCGCTTTCACCAGTTTTCCCGACTGGTTCCCTTGTTTGGTTGTGGGTCCCGCCTCACACCCCTGGCCTTTCGACCAAACTCCTTGCACGCTATGATGGCCCCTACCGCGTCATAGACCGTACTTCCGCTGTCACCTATGTTGTAGAACCTGTGACACCTTCACCCGACCATAGGCATCGCGGGCGTGACACGGTTCATGTCAACCGACTTAAGCCGTACTATGACCCCCTCATCCTACCTACGCCGTAAGTCGCCAGGATGGCTCCTCTTCTCTCCCGGGGGCCATTGTGGTGAAGAGGAAGACGAAGAAGGCGCTCTGGTGTCGGCTGTGCGCGCGATCAGCGTTCGCCTACTGTCAGTGTGACTAGACTGTGCCTAGTGCCTTATAATAAATAATCTTATTAAAGGCATCGTCTTCCTCGTCGTCTTGCGGCGGGGGATCGATGGGGGCGCGTGATAGGCAGTCGGCGTCACAGTGTTTTCGTCCGGACTTGTAGATTACCATGACGCCATATTCTTGTGGTCTGAGGTTCCGCCGCGCCAGCCGTCCTGAAGGGTCCGTCCTGAAGGGCTACACAGTCTACTGGTCATCCTGCAGGATTGATTCCAGTGGTCGCAGACACGAAAATGCACTGTTAAGATCATATTTTCTAACAAAGCAGAATTCCTTGGGCTTGTTTTGAGCTGATCATCAACGACGAATGATGTCGACCCAAAGTGACACCAGGCTAATGGCAAGAACACAGTATGGCTATAAAGTATGCAATAAAAACATGTCAGAAATATGTACAAAAATTGCTATCCACTTGTGCATGTTAACTGTACGTCAGCATAGCTACTATGTCAAGCGAGCTGGTAACAGTATGTCGCACTTTCGTCCGAAAAGCGAATCACTGATTGCGACAGCATATTGCCAGACAGCTATGATTAGGCAGCAGTACGTGTTGCCGGCTCTCTACGTTATAGTAAACCATCGCTTTCTTGATAAATGAACAAACTTAATGTCATGCGCAAAGCCAACCATGAACAGATGTCACTGACGGTAAACACGGTGTATGAACGCTGGCGTGATGAAGCAGGGCAGCAGCGACAAGCGATTGCTCCTTCCTGCTTCCAGCTACAATGCTTTTCTAGAGCCAAGTTTACGCGATCTTCGGCCCTAAGCTCCCAGACAACAGCGCCCACGATGCCACAACCCACCGCGGCGCAAGTCGGCGTCAGCGGAAATTCGTCAGGAGTCTCCCTACGATTTCTATCGCAATAATAATAACAATTATAATAATAAAATAGGCGAAGATCGACTATGCATAGTTTCAGTAAAAATGCAATAACATGGGGATGATGCAACAGTCACGTAATATTGTCCAGCGCGTCGCGCACGCATTTCAGCACATACGCTGGCAGAAATGATAGCAAATGCGATAAGAAAACTGAAGCAGCATGGCTGGTCAAACCCTCTTTGTTAGAGGTGCTGCCATTGAAATACAAATGCCAATAATATAGTTCAATCACTCGGAAATTCCGCAATTGTAAAAAAATAATCATAATAGGGTTTTACGTGTCAAACCACGATGTGATTATGAGGCACATCGTAGTGGGGACTCCGGAAATTTGCAGTTCTTTCAGTTTTTAAGAATCCCACCTGGAGTTCTTTCACGTACACTGAAATCCAAGTACACGGGGGTTTGCGCATCTCACCTGTCTGGCAACCGAGAAGCCGTACCTCAGAAAACGACAGTGGCTGGTGCAAAACAAGGAATCAGCGTTTATTGTTTTTAAAATCCTTTTTTAGGCAGCGGTTGCTTATCCGCTGATGATATCAGTGCACGGGATGACGAAGTGTCATGGCACTTGGCGTTACGTCATCGCTTTCCTCCACCCCCACCCCCCCGCAAGATCATCGTCCTCATTAACTATCTTCAGTGGCGGAAATCGTGAAACCCATATCGGTCTGGTATTTTCCTGGCACGCTGACTTCTGTGAAGCACTAGTAAAGCATCGGAAAGCACTTCGGCTTCCGTCTGAGGATGGTCATTGTGGGCAGCTGGCAGTGACAATTCCTGCCCGGCTGGTGGTGGCGGGTCCGGCGTTATTGCATCCTCTGGGAGAGGTGCTGCCGTGTCCGCTTCATGATACGCCTGCAGGGGCATGGTTGGGACCTTCCGATGACGCACAACGTCCTCGGTCCCGGGTCTTCTCGTGGCCTCCGCACCAACGTTTCATCCTGCATGCTGAAAACTGCGCGAGCGTAAATGGTTAACATGAACGTGCCGGACTGTGTTCTGCGTTTTTACGAGATAGGTCACAGGGCTAACTAGCCGCACCACAAACCCTTCCGTCCATGACACCTTCTCTTGCTTGACAGTCTTCACGTATACGCAGTCCCCTGATCTGAATGAACGGAAAATCGATCTTCGTTGGCCGTGCTGCCGTTTTACCGCTTCTTGCTTGCTCTGCATGCTCCGATATGCATGCTCCGATACTTGCTCCTATATGCCAGCATGAAGTTGTCTAGCCTCTCCCGCAGTGGTCTGCTGTTTCTTCACTTGTCGTGCAATAGCTGCATTGCGGAGGCTCGTCTTAGCGGTTTGCACCGACCTCTCGGCGTGGCTATGGTGTTGCGCTGCTGAGCACGAGGTCGCGGGATCGTATCCCGGCCACGGCGGCCGCATTTCGATGGGGGCGAAATGCGAAAACACCCGTGTGCTTAGATTTAGGTGCACGTTAAAGATCCCCAGGTGGTCAAAATTTCCGGAGTCCTCCACTACGGCGTGCCTCATAATCAGAAAGTGGTTTTGGCACGTAAAACCACAAATATTATTATTATTATTATTGTTCCTGTGTATATTGGTAAACCTTGCCTAGCGGACCGTCACACTTGGTCGCTTGAGCAACGTCCATAGCTGTCAGTAGCGCAGTTTTCAAAAGCAGTGAGGGTCCCCGTCTCCTCTGAACCGGTTCCACTTAAAACAGGCAGTCAGGACGGTGCGTCTGCAACTTCCATTCGAGATCCCTTTCTATATCTTAAGTCATAGTGATAAGAAGCGAAGATTAAAGCCCGTCGTTGCATGCGAGCGGCTGCCAAAGATAGAACCTGCTTCCGTGGCCCTAAGATGCCTATCAATGGTTGTTGGCCCGGGAACAAAGTGAATGTCCGCCCATAGAGATAGAGATGAAATTTCTTGAGGGCAAAGATTATCGCTTCTCAAGCGAGAATCTTGCTCACAGATTCGCGACAACGCTTCTCGCTAGATCTGGCCATCGCTACTCTCAGCTTGCGTTAGGGCCTGGACGCAAAGGCAATGGGTTTTTCTATACCATTTGGAAATATATGAAAATGAACTGCGCCGAGCTCATACAGCGACGCATCACAGCTTAGCGCCAAGGGTTGCTTGGTATCCTAGTAAGCAAGTACTGGACTGGTCGTGAGCTAGTCCTTCGTATCGCGAAACGCGAGAGCGCATTTACTTGCCCAATTCCAACGCTTGCTCTTCTTCAACAGTTAGTAGAGTGGCGAAGCCATGGTTGCCAAGTCCCACAGGAACTTAGCGTAGAGTGTTACCATTCTAAGAAAAGACTTCAGTTCTGTGCAATTCACGAGCTCGGGTGCATCCTTTATCGCCCTTGCTTTCAATTCCAATGGCTTGATTCCCTCTGCTGAAATTCTGTAGCCCAGGTCGAAAACTTCGCTGCAAAAAAGCTTGTATTTTTTCATGCGCAGCTTCACATTGTGATCCATTATTTGTGTTAATACCTCTTCCAGCTTTTGCCGACAGTCATCAGCAGAAAGGGGACGCCAAAGACTTGAAAAATTATAGACCGATCACCTTGCTGTCCGTTGCCTACAAATTATTTACTAATGAGAAGAGGTTTATTGGCGGCTCCTAATGCAAAGGCACAGCGACCGGGAACGGCGAGGCAACCCGAAGCACTGTGCAAAAAGGACACCAGCAATCAACAGCGCGAGCCGAAACCGAGCCGCGCGTTGGCGATGCGGCTATGCCGCGAGGTTCATCTTCTTCACAATCTCTCCCCGAACAAAAGGAGCCATCCTGGCGCCTTAAGAATCGGGAGGCAAAGGATCATGGTACGGCTTGAGACGTGAGACGTGGATAGTGTCACGCCCACGCTGGCGCGAGTCTTCAGATGTTGACAAGGGCTGAATAAGAAAATTCACCGGGGATGTTTGCTCCAAGACTCCTTCGAATTTTGGGACGAGTTTCGAGGAAAGTCCCAGCGTTTGGAAAGGGACCGACAACCACACAAGAACGCCTGGAGCGTAGGTGGTGTTTGGAAGCGTGTCGATGTGGTTTTCTTTCTGGCGCTGCTGTTGCTCTGCCGTAAAAGAGCGCGCTAGCTGGCGGCATTCTGCGGCTTGTCGGGCGACGTCGGACACAGGTAGACACACGGAGGCGTCAGGATTGCATGGAAGGAGCGTGTCGATGGTACGCGTAGGCTCAAGGCCACACAGGAGGAAGAAAGGTGAACATCCCGTAGTGGCCTGGTTCGCGGTGTTGTACGCGAACGTGATGAATGGAAGGACGCGGTCCCAGTTACCATGATCAGATGCCACGTACATAGAGAGCATATCGCCAAGTGTGTGGTTAAATCGCTCTGTGAGCCCGTTAGTCTGTGGATGGTGTGCCGTGCTTGTCCGATGAATAATAAGGCATTTGGAAAGCAAATTTTCGACTACTTCTGAGAGGAAGGCGCGACCTCGATCGCTGAGGAGTTCTCAAGGTGCGCTGTGTCGAAACACGAAGCGATGTAGGACGAAAGAGCTACGTCCCACGCTCTAGCACTTGGTAAAGCACCAGTTTCGGCGTAGCGTGTCAAATGGTCAACAGCAACTACAATCCACCGATTGCCGTCTGGCGTCATAGGAAGCGGGCCGTATAGGTCGATGCCGACGGGATCGAAGGGTGTGGCAGGGCACGGGAGCCGTAGCAAAGCACCAGAGGGGCGTAAAGGCGGCGATGTGCGGCGTTGACAGTCAAGACAGCACCAAACAAACTAGTGTACAAAATTGTACATGCTGCGCCTGTAGTAGCGGCGGCGAATTCGTTCGTGCGTCTTGAAAACTCCGGCGTGGCCACACTGCGGATCGTTGTGGAAAGCGGCACATATTTGACACCTTAAGCTGCAAGGAACCACCAGAAGCCACCGACGACCTTCAGGAGTGTAAATGCGTCGGTTCAGCAGCTGGTCACAAATGACAAAATGAACTGCTTGGCGTCGGAGCGTTCGAGATACAGGGATGGTCGATGATCCAGAAACATAGTCGAAAAGAGAAGCGATCCACGGGTCACGACGTTGTGCGGTGGCAAAGGAGTCCATGTCGAAAGATGACACGGAATGTGCGGAAGTTGTTCCGGAGGCCGAGTCTCGAGGTAAAGGTGAACGAGACAAGGCGTCTGCGTCGGAGTGTGTGCGTTCGCTGCGGTATGCGACGCGAATATCGTACGCCTGGATGCGTAGTGCCCAACGGGCTAGGCGTCCGGTGTGATCTTTCAAGTTGGCGAGCCAACAAAGCACGTGGTGATCTGTGAGCAAGTCGAATGCGCGCCCGTACAGGTATGGTCGGAACTTGCCAAGTGCCCATACTAAAGCCAAGCACTCTTTTTTGGTCACGCTGTAATTGGCCTCAGGCTTCGTCAGCGTGCGACTCGCATATGCGACTACATATTCGGGGTAGCCGGGCTTTAGTAAGATCGTTGGGCGAGGACGGCGCCGAGACCGACCACGCTGACATCTGTATGTACTTCAGTTGCCGCGGACGGGTCGAAATGGCGAAAGATAGGTGGGGAGGTGAGAAGACGACGCAGCGTAGCAAAGGCGGAGTCACATGCAGGGGACCAGCAGGAGAGGACGGCGTCACCGCGCAGAAGCTGAGTCACTGGCGCCATGATCGATGTGAAATTCCGAACAAAGCGCCGGAAATATGAGCATAGGCCCACAAAGCTTCGAAGTTCCTTGATCTTCTGAGGCTTCGGAAACTCAGTGACTGCTCGAAGTTTTGCAGGATTGTGTAGAACGCGGTGCTTGGACACAACGTGGCCTAAAATGGTAAGCTCTCGCGCGGCGAAGCGGCATTTCTTGAGGTTGAGCTGAAGGCCAACGTTCGTTAGACAGGTCAAAACTTGTCTGAGGCGGAGCAGGTTAGTAGGGAAATCAGGCGAGAAAACCACGACATCGTCGAGGTAACACAGACATATAGACCACTTGAGGCCACGCAGCGTGTTTTCCCTGAGTCGTTCAAAGGTGGCATGGGCGTTACAAAGCCCGAAAGGCATCACCTTAAATTCACATAAGCCGTCAGGCGAAATGAATGCGGTTTTCTGGCGATCTGCCGCAGCCATCAGGACCTGCCAGTACCCTGAACGCAAGTCAAGGGACGAGAAGAATTCTGCTCCCTGAAGACTGTCGAGGGCCTCGTCGATGCGCGGCAAAGGATAGACGTCTTTGCGCGTTACCTTATTTAACCGACGGTAGTCGACGCAAAAGCGAATAGACCCGTCCTTCTTGCGAACGAGAACGACAGAAGATTCCCAGGGACTGTGCGAAGGTTGAATAACATCACAGCGTAGCATATCTTCGACTTGGGTGGTAATGACACGACGCTCTTCGGCAGAGACGCGGTACGGTCGTTGACTTAACGGCTGATGTGAACCGGTGTAAATGTAGTGCTGCACTTCCGACGTGCGGCCCAGGTGAGGTTGTCAAACGTCGAATCAATCTAAATTTGTGCAGGAGATCAAGGTCGGCGTGTTCGGCAGGTGTGAGGGTATCGGTGATGGCATTCGAGAAGGCATCACTGGACCATTCCTCAAACGCGGAAATCGAAGATGGTTGGCCGGAGTCAACATCAAAAGAGTCTCCGGGGACGTCAACCAAAGACGAACAGTCGAGGACTTCCACGAAGCCAAGGCATTCACCAACGAGCAACGTAATAGGCGCGCAGAGGGGATTGTAAAGGTATATATTGCTGCAGCCGCCAGCCATGTCAAGCGTCGCGAAGAGTAGTGGGAGAGATTTACGGCTCATGAAGACGTCGGACGGTGTGAAGAGGACCGCTGCATCAGCGACGGCATCGCAAGAGACGGGTACGAGGGCGAAGGAGCCAGGTGGAATATCTGCGTCCTCGCGCACGGTAAGTTTAGAAGGGCGGTCACATTCTTCGTCCAAGGTTGCGTAACAAGTGGAAAATTCAACTTCGGCGCGTGCGCAGTCGATCACGCCTTTATGACGGGATAAGAAGTCCCATCCAAGGATGACGCCATGTGAGCAGGTGGGAAGAACAATACATTCGACGATGTAAAGAATGCCGTGAATAAGCACACGTACAGTACAGGCTGCGTGCGGAGTGACGTGCTGCGCGCTTGCCGTACGAAGCGACAGTCCAGAAAGCGGCATGGTCACCTTCCACAGCGACCGGCACAGTTTGACGGCTATCACAGAAACGGCTGCGCCGGTATCAACAATAGCGAATGCAGGAATACCTTCTACACAAATTTCGACCACGTTAGCAGGAGAAGCGCGAGGACTAAGTTCGAATGGGGCGCAGTTCTTGCCTCTTGAATTGCGACGTTCAGTTTTCCTGGTTAGGTGGTGCGGATCGCCGACGCATTGGGGAGAGCGAGCGTCGGCGAGGGGATGGCAAGCGACGCGAAGGAAATTCTGGGATGTCAGCACGAGCGTACGGTTGGGGGGAAGGAGCGGCGTATTGGCGAAATGACTGGCTGCCGTACTGGAAGGGCCAACAACCGTCACCGAACGCTTGAGGGCGACGGCGGCAGTATCGGGCGACGTGTCCGGGAGTGCATCAAGAATAAAAGATGGGACGATTGTCAGGTGTCCTCCAAGGATTAGCTCGCGGTGCGCTCCAAAATGCAGCATGGGCTTCCTGTGGCCCCGGTTGGGACTGGGTCGCGAACGACGCCGGTGGAGGCCTGCGTACAGCCTGCGCGTACGTAAGAGGCGCGGCCACAGGCAGGACTGGCTGCGCATAGGTGAGAGGCGTGGCGGCAGGCTGCACTACCAGCGCAGAGTTGAGATTCGCGGCTGCAGGCGGCTGACGGTGTGCGGAAGGGAAATCTTGAGCGACCTCTTCGGAAATGAGGGTGCGGAGCGTGTTTGAAAGACGGGAGTTGGGCACCTGAGTAAAGGGGACTAAAAAAAGTTGGCGGGCAACTTCCTCACGCACGAAGTCCTTGACCCACTGAAAGAATGAGGATGGGTCGTACATGTTGTGAAGGCTCGCCAACAAGTCGTCGCTTCCCAGAGCACGCCGAGTCGAAGCGCGTTGCTTCCTTAGCTCATCGTAACTTTGGCACAGGCTGACGACTTCAGACACAGTGCGCGGTTTCCTGGCTAGGAGCATCTAAAATGCGCCGTCATCGATGCCATTCAGTATATGGCGAATTCGCTCAGCTTCGGGCATTGCGGCGTTGACTCGTTTACAAAGGTCCACGACGTCTTCAATGTAGCTCGTGAACGTTTCTGCCGTCTGCTGTGCTCGGACGCGCAAGCGTTGTTCAGCACGCAGCTTGCGAACAGCAGGTCGGCTGAACACTTCCGTAAAGGTTGTCTTGAAGGCTGACCATGTGGGTACGTGACTTTCGTCGTTGTGAAACCAGAGTTGGGCAACACCAGCCAGATAAAAGATGACGTGGGTTAACTTGGCTGGATCATCCCACTTGTGCGCGCTCACCCGTTCATATGACGCAAACCAGTCTTCGGCGTCTTCGTCGTCTGCATCGCTAAAGTTCTTGGAGTCCCGCTGTCATGGAACGCCGGTGCAGGTGACGGACTGTGGCGTCGGCGCCGTTTGGGATGAGCTGTCGGTCATGGCGGACGGTAGTGTTCTTGATCGCAGCTCTAGGGTTTCAAGCGACGGAGTTTGAGTCCCAGCACCTCCACCAATTGAGAAGAGGTTTATTGGCGGCTCCCAATGCAAAGGCACAGCGACCGGGAACGGCGAGGCAGCCCGAAGCACTGTCCAAAAAGGACGCCAGCAATCAACAGCGCGAGCCGAAACCGAGCCGCGCGTTGGCGATGCGGCTGTGCCGCGAGGCGCGTCTTCTTCTTCACACTAAGGTAATCGCAAATAGAATCAGGAAAACCTTAGACTTCTGTCAACGAAAGGACCAGGCAGGATTCCGTAAAAGCTACTCAACAATAGACCATATTCACACTATCAATCGGGTGATAGAGAAATGTGCGGAATATGACCAACCCTTATATATAGCTTTCATTGATTACGAGAAAGCGTTTGATTCAGTTGAATCCTCAGCAGTCATGGAGGCATTACGGAATCAGGGTGTAGATGAGCCGTATGTAAATATACTGAAATATATCTATAGTGGCTCCACAGCCACCGTACTGCTCCATAAAGAAAGCAACAAAATCCCAATAAAGAAAAGCGTCAGGCAAGGATATATGATCTCTCCAATGCTATTCACACCATGTTTACAGGAGGTATTCAGAGACCTGGATTGGGAAGAATTGGGGATAAGAGTTAATGGAGAATGCCTTAATAACTTGCGATTCGATGATGGTATTGCCTTGCTTAGTAACTCAGGAGACCAATTGCAATGCATGCTCACTGACCTGGAGAGGCAAAGCAGAAGGGTGGGTCTAAAACTTATTCTGCAGAAAACTAAAGTAACGTTCAACAGTCTCGGAAGAGAACAGAAGTTTACGATAGGTAGCGAGGCACTAGAAGTGATAAGGGAGTACATCTACTTAGGGCAGGTAGTGACCGCGGATCCGGATCATGAGACTGAAATAATCAGAAGAATAAGAATGGGCTGAGGTGCGTTCGGCAGGCATTTTCAGATAATGAAAAGCAGGTTGCCATTATCCCTCAAGAGAAAAGTCTATACAGCTGTGTCTCACCAGTACTCACGTATGAGGCAGAAACCTGGAGGCTAACAAAAAGGGTTCTACTTAAATTGAGGACGACGCAACGAGCTATGGAAATAATGATGGGGATGACGTTGAGGGATAAGAGCAGATTGGGTGAGGGATCAAACGCGAGTTAATGACATCTTAGTTGAAATCAAGAAAAAGAAAGGGGGGAGGCATGGGCAGGACATGTAATGAGCACGGAAGATAACCGATGGGCATTAAGGGTTACGGACTGGATTCCAAGGGCAGGGAAGCATAGCAGGGGGCGGCAGAAAGTTCGGTGGGCGGATGAGATTATGGAGTTTGCAGGGATGACATAGCCATAATTGTTACATGACTGGGGTAGTTGACGTATGGGAGAGGCCTTTGCTCTGCAGTGGGCGTAACCAGGCTGATGACGATCAGCACTCTTTTCCCCGATTATTACATCTTCAATGTAACACCCCACTTGAGGGACGCCTCTGAGAATCCTGTCGATGAGCGACTGGAATATGGCAGGCGCCCTTGCGATTCCATAAGGGAGCCGCTGGTATTAGTAAAAACTTAGTGTGTGTTCACAGTTAAAATCGCCTTCGCATCTTCGTTAAATTCTACTTGCTGGTAAGCGGTAGCAAGGTCAAGCACACAGAATACTCTTGAACCTGCTAACATTGCAAACAAATCTTCTGGCAAGGGAAAAGGGTACTGCTCAGTCAGAAGCGCAAGGTTCAGGATGACCTTGTGGTCGCCACAGAGCCGCATTTTTGCTGCCCCATCCTTGGGTATTACTAGCAAAGGGTTAAAGAAAATTGTGGGGTTGTACGTGCCAAAACCACTTTCTGATTATGAGGCACGCGGTAGTAGGGGACTCCGGAAATTACGACCACCTGGGGTTCTTTAACGTGCACCTAAATCTAAGTACACGGGTGTTTTTGAATTTGGCCCCCATCGAAATGCGGCTGCCGTGGCCGGGATTCGATCCCGCGACCTCGTGCTCAGCAGCCCAACACCATAGCCACTGAGCAACCACGGCGGGTACACCAAACGGTTGCCCAATCGCTTCTGGTGACGTTTTCCAATACGCAACTCCGTTCTAAAGTGTCAAGTTCTTCAGACACAGCTTGCTTCAATGCAAAAGGCACAGGAGGGGCCTTGCAAAATAAAGGCGTGCTGTTTGGCTTCAAATGAAATTGTGCTTTGTAGCCCGTTATTAACCCTATTTGCGGTGAAAACACATCCTCAAATTTCTTCTTTAGTTCATCTACGGAATCATCTTGCTATACAGCTCGAAGTTCTTGCCAGTTTAATTTAAGATTGTCAAACAGTTGCGACGAAGCAGACATGGCAGCCTTCTTCCCCCGTCATCTACTAGGAGCAAAG